>NW_006159583.1:11144253-11148560 GCF_000334495.1 Tupaia belangeri chinensis
CCCAGTTTCAACCAGCCCAGATGACAGGCATGCATGCATACACTTGACATGCTCATAGAGTCTTGGGATGCAAACCCAGTACCTTTTCCATATGAGTCCAGTTGTGTTATCACTGTACCATCACCTAGCCCTAGCAGACAAAGATTTTAAAAACAAATATTATAACTATGCTCTGGTTCTTTAAAAGAAAATAAATGCATAATAAGAAAGAAATGGAAGCTGCAAAAAAGAACAACATGGTTATTATAGGGATGAAAACCACAATACACAAAATTTAAAAATTATTAGACAAACATTATAACAGATTAGGCACTACAGAAAAGATCCATGCATTTGAAGACATGGCAATATAAACTACTGAAGTTGAACTGTAGGTAGGAAGGAAACTAAAAGTTTAACAGAGCTCAGTGACCTGTGAGACAATAGCAAGTAATACATGTCAATGGATTTCAGAAGGGAGAAAAAAGATTTATATCAGGTGTTGGAAAAGTAATGATGCATTTTTGCATAGAAAAAAAAAATGGGGAACCAGCAGTTGGCGTAATGGCTATGTCACTGGACTCCCACGTAGTCGACCGCGGTTCACGTCCCAGACCGGGTGGCTTAAAACTCACGCCGGGCACGTGTGCGTGCGTGCCCAAGATCCCTAGAGGAGAATGGAGGAGAAGGGATTGCGGCGTGACCATCCTCCCTGGGGGGTTATTTCTTGCTTTCTGTCTCTATGTCTCTCTCTGTCTGTCTGGCGAGCGCACGCGCCCTATAGTGAAAAAAAAAAAACTCTCCAAAAAAAAGAAAAAAAGAAAAAAAAAATACATAAGGCAAGCAGGTAGCATGGTAGTTAAGGGTGCTGGACTTCCATATGGCTGACCGCTGCTCAAATCCCAGACCTGGCTGCTTGCTTTCTCACTTTCTCTCTCGCTCTCTCTTTCTCTCTGCCCCTCGCTGGTCAAATTAAAATAAATAAATAAATAAATGGTAAATAAAGTTAAATAAAAATAATTTTAAAAAAGAAATAAAATACATCATGACTTTTCCAACAAACTACACACACACACACACACACACACATTTACCCAATATGCATACATATACACTTAACGTGTTTTAAAAACAATGGCCCCAAATTCCAAATTTGAAGAAAATTATGAATCTTCAGATGCAAAACCCTCAACAAATCCCAAGAAAGATACACACACATGGGCATGCACACACACACACACACACACACACACGAAGTATACCAACAGACATCATAATCAAATCGCTAAATATCTGTGATAAGAAATTTTAAAAGCAGCCAGAGAAATAGGAAACAATGATAAGAAATACCACTGATTATCATCAGAAATAATACAAGCTAAACCATAATAAAATGGAATATTAAAAGTGGTAAAATAAAAATTCCGCTGACGGGACCAATGGATGGCGTAATGGTTACATCACTGGACTCCCATGTAATCAACCACAGTTTGAGTTCTGGACCCAGCAGCTTAAAACTCACACTGAGTGCATGTACATGCTTGCCCAAGATCCCAAGAGGAGAACGGAGGAGTAGGGATTGCAGTGTGGCCATCCCCCTGGAGGGGTGATTTCTCGCTGTCTCTCTGTTGAACACATGACCTATAACAAAAATATCTCTCTAAAAAATGTTTCAGGGATCGGCAGTTGGCGCAATGGCTATGTCACTGGACTCCCATGTAGTTGACTGTGGTTTGAGTCCCAGGCCAGTGGCGTAAACTCATGCTGGGCACGTGTGCGTGTGTGCCCAAGATCCCAAGAGGAGAATAGAAGAGAAGGGATTGCATCATAGCTATCCCCCTGGGGAGGGGGGTGATTTCTCACTGTCCCTCTCTGTCTTTCTGGCAAATGCATGTGCCCTATAGCAAAAACCTCTCTAAAATTTTTTTAAAAAAAATCCTGCTGACCTAAAATTAAATATTATATACCCTGTAAAATTATAGGGAAAAAAAGAGCTAATGTGAGAATAATAACACTGCCACTTTTTGAAAGACTAGGTATGCAGCCAGATGAACTTAGTGACAGTGACATAAATGAGGCAAGTGCTTATAATAAAAGGGATGAAGATGTCCCTAGGACAGTCACAGACACCAGTAAAAACTTCACATTAAAGGAACTGTTATGATTTCTCATGCCATTGAAAGTACAAAGAATAAAATACAGGAAACCCATCAGTACTTAGAAAGGAGTATTTACAAAGGCAAAAAAAAAGGATGACGATTCCATCTTATAAATTATACGAGAAGGCACAAGCATTGTTCAACAATTCCTAATGAGTTTCTTTTTATTGTGCTGACATAGACCTAAGATTTATCATTTTAACCATTGTTAAGTGTATAGTCAGTCATATTAACTACATTCACATTATTGTATATCTATTACCACTGTCCATTTCCAGAACTTTCTGTTTTCTCAAACCAAAATTCCATATCCATTCCCTGATAAGTTTTTATAAAAACAGTCACTTTAGTTCTCAATATTTCTAATGTTCTCAATTATAGCATACTAAAAAAAAAGTTTAGTTTTACCTTTTATTCACTTTCCTACACATTCATAACAGAGTATTTAATGCAAAGAAAAAAAGTTGAAAGGTCATGGAACAGTTCCAATTCTTCCATTAAAACTGCTTTGATAATTTCATCATCATTTCCATAATTTTTCACTACCATTAAAGAAAAATCACCTGAGGGCCAGCAGATGGCATAGTGTTTATGGTGCTAGATTCTCACATGATTCGAGTTTGAGTCCCGGACCTGGTGACTTGAAAATCACTCCAGACACATATGCATGTGTGCCCAAAATCCCGAGAGGAGAACGGAGGAGGGATTGTAGCATAGCTATTCCCCTGGGGAGTGATTTTTCATTTTGTCTCTCTGGTGAGCCTTATATGCCTTATAGCAAAAATATCTCTCTCTCTAAAAAAAAGGATTGTCGGTATATTAAAACTTGTGAGGTATAAAATGATCCTTAAAAAAAAATTCATAGTTTTATGTACTAGGAAATAAAAAGATTCTAAGTCAGTTAGCTAAAGTTTCACCTTAAGAGTTAGGGGGAAAAAGAAAGAGCAAATTGGATCCTAAAGTCTAGAAATGAATGCAATAGAAAATGTACAAATAACAGAGAAAAATGAGCAAAATCAAGTAATCCATCAAGACTATTCTTGGGCCATTTCAGGCCCGGTGGTTAAAATGACTGTATCCTATGTGGCCACCTATGCAGTTTGAGTCCCAGATTAGGTGGCTTGAGAAACATGCCAGGTGCATGTGCATGCATGCCCAAAATCCTGAAAGGAGGGAGAATCAGAGGAGAAGGGACTCTAGCAGGATTATGCCCCACGAGAGGTGCTTTCTTGATTTCTCTCTCTGTCTCTCTACTAAGCACATGCATCTGCCAGTAAATTTTAAAAAATTAATAAATTCTATTCTTAAATATTTATCTAAAAGAAATAAAAACATATGTGTATAAAGACTGGTACCTCAATATTCATAGAAGCTTGATTCTAACTAGTCTAAAATTGAAAGCAAGACAAATATCTATCAAAAGGCTGAATGGAAAAAATGAATTGTGAATATATAGTATCCCGTCTATTCAGTGGAATACTACTCTGTGATAAAGAAAAATGAGCTACTAGTTTATGTGACAATGTAGATCTTAACGTTTTGAAAACATTACGCTGTGTAAAAGAAGCCAGACACAAGAAGTACATACTTGTATAATTCAATTTATAGGAACATCTAGAATGGAAAATTCTAATCTATATTGTTTGAAAGTAGATGAACGGTTTCCTGGTACCTGGAGTGACGTAAAGGCATTGATTAAAGGGCACAAGAAAACTTTTTAGGGTAATAGAAATGTTTTATATCTTGACTGTTATGGTAGTTATTTGGGTGTCTGTATTTGTCAAAACTTACCAAAATACATATTTAACATGTGTTTTTGCAAATAAAGGGCACAATAATCATGAGGAATACCTAAGTGTGGGCTTGAAAGATAAGTTTATGTAACTTGGGATTTTTTTTTTTTTAAGGTTTTTGCCATAGGGCACATGCACTTGCCAGAGAGAAGAGAGACAGAGACAGTGAGAGGGAAAGTGAGAAATTGGCCCACACCACAATCCCTTTTCCTTCATTCTCCTCGTGGGATTTTGGGCATGCATGCACACGTGCCTGGCATGATTTTCAAACCACCAGGTCCAGGATTCAAACCACAGTCGACCATGTGGAAGTCCAGCACTATAAGCACTATGCCATCCTAACTTGGAATTCTTGTGACCCAGGAGTGCTGATGGT
>NW_006159583.1:11148591-11170726 GCF_000334495.1 Tupaia belangeri chinensis
GAAGATGAAATGTTTACAATGATGCATGTTTGTGTCCGTGCGTGTGTGTGTGTGTGTGTGTGTGTGTGTGTGACAGAGAGAGAGAGTGGTGGAAATATATTTATTTTCCTGCCTCCCACCATTCTGCCCCCAAAAGAAAACACCCCCTCTTTTACTTTGCTTTCATTTATGTACTAAAATACATCTACAGCACAGAAATGCAGTCAACAGGAAATATGCAGCTTTCTCTGTCCTCTTTTGCCTTAAATGCATCAACAATTATAAAAGTAGGGGCCATGGGGCTGGCAGGTGGTGTAATGGTTAGGATCGTTGGACTCCCACATGGCTGACCACAGTTCGAGTCCCGGATCTGGTGGCTTGCTTTCTCACTTTCTCTCTCTCTCTCTCTTTTTCTCTCTCTCTCCCTCTCTCTCTCTCTCTCTCATACCCACGTGCTCTGTGCCTTTCTGGTCAAATTAAAATAGTAAATAAAGTTAAATAAAATAATTCAAAAAAAAGTAGGGGCCAGACAGTAGTACTCTAAAATAATGCTTTGCGAGGCAATTCCACATAGGAGAATTCCTGGTTCAAGTCTGAAGTCCTCCCTGAGTGTATGGGACGGGCATGCTCATGATCCAGAGCTGGCTGAGGCTGAAGGTAAGTCTTGACAGCAAGGCCCTGTTGGGGGTGCTATCTCTCTTTCTCTCTCTCTTTTTGCCTCTCTTGCTCATGGAAGAAATAATGAAGCTTTAAAAAAATATATGAGCTGTAAAGAAAGGCACATTCTCTGTCCCTACACAATTTACAACCTAATGTTTTATTACTAAGTGAGTCTCTCCAAGTTCCCTAACAACAAACCATTCACTTCCTCAGGGTTTTTCCAGGAACTGAGTCTTTCAGGCAACAGATGGGCGATAGTCACCTCCTTCTCACCCCTCCCCTAACACATACAAACACACAAGGTGCTGTACTTCCTGGGGGAATTCAGACCCAGTCTGAACTAGTTACGGATGTCTGGCAGTTCCTCCACAGCCTGCGGCCTCAGAGGATGTGGGGCTGCGACCAGCAACCTTATGCAGAGTGGAAGCAGAGGGGCCTCGCACACTGTCCCAGAAGGTGCCAAACAATGTCCAGCTTTCAGACAGCCCAGTTTTGTCTGAGTCTTGGCCCCAGAGCAAAGGATAAGAGACAATATTGCATTTAACTGGTCGCCTCTCCTGGGCCTAACCCTCTTGTTCAGCAAACGTATGCTAGGCAGTGAGCTGGGCAGTCTGACCAGCAGCAGCCCTACCAGAGGCTTCCCCCAGAATGGACATCTGTATCCTCTCCTGCCGCAAGCACGTGCAGGCTATGGAAAGTGCTGTGGGCTCTTCCTCCCGTGTCCTTTCAGTTCTGCTTTTGTTCATTCTTCTCTGCAGTACCGTTTTTAAAGCCCCAAAGCGGGGCCTGATGGTGACATGGTGGCTAAGGTGGCTGGATCCCATATGTTCATGTAACTTTAGATTCTTGTGAACCAAGAGTGTTAACGGTGGTATAGGGACCATGACACAGTTACAATGACACGGTTATTTGTGTTCATTTTTGTGTGTGCGTGTGTAATAATGGTGGTAGAAATGTATTCATTTTTTTGCCTTTCAAACATTTTGCCTCCGAAAACAATACCCCTCCTTTCACTTTGCTTTCATTTACTCACTTAGACATATTTACAACACAGAAATGTGCAGTTCAAGTCTTGGACACAGCAGCTTGAAAAATACACCAAGTACAGGTGCATGAATGCTCCAAATCCCAAGAGAAGAATGGAGGAGAAGGGCTTGCGGCATGGTCATCCTTCTTGGGAAGTGTTTTCCCACATTCTTTGTCTCTGTCTGTCTCTCTCCAGTGAGTACACATGCCCTGTGGCAAATTCAAAGAAAAAGAGAAAGAGAGAGAAAGTAAATAAAATATCAAACGCTATCTGCCTCCTCTCATTGGACACTTTCTTCACAAGTACTTTTTTTTTTTTTTACATATTTACATGTGATAGTCCAAAATTGTATTCATATGAGTTCTTTCTTGTTGGATGTTACAAACCATTAACCTTGGTAGGCGTCACAGAACCTTGTGTTTTCATAAGCTAGTACTAGGATAAACTACATAGAACCCTTTGTTCCATAGATTTTTTTTACATATTTACATGTGATAGTCCAAAATTGTATTCATATGAGTTCTTTCTTGTTGGATGTTACAAACCATTAACCTTGGTAGGCGTCACAGAACTTTGTGTTTTCATAAGCTAGTACTTATGTAGAGCTTAAGTACTAGACTAGGAACAACTACATAGAACCCTTTGTTCCATAGAATGTTAACATTCCAAATTGATGATGCCTAATACTAAATATTCAATATTGGCTCAGACTTCGTGGCATAGCTGTAGCATACTGGAAGACACAGTCAACTGTGGGTTCAAATCCTGATCTAGTTGACCTGAACAACCTGTTGTGGGTATTCATCTCTCTGTCATGGTGCCCACACACTCCCCTATCATGAACAAGAAAATATTTTTTAAAAATTTAATAATAGTTCTCCAAATCAAAAAAAGCTATGATTTGTTTTGTTTCAAGGTCCAAGTTTTGGGATATGGTGTGTCATATGAGGAACACTGGCCTCCCTGCATCAGGGTGAGATGGGTGGGCAGCACGCCCACCACTCAGACACACAACAATGCAGAGATCCAGATGTGGAGACTTCAGCCCCATGCCAGTGTGCTGCTGTCCGCTGGGGCTCTGAACCTGACTTCTGGGGCCTCTGACTCACCAATCAGACCAAGTCTGTTTCAATGATTTCTAAGTCCCTCCTACAGGTTCTTCTTGGGATGGGAGAGACACACAAACAAATAACAAACACCTTGACTGAGCCTAAAGAGTCAAGGTTATAAAATTTAATCCAAAACCTAAGTGAATTTTCTTTTATATGAAAGTAGAATTTATTTTACTCCCAGTGCCATCCAAAAGAAGTTAATTTAGTCTTGAACTGAAACAGAAGTCAGAAATAGTATTTCAAATCTATGTCATGGAAAATATCTCTTACTCTTTGTTTATATTGTTGGCTAAGTCTTCAGCTTGGAATATATCGAAGCTTTTTCAGTTGTCAGAACATGGATGAAGATATTGGATGAAAATCATGTGTGTTTTGAATTATGTATTTACATATCCTAAAAATTCCTTTTGTTGTCTTTATAATTTTTTTTTTCTAGAGGGTACATGCACTCTCCAGAGAGAGACAGAGAAACAGAAGAGGTAAAAGGAAAAAAAAATCACTCCCCATGAAGAATAGTCATACTGCAATCCCTTTTCCTCTATCTTTCCTTCTTGCTGGGGTTTTAGTGTGAAATGCTCCATACTGGTGTTTTTCTCAAGCTACATGGTCTGGACCTTGAACTATGCACTCAGTCATATGGAATCCAGCTGCCATCAGGCCATGGAGATGGCCTGCCTTTATAAAGTTAATTTTTAATTTTTATTTTCTTATTACTTTTATTTATTTTTAAAAATTTGCTATAGCCATGTGCATTCACCAGAGACAAAGAGAGAGAGAAAGAGGGAAAGTGAAAAAGCATTCCCCTACCCCTAGGGGCATGGTCATGCCACAATCCCTTCTCCATTCTCTTCTTGGGATTTTGGGCACACATACAATATGCACCCACAGTGTTTCTCAAGCCACCGAATCCAAGACTTGAACCATATGCTCAGCTACGAAGGATCCAGCTGTCTTAATTACTACACTCTAGCTGACCCTATGCAGTTCTTTTAAAAATGAATGCAGCATATAATCTTTAGGAGGCATTGGATTATAAAACCCTAGATTTGAAATGACAAAATTAGTTGTTTTCTACCCTGAATAGTCAGACTCTATCTCTCATAAAGATAAGTTCACATTAATGTTATAAAAGTAACTTGTATAGCTAAGTAAAGTACAAACAAATAAACCTCATATTTCATAGGGCAGGATTTCCTCATAGCATAGCACGTTAGGTATATAAAAATAAGATATGCGTTGATATCATCACTACTTTACAGCATCCTCTAATAGTATCCTGACAGTGAGCTGTGCAATTTAGTACTGGGGTACTTGATTGGGGAAAGTGGTGGAGGAGGAAGGGGAAGGGAAAACCACTAGCCCTTGCCTTTAGAAGCACTAATAAGTGTAGACATCTTGGACTGTCTTGAAATTTGGAATAAGGCTGCTGGCAACAAACTAACACAGAACAAAAAATGTTGTTCCACCTGTTAAGTCCTTATTTTAGTGGTTGAGAGACTGATAAGGTAAAAGTTCTTAATCAGCCAGAAGCTGGTTTGGGCTTTCTATAAATGTGTGTTCAAGTCCATCAAATATCCAGTATTAAAATGCTTCCAAGCCAGGTGTGGTTGCACATGCCTATGATCCCAGCTACTCAGGAGGCTGAGGCAGGAGGAGTTCGAGGCCAATGTGAGCAGCGTAACAAGACTGTCTCAAAACAATAAAAAAAGAAAAAGATAAGAAAATATGGTTCTAGACCATGTCACATTTCCTGTTTAGAACTGTCATATGATATTCTTGAAGATGCTACTTTTTATCATAGCCAGGCGACAGGTGGGTTAGACAAAATTTAGCCTTTATCAATGATCTTCACAACTTTCACGGGGCTGGCTATTCTTCTGACTCATAGAAAGAAATTCATGTAAAAGGGCCCTGACTTGCAGAAAAAACTGAGAAAGAGGCCATGGCCCAGCTGCTGTGGTGCAGCAGTAACACTCCTGCAGTAACCTTCGGGGTAGGAACCCATTAGGCCAACCCCAAATTCAGATCCCAAGATTGGCTTGAAAATACCAATACCCAGGATCCTGAAGAACTGAAGGGTTAGGAGAGGGGGATCACTACTTGACAAGACCCTGTCAGGGTTACTTCTTTCTCTCTCATCATCTCTGTTTCACTCTCATGCATACATACACTCTCTATCATAAAAGAAAGAAAGAAATAGGCTAGCCAAAATATGTAGGAAGAATGGTTAAATATCACATCCACAGCCACATTATCAAGAAAAAGACTGAGGGTCAGAGAGTGGCACAGTGGTAAAATGAAACTCTCTGCAAGGCTGACCACATGAGAAGGTTCCAGGTTTGCATCCAGAGAGCTCCCTAAGTACATGATCAGGGCTAGCCAAAGCCTGGGGAGTGGATAGCAGCATTGAGAGAGACCCTATTCAGAGTGGTGCTTCTCTGTCTACCTCACACTAAAGAAATAAATAAACTTAAAAAAGAAAAAGAAGAAGAAGGCTGACTCAAATCATATTATAAAGGAACTTCATAGATTTGATGCTTATGAACAAGTCAGAATCATATTCCAAACCAAATCCTATTTAAGGTATGTATGGTTAATACTTGCTACCCATGTGCAAGTTATGCACTGTTCTTCTGGATGAAAACAGGCAGTTGGGGTCAGCAGGTGGCACAGAGATTAAGGTGGCTAGATCTCACATATCCAACTGAGCTGTTTAAGTCCCAGACTCAGTGGCTTGGAAATCGCACCAGGCATGTGGTGTGTGTGTGGTGTGTCCATGAGTGCCCCGAATCTTGAGAGAAGGATGGAGGAAAAGGGATTGAAGTGTGGCCATCCTCCCCACAAGGGTAATTTGTTACTTTCCCTCTCTTTTTCTCTGGCAAGTCCATGCACCGTATACTAGACACACAAACAAAAACAGGCTGTTCTCTGTTCAAGTGTCCTCATGTAGCCATGGCAAAATACACAGACATGGCCCTTGTTCAGAAATGAAGAGAAGTTGCTAGAAAATGATGTAGTCAACCAATCAAAACTTGGATGTATTTTAAATTTATTTGCAGCTTCAATTTAAAAGTAATATTAGTAGCTTCAGCCAACTCTCAGAGTGAAACAATTTAATCTATTCCTTGACCTATTGCCACCTGTGTTTGATACAAGGCAATGCAACAAGACTTTGAAAAGAAATCCCACATTTCTAGCATGTGTGGAGACCCCTCTCTGATCTAAAGAGACTGGGTGGGATGGTTGGGAGTGGGTATAAAAGTTCTTTTTAAACCCAAACTCCCCCAAAATTTTTCCTGCAGTTGTAGAGTATTGATATTTGTGTGTGTGTGTGTGTGTGTGTGTGTGTGTGTGTGAATTACTCTGTTTTACAAACATTACTTTCCAGAGCTTTGTTTTATCAGAAGCAGAAGTGTCCAGTATTGCGGGATAACAAGGCCCCCAGGGTATTTCCAATCAGACAGTGAAGGAGAAGCAGTATAATCATCCAGAAAAGGAAATATCATTCTCATGCATTACCTAAACCCCAACAGGCTCAACTAGGATGCATAAGCTTTAGTGAATGATGTGGAGACTGTCTGGGTCTCAAACAGACCCCACAAAACACCATTTACCTTGGTGAATTCACCACTCTTCAAAATCTGGTCCATAATCTTATAAGCACAAAAGTAATCTTGTAAGTATCAGAGGGTTGGCTAGACTTGAGATGCTGACTCACTTCAACAAAGCCTACAAGATAAGGATGTGTAAAGCTAGAATGTTAATTTAAAATTCTATATTCAGGCTGGCCCAAGTAGCCCATTGTCTCCCTTAGACGAACTACATAAACATTAAATTATTTGGTACACTTGGAGTGACAATGATCAGGACACAATGGCATTGGTCTGTGTTGACCTTTCTTCATCTCTGTATTAAAAGTAGACTTTCTTGGGCCAACCAAAGGCATGATGGTTAAGGTGGCTGAATCTCACATGGCTGGCTACACAGTAAGAGTTCAAGATCTGGTGACTTGAAAAACAAACCAGGTAAAGCCAGCAGATGGTGTGGTGGTTAAGGTGCTAGATTCCCACGTGACAGAGTTCAAGTTCTGGACCTAATGGCTTGGAAATCATGCCAGGCACATATGTGTGCATGTGTGCTCAAAATCCTGAGAGGAGAGTGGAGGAGAAGGGATTGTGGCATGGATATCTCCCTGGGGGAGGGGCAGTGAGTTTTCAACTCCTCTCTCTCTGTCTCTGTCTGTCTGTCTGTCTCTCTCTCTCTCTCTCGAGCACAGCATGTGCCCTATGGCAAAACTCTAAAATAAATGAAAGAAAAAATGAATGAATGAAAAGCATACCAGGCATATGTGCATATGTGCATGCGTGCCCAGAATCCTGAGAGGAGAATGGAGGAATGGGAATTGCAGCATTGTTGCAGAAAACCAGATGCCAAGAAATTAAAAGCAGTACTCAGAGAGATTAGGGAGAACTGTTTATTACACCAGTGGGCATGGAGGAGTTAACACTCAGAATCTCCAGCCTGACTGAGAGTTGGACATAGTCTTTTATGGGGGAATTTGGAAAGGGGAGGTCTCGGGGTGGGTATTGGGTGCAGATCCCACCTTATGTAGCGTCAAAGGGAGGAGTCAGAGAAGCAGGAAGTCTAATCTATTCAAGGTACTAATCCATTCAAGATTTTCAGGTTATTTTGCAGCTCCAGGGAGGAGCAGTGAGTTTGCCGGAAGGCAGAAACCTTAGACAGCTATCAGCCCTGAGTTATTCATAAATTCAGGGTCTCTCCATATCAGGAGGAGTGGGCTTCAAAGACAACAGGAGTGTTAATCACTCTGTTTACTCTTAGGCAAAGGAGGAGAAGGCAAGTTTCTAGTCATAGGAATTCACAATTTATAATGGAGGTGCTCCTTCAAGATGGAGCCTCACTTGCTTCATTTTTATGGAGTCTTGTCATCCCCTGGAACTGGAATGGTTTCTCACTTTCTCTCTCTCTCTGTCTTTCTCTCTCTGGTCAGTACATGTGCCCTATAGCAAACAAACCAACCAAAAGCAATAGACTTGACAGACTAAATGCGTAGTCTTTGACAGAGTGCCTTCTTCTCAGCCATGTGCTCCGCAAGTCTCTTTTGGTCTGTGTTCATCACTGATTAATTCCCTTTTAGATTGACATGCCTTTTTTCTGTATGTTACTACTGTCCGTTAAGTGTACAGATAGTCACTCAATAGTGTTACTCCCTATGGCCGTGCTGGTGTGGCATGATGATATCCTCATTTCACTCAGAGAATGTAGTCTCATTTCTAGTTGTTAGGGAACAGTCCCCCAAGTGCCACCTACATTCTGAATGAATGTGAAGATATGTGTTGAAAACCATATGGTTCCTTGAGAATCAGTTACGGGAGAGGCAGTGCTTTAGAATAGGAAAGAGTCACCAAGATGATCACGTATTCGTGGCCGTTTTTCCTTAAAATAATATTTGTTTACAGGATCACTAAAGTGTAGCAGTGAAAGGAAGAAGAAGGAGGAAAAATGATATAAGTCAATGCCTGCCGTTTGGAGGTGTGGCAAGCACATGGCAGTTCTTATATCTAGAGCTTCCAACTCAGTTGGTTCCCTAACGGAGCCCCATCATATTCAAGGCACAGAGTTCTGCTCTGTGAGGTTTCTGGGAAAATGAAGGTGACTTTTTATAAATGATTAATGAACTTTGCTGTTTGCCTCGCCAAATCGTTCATTTTTCCCTCACTGGCCTGGAATATATAGAACTGAGAAAGGGTTAAGGTTGTTAGAGAAGGAATTCAAAGAGATAGAAGATAATAATCACCTCTGGCATTTCATGATAGGGATTTACAGCATGACATTAACTTTCTAAGCTTGCCCAATACCTTGAGCAAAGATCGTTTCTATGTCTTTATCTACCCTTTCACTTACCAATAAGCTTGCCTGACCAGCTAGAGCAGAATTTGACATAAGGCTATCCAAGAACAGGAAGTGGGTTAGTGAAGGCCAGAGTGTGTGGTAGGGAAGGGGATGTCTCTCTCTGACCTCAGAGCAATGGCAAGGAGAGGGAAATGAGGAAGGGAGGTGGCAGAGATAAGATAGCCTGATGAGTGGGCCACTTGCTCACTCCTGGCTTTTGGCCTGGGGGATCATACGCAGTCAGTTGTTGTTATTTGTCATAGTTCTATTCATTACAGTGCCCATAGTGGGAGACAGGGTATGTTGCCCCTGAGTATAAAGGATTGCAGAACTGAAGGAAATCAAGAAGAAGAAGAAACAGATACAGGGAATCTCTCTCCGAGTCTTCCTCTATTTGCCTAAAAGCAGGACATAATTTGACAAAGACAAAGGGTGTCCCACTCTTCCTCATCTCTACCAGGAATACACATTAACCACTGTGAAAGACAGCTGTGGACCTAGAAGCGGTACCAGAGGAGTCTACATTAACGAACTTTACTAACTAGCCCTTATTGCCATTTATTTGCCTTCCCCCAGGCTGCCGCCCATGGAGACTTGAAGTCATTCTTCTTTGTCTTCTTTGTCTCCTCATTTTTCTAAAAATGTACTCTTCTCTAATGAACATGCTAGATAAACTGGAATTTAAAGTCATCTCTTTGAGAGTTACATACTCATTCTGTCAGGTCCATTTAAATTAAATTAGATTCCTTGGTTATAAGCCAAAGGGATACTTAACTTTTCATCTCTAATACACATGTTAATAAACTTCCGTTTATTTTTCTCTTGTCAATCTGTATTTTGAAACGGGTTTTTATTCCAACTAAAACAACACTTCAACACTATGTCTGGGCACCATTTAAACAGTGAAATCTCCAACAAAAAAACACAAAAATGTGAAGACTTTGGCACTAGATATGCTATGAGAAGGATATAATTACAGTGTGAGAGCTCTACCAAAAGCAGAGCTTCACCTTGTTGATCCTCAGCTGGGAGTGTGCGTCAAGGCAACTCCACGTTTTCACCACTGTATGCATGTCCACGAATAACTGCAAAAGTGCGGCAAGCATTAATTTGGGGGATTTTGCAAGTAGGCAAATTCACAAATACAGCATCCATGAATAATGAGGATAGACCATATATATTTTAGATAAATTGAGGGGATCACTTGGAGGAGAGGCAACCTAACATGTTCATTTGGTTCTCAGAAGAATCCACACCAACACGTGCTTGTCCAGGCACTTAATATGGAAGGCATGAACAGAGAGGTCTAGATGGTGATCTGGAATCTCCTTTGGTTCTCTTGCACCAAAGCAAGCTCAGTTCAAAGTCAGAGGATGCACCACAGGGCCTCTTAACGGATGGGAGAATGTCGAGCTGCGTTGTGATGTCCTTGGTTCTTTGGGTCCAGATCACTAAAATTAGAGATCTGTCCCTAGGTGCAAAATGACACCACAACTACGAATGAAGTAGGTAGAAAAGAAGATTTAATAGGAAAGAAAGGAAAGTACACCAAAAAAGGCTCTTGGGCAGGCAGATTGCCAGGTGGCAACTGCGCTTGATACTGGTTAATTGTTACTTTTATTACTAGAGGTGATTATGAATATTTATTGGTGGGAGGCCTGTCATAATACCTATGTCCTTCGTTTGAATTTGAATCTGCACGTTTTCTCCTGCGCTTGCGCACTTCTCTCACAGGTCAGGAATGAGGAGTTTGATTACCTTATTGCTCATGCCCAGTGTGAGCCAGGTTGATTAATTAGACTGCCTAATTAATTCATCATTCTAGTGGGAATTAGGGCTTTGACCAGGTGGGAATTAGGGTGTTTGCCAAAATGCTTGCTTGGGTCTTTTTGATAAGAGAAAAATCTAAGAATCACCCCTGTATGCTCCCCTCAGGCCCTAAGGAAGAGGGCAAATTGCCTCGTCCTCCTGGCACCCGGGGCTAGGTGAGCCTTTTGCTTTTCTCTTAGGGCTGCCCAGTCATGGCTCACTGCCTACCATAGGCCTACTGTGACAAAGCAAGATGACCCCATGGCAAAGGCTGCAGATACATAGCCAAGTCAAATAGCTGGAGGGAAGACACAGAAGAAACTTAAGGATCTGTAGCTCTTTAGCACTGAGGAGAAGTCTGTGATACAGAAATGACAGGTTCTTTTAAGGAACATTTCTGGCACCAGCAGTTGGTATAATGGCTATGTCACTGGACTCCCACGTAGTCTACCATAGTCCAAGTCCCAGACCTGGTGGCTTAAACTCATGCTAGGTACATGTGCATGCGTGCCCAAGATCCTGAGAGGAGAATAAAGGAGAGGGGATTGCGACGTGGTCATCCCCTGGGGGCGGTGGTGGTGGGGGATGATTTCTTTTTTTGTCTCTCTGTCTCTGTCTTTCTGGCGAGCACATGCACCTTATAGAAAAAAAACTCTCAAAAAAAAAAAAGAAAGGAAAAAAAGAACATTTCTGGGGTCAGAGTTCACCTGCTGCAGATTTTAGCCCCAAAGAACAACAGAGCAAAGGGATTCAGATGCATGGATTCCCGCACAAGGACCCTGTTCCCGCTACATGAACACAACAGGGAACCAGTAAGCACCCTCTCTTCCATGTTTACACCTGGACCCCATCATTACAATTAGGTGGAAATACAGAAGGTAGGGCAAAGCTAACTGAGCCACTGAGCAACTTTTTCCAAGAAAGAGCTAAAAGAGCCTATGAGACTCTTTTAGTTGTAAGATGATTAAGCTTTACTTAAGGTTGGAGGCATAGCCAGCAGCTAGCATCTTGTACTACCAGACTGGAAGCCACATATCTACCATGGGTCCAAGTTCCCAGCCTAATGGGACTGCAAACACCACAGGTACATGTGCACATGCCCGGGATCCTGGCAGGCTGGAGGACTGGAGGAAGGGGATTGTGGCATGATCTAGCCCTCCTCTTCCTCCCTCATGTGTGGACATATGGTCTATTATAAATTATTTTCTAAAAAATTAAAAGAAAACAAACAAACAAAAAAAACAAAGGGTTGGACATTTAGCTTTCTCTCCATTTGCCAATGGGTAGAGACTTGAGAGGAGGACTAATACAGTTAAAAAATAAAGAAATTCCTTTTTCTCTGTTTCTTAGCTGAATTGTGAGCCAAAAAAAAAAATAGTCCAATTACATAAAAAAATTATTTTATTCATGATAGTGCATATGCATGCATATGAGAGAGAGGTAGAGAGAGGGCTATGAACACCACCCTTGAAAGGATCTCTTTTTTTTTTTTTTTTTGGGGGGGTTTTTTTGGAGAGGTTTTCGCTATAGGGCGCATGCACTCCCAGACAGACAGAGACAGAGAGACAGAAAGCGAGAAATCACCCCCCAGGGGATGACCACGCTGCAGTCCCTTCTCCTCCATTCTTCTCTCGGGATCTTGGGTACGCACGCACACGCCCCCAGTTTGAGTTTTAAGCTACCGGGTCCGAGACGCAAACCACAGTCGACTACATGGGAGTCCAGCGACATAGCCATTACGCTAACTGCTGGTCCCAGAAAGGATCTCATCATACTGCAATCACCTTTTCCTGGACCTCTAGCTTGTCAAGATCTTGGATACATGCGCGCGCACGCGTGCACACACACACACACACACACACACACACACAGCATGTTTCAGGCCAACCCAAGAACTGAACCTACAGTCAGTTAAGTGGCTTCTATCACTGTAGTTCAGTTTGCTCTTAGACTGAGCCTAATAGCTATTAGTTGTTTGCTTTCTCTCTCTCTCCCTCTTTTTCTTTTTTTAAAGAGAGATTTTTGCCATAGGGCACATGCACTCCCTGAAGAGATAGACAGAGACATAGTGAGAGAAAAAGTGAGAAATCACCCCCCTCCCCAGGGGAGAAAGCCATATCACAATATCTTTTCCTCCATTCTCCTCCTGGGATTTTGGGCATACATACACACATGCCCAGCATGAGTTTCCAGCTGCCAGGACTTGAACCACAGTCAGCCATTTGGTAGTCCAGCACCTGGTTGATCTCCTACTGGTGATGATAATCTAGAGAGAGAAATACATACCTCATAATTAATCATAAGCAAAAGGCAATTTATGAGTGCTCCAAGCATTTGTTGAATTGATTTGCTTTATCCAGAGGGCAGCAGTGAGCTTTGGTAACATTGTTAGCAATGGAAGCCATCGAACTATGCTCAGAAGAGCCAGGGCCACTCTGTCTCTGGAAACCTTTCACAATGCATTCAGATGTCATTCTCATGGTTTTCAGTGCTGACCGCAAAAGATTAATCTGTCAGGTGCATAGCACAGAACCCTGCCCTACCATCTTGCTTTTTCCTTCTCGTAAATTCCACACCTTCACATTCTCCTCCTCCCCTTCTTGATTTAAAGACTGTCTTACCTCTGATCTGTTCATTCTTTTAATTGCCCAGAAATTCTTAATGTTGGGGATGTTGCTCTTGAGATTTAAAATGTGTGGCTTATTTTCCACTGCCACACCTGCCCCTCATCCTTTTACTGCCCTGCTCTGACCTATTTGGTGCCCTGGGAAACTAACTCTTGGAGACTATATTGAGGCTCTCTTTCTGACTGGGTGGTAGGAAGAACTCTGTTGTATCCTTCAATGGACAGCACTTTTCCTCTTCTGCTCTGCTTCTTCACAGAGGCTCTGGCACGGAATGCATCCCTTCTTGTCTACCGTCTCTGCTAGGGACTGTCCTTACCAACCCACAGTTCAGTGGGATTTTATGACCCTGTTATTATCCCTTTTCTTCTCAGTCCTATGAGTGGTGATGGCTTCCAGTGACTGCCAACCACTGAGTGCTTTAACAACCCTATTGTTTCCCTTAAGCCTTCCCTTAACTCCATCAAAATTTCTCTGTTCAATTATAGAAGTTGGAATCTGCTTCCTGCCAGGAACTTTTCTGATGCTTCACATGATCTTCACTTTATTATTGGTGATCATTTATTCAAGCCTTGAGTTTTTCATAGCTTACTTCACAGACCACTGGCTTTCAGAATCATTACAGGTACTTGCTCACAATGCAAATCCCTAGGGCCCACTCATGTTCCCAATCATTATCTTTGGGAGAACCAGTGGTGATGAGCACGTCTCCATTTTATTATCTAAGTTTGTTTCTTTCTTTTTTCCATTGGGGTTGGGAAGGAGGTGGGAGGAAAGACTCTCAAAAGGGTCCTCACACCACATAGGCATGCTCGCGTCCCGGGTGTGTATAATTGTGAGACCTTCCCATGTGGCGTAAGCATCCCAGAATGCTGTATTACAGCTACACTACTCTTGCACATCGCAGCACACCAATGCATCTTGATTTCACTTACTTGTTCACTTATCGGAAGTTTATTTATTTCTTTCTTCCACAAAGAAAGAATGAGAGAGAGAATGCCAGAGAGAGTGCTTCAATAACAGATCTTGATGCCACAACCCACTCCCTGTCTTCCACTAGCCCTGGATCACATGCAATCAAATGCCCATCACATCCACAGAGATCTCTGGATTTGAACTAGGAAACTTCCTATGTGGGATTACCTCAAAGAACATCATGTTTTACTGCTGGGCCACAGTCTGGACTTGCATCTCCTTTTTTTTTTTTTTTTAAATTTTTCAGAGGGCACGTGCACTCATCTGAGAGAGAAAGAGAGAGAGAGAGAGAAAGAGAGAGAGAGAGAAAGTGAGAAGGCAACCCCCCCCCCCCCAGGGGATGGTCATGCTACAATTTTTTCTCTTCTATTTCTCCTTTAGGGATTTTGGGCCACAAGCACATGCACCCAGGGTATTTCTCAAGCTACGCAGTCCAGGACTCGAAACACTGTCATGTGCGATCCAGTCACCTTAACCACCAAGCCACCAGCTGGCCCAGGATTTCCGTTTTAACATGCACCTGAGGAGGCGCAAACCCAAGTGAAACTCAGAACGTTGTGTGAGGCCCACTTCTGGGAGTCAGTTAGGACCTGAGGATGCATTCTTGGGTACACCAGTAGCCTTCTAGAACCCTCGGGTAAAGCCCCTCTTTATTCTTTAAGGATGAATCAAATATTAATGATATGTATTTCAAGTGATTTAACTTCTAAGAAAAAAAGGTACCTATAAATAAGGTATTTTGGAGCCAAATCCACTAGATGTTTGGAGACCCGTCTAACAAAAATCCCTGTCTGTGTTCTCAGGAATACTCAAGCACATACATATCAAAGGAGAGCTGAAATATTCAGTCCAGTTTTCCACTTTTCTCAGGCTTCAAGTAGTCTCTCTCTCTCTTTTTTTTTTATTTTTTTGTGAGAGAGAGATTTTTGCTATAGGGCACATGTGCTCGCTGGACAGAGAGAGAAAGAGACAGAAAGGGAGAAATCACCACCCGGGGGAGATGGCTGCTCCACAATCCCTCCTTCTCCATTATCTTCTCGGGATTTGGGGCATGCATGCACACACATCCAGTATAAGCTTTAAGCCACTGGGTCCAGGAATCAAACCGCGTCGACTATGTGGGAGTCCAGCGATGTAACCATTATGCCATCCACTGCACTGGTCTCGTTTTTTTTTTTTTTTTTTTAAGTTTTTGCCATAGGGTGTATGCACTCACCAGTGAGAGACAGAGAGAGGGAAAATGAGAAATCACCACCCCTCAACCCCAGAGGATGACCACGCCACAATCCCTTCTCTCCCAATCTCCTATTAGAATTCTGGGCATGCACATACAAGCACTGCAGTGATTTTCAAGTCACTAGGTCTGGGGCTCCACCATGTCACCTGTTGGCCCCTGAAATGGTCTCTTTTCCAAAGTCACCCCATTCCTTCTCATCCACTGTTGGGAATCCTGAGATGATTCAGATGGCAATAAACAGAGCTACCCAGTTACCTTCTGGTTCAATTCACTGACTTTATAGAAGGGAAGCTGAGCTCTAGGGACTTGCCCAGAGCTCACACCCAGCAGATTGATGTATTTCTTGATATGTTTTCCTGCTGCAAAAAGAACTTGAAGCTAGAATGTGAGACTTAATTACTGATGTGAATTTGAAACGTCACCTTATTTTTTTAGGCCGTGTTAGTATCCTATCACTTTAAAACAAATCACAAACTTTTTTGTTTAAGTTTAATTATTCACCTCTTCCAAGAGTGAGAGACAGAAAAAGGGGGAGGTCTTCTTACTACTTAACAAATCTCCTGAACCAGTGTCCTGGTCCAGTAGCACCTAATATTTACTTTGGTTTGATAACAGTTTCTTGAAAACTTTGAAAATGTTTCTCTTTTTCAACTGTATGTAAATCTTTTTAATGGCTAAATAAAACTCTGGCCAGCTTTACAACTCTAGGACCCGGGAGCCCTGTCTTTGAAATATAACCAACGAGGGAGATAATAGCCAATCTCCCATGTATCAGAAGAGTACAATAAAGAAAGAAATTTTTGTTTGTTTGTTTGTCTTGTTTTGTTTAACTATGGGGTGTGTGTGTGTGCTCAAGAGAGAAAGTGAGAAAACAGCCCCTGTCCAAGGGGAATGGCTTTCTCCTCCAATCTCCACTCAGGATTTTAGGCATGTATATTTCAAACTGCCAGATCCAGGACTTGAATTACGCAGTTGGCCATGTGGGATTCAGTCCTTTAACTACCACACCACCCCCTGGCCCAGCAGTGAGACTTCTTTCCTTCTTTTTTGTTGCCTGTGATGTACATTACATTCTGGTTTAATGTCTACTTAATCATCAAATTATTTTTGTTCTCTTCTAAAGGAGGTTTTCTGGATTGGAGGAGATTGTTTTCCAGGATAGCTGCCCCCCTGGGGGCAGAGAAGGTAAATAACAGCCCAGTGAAACCTTTCCATTGAGCAGCAGAGCCTGTGAACTCGGGTCACTGTCTTAGCCCATGTACCTACCAACCTCGCCTTCATGCTATTTTACCAGAAACAACTTGGAAAATCTACCTGTCCTTTACCTGGGGCTTCTCCTTACACCTTTCTATAACCAAGGAGGTCACTGTACATAATCCTTTGGATTAGGGTTTCTCAACCTCAGGGATAATGACATTTTGGGCCACAGAATTCTGTGTGTAGGGGCAAGGGGGGATGTCCTGAGTATTGTAGGATGTTTAACAACATCTCTGGTCTATAGCCATGACATACCAGTGGCACATCCAGCTGTGACAGTCAACGTGTCTGCAAACATTGTCAAATAATTGGAGGGGAAAAAGGCAAAGTCATGCCTAATTGAGAACCAATGCTTTAGTGGAAGAAATAAAGAAAACACACCCACACACCACTTGCTTGACAGGGAGACAGGAAGACAGAGAAGAGGACCCAAAGACGGGCCTTGACTTTCACAGAATGGTTGGGGGCCAATGGTCTAGTAGTTGAGGCTGGAACCTTCTAAATCTTGCTTTTTCAGAAACAGGAAGAGCCCAGGGCTGGGTAGCGGCAGCCTCATTGTTCTTTCATCCTATTCTTTTTTTCTGGTTAACTTGAAGAAAGTCTGAGAAGAGCAAGTCACGCATAAAAACTCCTCTTCTCTTTACTGAAAATTCAGGCTACCCTAGCTTGTACCATATTTGGCCACCTTTAGTGAAATTCAGTTTTGTTAAATCCCTTAAAGCATTATGAGGAGAAAAAATAGAGCCAATGAATTTGGTCAAAGATTGTGCTTCAGACTACACAGCTGCAAACCACAGCAAGAAGGTGACTTCACCACGGAAAATTCTCAGCTTCAAGCCTGGGAACAATCAAATAAAAGATTTGTTTTAAGTAGTATTATTTCCCACTACATTCGGGCCTTTGTGTCTTTCCTGTACTAACGAAAAAATACAGATAGAGGGCTAGTCAGAGTAGTGTAGGGGTAACACAACTCCACAATTCATGAAGTCATAAGGGAAGGTCCCAGGCTGATGTCCCAAGGTCTCCTTGTACGTGCCAGACGGGTACATGCCTGCCCGTGATCCTGGCTGGCTAAGGCTGGGGGAGGAGGACCCTGTTGGGAGTTGCTCCCCCACCCCCATGAAAGAAAGAAATGTGTAAACTTAAAAAAAAAAAAAGTATAGAAAAGGAGCCGAATAATGGGACAGCAGTAAAACCTGATACTCTGTGAGGCTGATTCACATAGGAAGGTTCTAGATTTGTGTCTGGAGACCTCCCAGAGCATCCCAAGCGTGTATGTGCCTGTGACCTGGGGTTGGCTGCATCTGAGAATTGTTTATGGTGTTGAGACCCCGTTGGGGGTGCTGTCTCTCTCTCTCACTTGCTTATGAAAGAAATAAAAATAAATTTTATGTGTGTATGTGTATGTGTGTATGTATCTAGAGAGAGAGAGAGATCTTTCAGAGCCAGATGATAACTGATGAATTGAAAACAAGCCTAATTGCACTATCACCCCTTTGCCTGAACGTTCTGTACTTTAAGTGTTCTTCAGAACCAATACTGTTTTTGTTCTGTGGCCATTTCCTTCCCAGTTGTATAAAAGACTATCCTTTCATACAGTCAGCAGATTTAAGTATGTCGCAAAGAGCTGTTATCTCACTAGCACTTCAGGGAAGACAAAGAATCATAAGATTCAGTCTCTCCCCTCACAAGTTAGGTCACTTCTGTGAGAAACCAGTTTTATAACTGAAGTGGGAGAGCATTTGCAAAATATGTTGCAGTGGTTTCAGGATCTATTTCCTAAAATAAAACTGTTTCAACCAAAATGAAAATTATTGAGGAAAAGTCATCTCTCACTTGACAGTTTTTATTTTCTTTAAATGTTCTATGAAGTCCCTTAGCAAGTATTTTTTGATGTTTTGTAAATCCCAAGAAGCATTCAAGTTATGGGAAGCTCAGTCATCCTTTTGCCATGCCTCACCTTGAAGTTTTAAATCTAGACACTAGACTTCTCTTAAATTAACCTTAGGGTACCTGCCTTAGCTAGGGAGGGCCTGGTGGATGCTGCTTAATTTCACAGCCTTCACACGGGTCCACCCTTCCAATAGTTTCCACTATGTGACTGCCAAGGTCAAAGGCTGCCTTCAACGTCTCTAAGAAAGGAATCAGAGAACCCGGCTAACCTTGGGAAAATCCCTGCTGAATTCACTATGACATCACAGCCATTACTATGAGGGGAGTCTGACCTGACCTCTCCACCTCTCAAAAACTCAGCTGCTCCCAGGCATTATATGAACACTAGGAACCTCCTGCTGGGTCTCCCATTCCCTTTCCCCTGGCAGGAGTCCAGTCTGGCAGGAAGCCAGCCTGCCAGGATATGAATGATTACTATAACTGGGCCTCTGGGCATGGCTGTGAGGTCCTGCCCTTCTTGCTTCATTTTCTGTATCTCAGTGGGGACATGGCATGGACCTTAGGCGCATGTTCGAGAATATTCCTGACCCTCACATTTGCAATGTGTGCCTCAACCATGCATACCTGTTAGGTTGTCGGGAAAGTCATGACATATTTTTCTATGTGAAACTGTGTCATGACTTTCCTGACCATCTAATATATATTTATTTTTGCTCCATTTTATCAGTCCCGTATTGTCACTATTAGTGATTATGGTGGAGTCCATGAACATAATATTTTCCACAGGTGCATAATTCACTTCTTGTTCTTTAAAGTATTTCCCACTACCCCAAAACCCATTCATTTGCCCTGTAATATTCGCCACTACCTCACCATTTTCAATTTATTATCTGTATTTACATTTTTGGCACAATGACACATTTGTTCTAAGACGATGATCCTAAACATCTTTAAAACCAAACCTCATCCTAAAAAAAAAAAAAAAAAAACCCAATGGTAAAAACTGGCTGTGTGTGACTACAGATACTATCTTTTGGTACAAACATGCTCTGAGCAATAATTTATTGTATTTAATAGTTTTAAAAAGTATTCAGCAGGGGCAGGTGGTAGGGCAGTGGCAACACAACTGAACCCATATGGGAAAAGTCCTGGGTTCACATTGCAGGCATCTCCTTGAGGATGCCATGTATACACACGCATGCCTGTGACCCAGGCCAGCTGAGGCTTGGAGGTGGATTGCAGCGTAAGGATCCCTTTGAAGAAATTTGTCCCTCCCTCTCTCTCTCCCTCCATCCCTCTCTCCCTCTCTTCCTTCCTCCTTCCTTCTCTATCTCTCTGTCTCACAGAAGAAATAAATACACTTAAAAATTATTTAATGGGTTATCAGAAAAGTCATGATGTATTTTTCTATGCAAAAATGTGTCATGACTTTTCAGGTGACCCAATAGTAGACTTGGCCATAGCGATGTGCATTGCTAAGACTCTGCACTCTACAGGCTGGGATCACATGGGAGACCTAAGTTTCATGTCCAGCCTAGCTGGGTCCCACCTACCCAGGAGGCTGAGGCAGAATGATTTCAGCAGTGAGCCCCCCCATCTATAAAAAAAAAAAAAAAAAAAAAAGGATAATTAGTAGACAGAGCTTCCATGGTATTAATTTGGGAACAGTTACACCTACCGTTCATTATTTGCCTTCTCTTCATCCACTGTGGTGTGGTGTAAGGAAAAGAGGAACAAAGTAGGGATCCAAGGTCCATGCTGGCTCCGTCACCATGGGCTTTCTGACCTAGTCTCTCAACCTCCATTTGGTCACCTTTAAAAAGGAAGGTAGATTAGACTCTTTGAATTTTGCGATCTAATACTTAAACTCTATAAAGTGCTAGTCAAATCCATACATTTCTATCCCTCCTAAAAACTTTTAGTGTGCAGGGGACAGGGCCATAGAGTGGGAAATATAAAGGAGAATCAGAAAGGTTGTCACCATTTGAGAGTAAGAGTCTAATAGAAGACACAATTTATGTGCGTAAATAACAGTCAAGAATGTATGAAATGATCAGTACTTTGAGAAAGGAACAACTAACGCCATTTCTGCTCACAGCTTGTGGCCCACACTTGGAGAGCTGTGAAAATGCTGATTGTCAGATGGCTTGTGTACATGAGATAAGGGCAAGGCAGAAAATGATTTGATTCTTTTAAACAATAATTTTTATTATTATAAAAGCAATACATTTTTAAAAATGGGTAAGAGGCTTGAACAGGCACTCACTCACAAAAGGCCACTCAGCATATGGAAAGGGGTTCAACCTCATTAGGCCAAAGGAAATGCAATTAACCTTCCTGTGACACCAGCGCACACCCGCCCAAGAGGCTGAGATGAAATGACTGTTAATAGTCAGCGTTATATGGTCAGCAAAGGCAACTCTCCCGAGCTGCTGGTGACCGTGAAGCTGCATAAAAACACTCTGGAAAAACATGAGGCATTCCAGTACTACTAAAACACTGAACAAATGCAATAAAATGCTATACTCTAACTGTGACAGGTCCAAAGGGTATCTTTTTCTACAGTATGAAGAATTCTATGGTCTAAATTCTCAAGTCTCAGCCCTTGATGTGGAACCACAACTAGTCTACACCCCAATTAAAAATACATTGCTGTATTATCCCAAACTTTATGTGTTCCTGAGAAAGAAAAACAGCTAAGAACAATCTGTGGAATGCAAGACCCATTACCATGGTTTGAGTCCCCTGAACCTGGCAGCTCGCCTCCTCGCCAGTTCTGGACTTGAATAACTCTTTAATAAATAAATAAATCCAATAGGCCTATTTTAGTCTACAGTAAACAAAGTCTGATGTTACAAAAGATTATAGACTCCCACTCTTGCTTTATCAAAGCATTTTCTAGGTCATGATGTAAAGAACAAGGTGTAGCAAGGCAGCCAGTGGCATGGTGGTTAGGGTGGTGGGATCCCACATGGCCTACTGTATAGTTCAAGTCCAGAACTCATGGCTTAAAAAATACTCCAGGGAATGTGCATGCCAGCCCAAAATCCTGAAGGAGAAATGGAGGAGAAAGGATTGTGCGTGGCCATCCCCCTTGGGTGGTTCTCTCTCTCTCTCTCTTTCTCTGGTGATCACACATGACCTCTAGCAAATTAATTAAAAAAAAAATAGAAATAGTTGTAGCCAATCACTTGCCAGCATTATTTCAAGTGTACCAGTGTAAACTCCTGACAAACAACTTGCAATTCCCCCTCTTACCCTTCCCTTTGTTTCATAAACCAGGATTTTGGCTGCCATTTCAATGCACACATCTCTGCGGAAATAGAATCTATTCATATGGGGAATTCATCCTAATCCCTGGCTCAGATAAACCATGTTTATTGTACTTATTAAACCTTAACCTTCTTTTTAGGTTGACATGTGTCTCACAATTATTACTTTGAGTGTAGTGTATAGGTGCCTATTTCAAGTCTCTGTTGACATGTATTTATGTACTTGTTTGTTTATTATTTTTTAATTTTTTATAGGACATGAGAGAGAGAGAGAGAGAGAAAGTGAGAAAGCAAACTGCCAGGTCCAGGATTCAAACTATGGTTGGCCATGTTGGAGTCCAGTGCCTTAACCACCATGCCACCTGCTAACACTGTAT
>NW_006159583.1:11170739-11205112 GCF_000334495.1 Tupaia belangeri chinensis
TTTTTTTTGGAGAGATTTTCACTGTAGGGCGCGTGCGCTCGCCAGACAGACAGAGAGAGACATAGAGACAGAAAGCGAGAAATCACCCCCCAGGGGGGATGGTCACGCCGCAATCCCTTCTCCTCCATTCTCCTCTCGGGATCTTGGGCACGCACGCACACGCGCCCGGCGTGAGTTTTAAGCCACCGGGTCCGGGACACGAACCGCGGTCGACTACGTGGGAGTCCAGCGACATAGCCATTATGCTAACTGCTGGTTCCCTATTTATTTATTTTTAAGAGAGATTTTTTGCTATAGGGAGAGATAGAGACAGGGAGGCAGAAAGTGAGAAATCACCTCAGGAGGAACAACCATGCTGCAATCCCTTCTGCATTCTCCTCTGGGAATTTTGGGTACGCACATGCATGCGCAGAGTGAGTTTCAAGCCCCTGGATCAGGGACTCCCACCAAGGTCAGCCATATGGGAGTCCAGCAACATAACCATTATGCCATTTGCTGGTCCCTGTATTTATTTTTTTAATCACCACATTTACCTGCAAAAATAAAGAAGGAAAAAATTAAATTATATTTAATTTTTAACATTAAATATTTTATTTCCTTTTTCTTTTATTTTCTAGTGTGTATATGTGTTTGCCAGAGAAAGACAGAGAGAGGGAGAAGGCATTCCCCAATGGCATGTGGTCACACCACAACCCCTTTTCCTCCATTTCTGCATACTGTCAGCAGTTTGAGCTCTCATACACATAGGACTAGCAATTTTTCAAGCCATCAGGGCCAGGATGTGAATTATGCAGTCAGCCATATGGGATCTGGCTCCTTTAACCACCAGGTCATGGGCCTGGTCCTAAATATTTTTCATCTTCTAACAATTTTATTTCTACTTCTATGTAATGTATAAACCCTTGTTTATTTTATGGGGCTTTTTATCATAGATTTAAATTAAACATAAATTTGAATGAAACATAATAACATTTTCCATGTTTAGTTAAAAATATATGCCATATGACATTTGCCACCTTTAAAAAAAAATTTAGAGAGATTTTTGTTATAGGGCATGTGCACTCACTGAAGAGACAGAGAGATAGAAAGTGAGAAATCACTCTCCAAGGGGATGTCCCACACTGCAATTGTTGGTAACAAGAAACAACATAAGTCATAGAAAAAAGCAGCAAACATCTCAGGGCCAGCAGATAGCCAATGCTTATGTCACTAGACTCCCATGTAGCCTACCACAGTTCAAGTCACATGACCAGGTTTTCCATGTCTCTTTTCAAATCTCCCTGAATATGTATCACTGGTGTCAAGCTTATAGAAAACAAAAGTAGTGGACCAACCGTGTGGCCTAGAAGTTAAGAGAGTCAGATCCCACATGGCCGACTGTGGTTAGAATCCTGGCCCTACTATCCTGATGAACATGGTGGGCACATATAGGTGTCTATGTAACGCTTGGCAGGATGGAGATACAGAAGAGGAGGACTGTGCCATGACCACACTCCATTGGAGTGTTTTCTCCCTTTCCCTCTCTCTCCCCTCCAGTTTCTGGGAATTAAAAAGAAAATAAAGAAAGAGAGAAGGTAGAGAGGGAGGGAGGGAGGGAGGGAAGGAGGAAGGAAGGAAGGAGAAGAAGGAAAAGGAGAAGAAAAGGAAGGAAGAAAAGTAGAAAAGAAAAATTCAGGGATGGAAAAGCCAAATAGGGCTTGCTGATATCGTGGAGGTTAAAGCACTGGATCCCACGTGGCCAGCTGCTGGTTTGAATCCCGGACCTAGTGGCTTGAAAACCATGCTGGGCACATGTATTTGTGTGTCTAAAATCCCAAGAGGAGCCTGGAAGAGAAGGAATTGTGGTATGGCCACCTCCCACCTTGGGGGTGATTTCTCACTTTCTCTCTCTGTCTCTCTCTGGCGAGTGTGTACCCTACAGCAAAAACTAACAAAAACAAAATAGGCGAAATTATGAGTATAGTAAACAGCCAAAAAATATACTTTTCTGAATTGGATGGTTACCAATAAAGTCTTCTGGCTCAGCGAAGGTAAGGTCCCTTCTTGCCCGACTTCCATCTGTCCCTCCAGGGCTGGGCCTGGGCTTACTTTTGTATTTTGCCACGTGTTTCCCTCCAGCTGATGGTTCTTGGGTTGGCTCTAATCCCTGAAGGTGGAAAGCATTTTTTCTCTGGACCTGTACTGAACTGCTCTTAGGAAGTGCTAATTCACTCCTTTTCCAAAGCCTTTCACTGTTTGGAGCCCCTAAAATTCTACATATATCTCTAGTCCATTAATCTTTTTCTTTCTTTTTTTTTTTTTTTTTTTTTGGAGAGGTTTTTTTCGCTATAGGGCGCGTGCACTCGCAAGACAGACAGAGAGAGACATAGAGACAGAAAGCGAGAAATCACCCCCCAGGAGAGATGATCACGCCACAATCCCTTCTCCTCCATTCTCCTCTCGGGACCTTGGGCACACACCCACACGCGCCCGGCGTGAGTTTTAAGCCACCGGGTCCGGGACGCAAACCGCGGTCCACTACGTGGGAGTCCAGTGACATAGCCATTATGCTAACTGCTGGTCCCCCTAGTCCATTAATCTTTACATTGATGGTTTATACTGGGTAGCTGGTTTTGCTTTGGAACAACATGTAAAAACATGGCTCTACTTCCATGTTTGGAATAAAGTAGCTGCTGAATTCATGCTTGGTGAATGACTCATAACCTGGGAACGCTGAGGTAGAATGAATGACCGAGGCCTTTCCAACCAGCGAAGTGATGTCAGTCTCCATCATCCACCTCACAGCAGTGTCACAACTGTAGGAATACTTTAAACATATGTAACAAGAATAACATTTCTGAGACATTAAGTCAGTATCTTTTTTGTTTCGGTTGATTCCTTTCTGTTCCTGTAAGTCACTACTTATTGGACTAATAGGCAGAATTCAGTAAGAATAATAGTCATCACTATACTTCATTTAAAAATGAGTCTTGAAAGATTATAGAGTGAGCTTGGCAGGTGGTATGGTGGTTAAAGGTGGTGAATTCCCACATGGCCGACTGCAGTTCAAGTCCTCGACCTGGTAGCTTGCTTTCTTGTGTTCCCTTTCTCTCTCTCCCTGTCTCTCTCTGGTGAAATTTAAAACAATAACAACAAAAGGAATTAAAGAAATAAATAATTCTTTTTAAAAAAGGTTATAGTTGAACAAGTGCCCGGAAACTTCTATTTTGCAAAAAACCTTGTTTTGCTAAGAAAAAAATAAAAAAAAAACTTAAGTAACAAAAGTGTGTGGCCTAATGAGCCCGATATCGGAGGACTGGGCAAAGGCAGAGTGGAAAGGAGCCAAATAAGAGAAGGGAAGAAAGGCCAGGGCCAGATTTCTTAAAGGGCAGTCGAAGAGGTTTTGGGGAAAACCGAACACAGTGTAAGCCAAGAAAACAGCCCGCCTCTTGCAGACTTCTAGCAACCTTGAACTGGAGACCAGGGCTGGGGTAGCCCTCTGGGGTCCTTACGTACTGGGCATGGTACTAAGATGGCAAGGGGAGGGTGGGAGTGGGGAAACAGATTGTCAAGACTGGATCCTGGGAATGGGTGCGGAATCCACAGGCCCATGGAGATGGTGTAAGTGGGCATCACCCACCAGGGACCCTAGCATCAGATCAATCACCCCTCTGTGAACAGCAGAGCCCAGGGAGAGGCTGCAAAAAGCAACATGGTGACCAGAGGCCCTCTCTGCTTGCCTGGCTCATAATCCTATGGTCTGGGACAAGAGGGAGAAGGAAAATACACTGGGAGAAACTGCCCTGGAAGAAGGTTTGTATTTCAAATGGAATGAATATTTTCCCCAAAGAAACTTCATATGCTGAAAAGAATGGAAATTGTCAAGGAAAGACTCCCACCCTGTCACCAATGCAAGCAGGGGAGCTAGGCAGGATGAGCTCAGTGAATGCAAATTTAAAAGATGCATTTCTTTTTGCTTTTAGAGTTTACTTATTCTATTCTTCCGTAAGAGAAAGAGACAAGCACCTCCAACAGAGTCCTCACACCACAATCCACCCCCAGTCTCAATCAGCCAGGATGGCGAGTGGTCAAGGGGATCCTGGGTTGCAAACACAGGACCTTTCCATGTGGGTATAGTTTTATTACTGCTGCTCCAATGCCTGGTCCCAGGTGCATTTTTTTAATTGCAAGGGAGAGAGAAAATCTTCTACTGGAGCACAGTCATGCCATGATCTCTTTCCTCCATTTCACTTTCCCAACAGGTTTTTGGGCATACACACACACATGCCTGGGGCTGTTTTTCAAGATTCAAATGGTGATCAGCTACGCAGGATCTGGCTTCCAATGCATAGGACTTAACCACTATACTACGAGGCCAGCTCTGCATGTCTTTAATTTTATTTATGCACACCTTGATTCGGATTGCATTAATTTTGATCCTTCTACAAATATATTAATTGCCTTTCCATCAATATGTTAAGAGGAAAAGAAATGCTTCCCACATCCCATACTGGAAATGATGATTACCAGATTGCATCTTAAATCTAGAAAACTCCCTCATTTAGTACAAGTACATGCGTGGGTATCATGTACCATGCAAGGGCCAAGCTCTGCAAGCCCAGATTAAAAATGCAAGGCTTGTTTAGGACATTAACAGCAAACTATCCTTACTGGTAGGAAAAAACAAAAAGATCCTTCAAAAGTCTATCTCTTTCATTATACTACTTAAAAGCTAATGTCCTCTCCCTGCTTTTAGCAAAGCCCCAGCCCAAGCTTATGTATATACTCACTGGTCACGTGCATATTGCAATTTGGTATTTATAGTTAGCACCTCACATTCCACAGTTCCTTATACTTTATCTATGGATATTTATATTACCACTTGAGTCCTTAAAGGTAAGCAGTACATATGCAAAATTATGTTCCTAAAAGAACAATACATTACCATTTGCGATAACTCAGTGGTGTTTTTCCTGTCTAGTCTCCCCGTACTTGCTGGCAGATGACTTGGTTCACCCAGTTCCTTACATATTTCTGAATTTGGGGATTGACTGAAACAGTGTACTATCTCTCTGATGCAAGGAAAGGATCCCATGGCATCTCTGAGTCTCTAGGAAAAGGAAAGACCTCCAAACAGCAGGCATCTATAGTGTGAGGGAGGATGTCTTATTTTACAGTTTTCCTATGACCATCCCCATCCAGATTCCAGAAACTACTTAGCCTAATCCAGTGAAGACTGGGTAGCTTCATTTCTTCCAACCAAGAATGCTGCTCTTTATTTAATGGCAAACATGTCTGGGTAGCTTGTATTGGGTCGTTGGAAAAGTCGTGACACATTTTTGCATAGAAAGCATGGAAAAATATGTCACGACTTTTCCAGCAACCCAATAAACACAGGAGTTACTCGATATACACATCCATGCGTTCCCAGGCTAGTGCTTTGCACAGAACTATCCAATGTAATGGGGGTTTCTACCCTTGTGACAACCCGTCAAATGCCTTCTTTATTTCCTTTTCTTAAAAGTATGTTCAGTCTACTCTGGACTTTCCCATCTGTCGGTGCAGCTGGAGGTGACTTCCTGCTGTCTGCTGACCACGAGTCACGTCACTCCATTCACCGCTGCACGTTAGTTAGCAAGGCTGCTTTTGCGTCTGAGGCAACCAGGAGGCAGCCAGAGAGGTCTGAGCTTTCAGACCTCACGCACTCTTGGCAGGATACCGCTTTTCCTTCTGTTTATTTTCAAAACCTCACAATTAGAAGATTTTCGCCCCAACTTCTCCCTCTGTGATGACACTTCAAAAGGAAAATCCATCTCCTACATCCCAGAAGGAAAATGACAGTTTAAAAACTCCATCTCTGTAGGCAATGAATCACTTATCTGGGCAACCCCTTTCATCAAGGGGCTCTTCCCTTGAGCTGCCTTTTGGGGACATCTACAGTAAGGCAAATGGTTATGACAGAAGCACTCTTTCTGGGATTCAAAATGATGCAAGTCCAGCTTAAAATAAATTTCAAAATCCCAGGAAAGAAGCTCGGAGGGTAGATGGGGTAGATTTGAAATGCCAATAAGGAAACTTCCTGGATTGGGAAAGTCATTGGAGCAAAATCATGTGGAAACTCACAACTCAAGAATAAGCAACCTAAAGGGAGTCAGAGGAGTTTGGAGACCACTTCTACCTTCTACAAATATCTCATCTATTATTTAGCTACGTGGGGAGGGGGAGTTGAAGTCTTTTTCCTTAAAGGAGGATGAGGGAGCAGGAACACCAGCCTATCAAGTCTGAGGCTTTCCAAAGCTGACAAAGTGTTGTGATGCCCTATTCAGATGCAAATAAATTTTAAATGCACTTTCCCCCCAAGAGGTGTGTGGCAACCAGCAATCAGGTGACATTGTTATGTCCTCAGGTTGACCCAGAACTGTGGCTCATTAGCAGTTCCAGGACACAGCCTCACTTTTTACTTGTTTCTTCTTCCAAAGATTGTCGGCATGAAAACAATTTGGAAAAGAGGAAACAGTTGGGGTTGGAGGTGGCACAGTAGGAAAATGCGAGGCAGTCCTATGTGGGAAGGTGGCAGGTTCAAGTCCAGAGATTTCCCTGACTATGTCCAGAACACATCTGCCTATGACCCAGCATCAAGACCTGGTCAGGGTTGCTGTCTCTTTGTCTCTCTCTCTTTCTCTGTGTCTCTCTCACTCATGAGTAAATAATATACTTTTTAGCTACGTGGGGAGGGGGAGTTGAAGTCTTTTTCCTTAAAGGAGGATGAGGGAGCAGGAACACCAGCCTATCAAGTCTGAGGCTTTCCAAAGCTGACAAAGTGTTGTGATGCCCTATTCAGATGCAAATAAATTTTAAATGCACTTTCCCCCCAAGAGGTGTGTGGCAACCAGCAATCAGGTGACATTGTTATGTCCTCAGGTTGACCCAGAACTGTGGCTCATTAGCAGTTCCAGGACACAGCCTCACTTTTTACTTGTTTCTTCTTCCAAAGATTGTCGGCATGAAAACAATTTGGAAAAGAGGAAACAGTTGGGGTTGGAGGTGGCACAGTAGGAAAATGCGAGGCAGTCCTATGTGGGAAGGTGGCAGGTTCAAGTCCAGAGATTTCCCTGACTATGTCCAGAACACATCTGCCTATGACCCAGCATCAAGACCTGGTCAGGGTTGCTGTCTCTTTGTCTCTCTCTCTTTCTCTGTGTCTCTCTCACTCATGAGTAAATAATATACTTTAAAAAAAAAAGAGAACTCTCAGCAAACTAGGAATAGAAAAAATACACGTAACCTAATAAAAGATTACTTGCAAAATAAAAACTTAAAAAATTACACACAATGAGGAAATATCATAAACTCTCTCTGGAGTTTTGAAATGAGACAAGGACATTTTATAAAGAAGGAAGGAAAGAGAGGGAGACAGAAAGGGAGGAAGGAGACCAATCCAGGTAAATTAGAGGAGAGGAAGGGATGAGGAGGTAAGCTGTCAGGTAGAGATACTAATTGGAAGTGGTCGGAGTTGGGTGCAGGGGGCAGGAAACTTGGAGCAGCTGGAACTAGAGACTTGAGTAAGGAGGGGCCCTACCCTGAGATAGTGAAGGGAAGAAAATTCTATAAGCCTCTCACGTTAGAATGCCTTAGGCCAGCCAGTGGCACAGTGGTTAAAGCAACTGGATTCCACATGGCTGACTGTACCTTCTGAGTCCCAGGCCTGGTGGCCTGAAAAACACATCAGCCACCTGTGCGTGTGTGTCCAAAATCCCAGGAGAATGGATGAGAAGGGACTGTGGCATGGCCGCTGCCCCCGGCAAGGGAGGGGAGATGCTTTCTCACTTTCCTTCTCTATCTCTCTGGGAAGTGCACATACCCTATAGAAAATGATAAAATAAATAATAAAAATAGAATGCCTCATCATTCTACATATTCCAGTATCACTAATAATTAAATGACCAATAACTAGCCTACCCCAAACACCATCACCTCAACTACTGATGTATGTGTGATACAAACAGATGGCAAACTTCCAGTCTGGAGTTTTTCAACATAATCTCAACTTGAAACGTTCTTGTGCATTTGCTGGACCATGCATCAGATCAGACAGCCTGGTGGTGGTCCAGAAACACTGTGTTTTGTTTTTAATTTGTTAGAGGATGAGTGCATTTGATAGAGGGGGGGGAGGGAGAAGGGGACAGTACTCCCTGATGCCACAATCCCTTCTCCTGCATTTCTTCATCCTGTTGGGATCTTGGGCATGTATGCTCATGTGCCTGGCATGTTATAAGCTCTCAGCGCTGAGATTTGAACAGCTTTCTTGGCCTTGTGGGATCTGGCTCCCTTCACCAAGCCATAGGGCTGGAGCAATTTTAGTTTCCACTGTAAGAAATCAGGCTAATAACCATCAAAGGAATACACGATGAGTAACAGGAACATGTTATAAATGAATAGTAGCTTTCAAAAGACAGAGGTTGGGCCAGTGGGTGGCGTGGTGGTTAAGGTGCTGGACTCTCACATGGCCAACCGTGGTTTGAGTCCTGGACCTGGTGGCTTGAAAATCACACCAGGTATGTGTGTGTACATGCCCCAAATCCTGGAAGGACAATGGAGGAGAAGGGATAGCAGCATGGCCACTCTCCCTGCCCAGGGGGTGATTTCTCACTTTCTCTCTCACTGTCTCTGTCTCTCCCTGGCAAGCATGCATACCCTAAGGCAAAAACCTAAAATAAATTAATTAATTAGAATGACAGAGCTTTGTTTTTCTCAAATAAAATTCTGGAGGTAGGAACCTGGGTCTGATATAGCAATTTTCAGAGATCCAGGCTCTTTCCAGCTTTCTCATCTGCCATCCCAAAGCCATGTGGTGGCCCAAGAGGGAGCTCTCACTTTCAGAAATATGTTACAAGTATTGAAAAAGAGGAAAGGGAAAGACAGGGTCTTAGAGACTTGTAGCGGGTCTACTAAGGAAAGTTCCCAGAAGCTACCACCCACATGACACTTCCCTTTAAATTTCTGTTAGTCAGAAGTTTATCACTTAGACACACCTCGCTGCAAGGGAGGCTAAGAAACATAACCCTTTTCTGTAGAGCCATGGACCCAGTTAGAAGGCCATTGCTGGGGCCAGATGGTGGGACAGGGGTAAAATGAGATGCTCTGCAAGGCGAAAACACATGGGGAGGTTCCAAGTTCAAGCCCAGAGATCTCACTGAGTATGACATGTGCCAAGGAGGTACTGTCTCTTCCACTCTTTTTCTCCTTCCTCGCTTTCATTCACTTATGCAAAAGATAGATGAATAAATTTTTTTAAATCATTTTTAGAAATCCATTATTAAGAAAGAAAGTTCATTCTTGGGAGGGGAGGACTTGCTATTTCTGCCACAGAAAAAAAGAGAGTGTCATATCACACATGCAGGCTCAACACACTGTCACTTGATGTGCCAATAAAGCCGTCAGTATTTGTATAACAATGTGGCTGAAAACAAACAATAATTCAAACTCAATAGAATAATTTGGGATTTTTTTTTAAGAGATTTTTGCTATAGGGCTTGTGCACTTGCTGGAGAGACAGACAGACAGATAGAAAGAAATATCACACATGCAGGCTCAACACACTGTCACTTGATGTGCCAATAAAGCCGTCAGTATTTGTATAACAATGTGGCTGAAAACAAACAATAATTCAAACTCAATAGAATAATTTGGGATTTTTTTTTTAAGAGATTTTTGCTATAGGGCTTGTGCACTTGCTGGAGAGACAGACAGACAGATAGAAAGTAAGAAATCACCCCCCTGGGGGATGGCCACCACAATCCTTTCTCCTCCATTCTCCTCTCGGGATCTTGTCCACACACACACGCATACACACCCAGCATGAGTTTTAAGCCAGGTCCAGGACTAGCACCGCAGTCGAGTACGTGGGAGTCCAGTGACGTAACCGTTACATCATCTGCACGTCCCAATTTGGCAGTTCTTGACAGACATCTGTTAGTTCTAGAATACTGTGTACATATCTAACTACTTCTTTATCCTGGTCTTTCTGCATTAGTGATATTATAGGCATATGTCAGAGAAATAAATGCAACCATTAACATTTATTTATTTTTTTTTTAGAGAGAAAGTTTTGCTACAGTGTGTGCACTTGCTGGAGAAACAGAGAGAAGCAAAGAGACAGAAAGTGAGAAATCACCCTCCAGTGGGGATGGCCATGCCACAATCTATTCTCCATTCTCCTTCCAGATCTTGGGCAAGCACACACACACACACCCAGTATGAGTTTTAAGCTACCAAGTCCGGGACTCGAACCATGGTCTACTACGTGGGAGTCCAGAGATATAACCATTATGGCACTTGCTGGTTCCGCAGTTATTAACATTTATATCAGCACTTTCAAGCCCCAAATAGTAAAGGATGTTTGCAGGTCAGTGTTGTATTATCTTTATAACATTCACTGAGGTTATATCGGCATCCTGTTTTGTTGATATTCTGATCTGCACTTGTATGTTTATTTATTATATACCTTGTTTAAATAAAAGATTTCCATTTTTAAAATTTCTTTCCTTAAGGTCTGGTGATATTAAATACTCCTCAAATACTCATTTCCTGAAAGTTAAGAAAACATAGTACCATAGAGTGGGGATCTACAACAGTACAAATGAAGGAAATCGGGAAGTTTAAATTTTTTAGTAAGGACAAGATAATTATTTAGAATGATTTGCTCTAAGATTCTAAACTGGCTTTCATTTAGGAAGAACCTGTCATAGGGTTTGGACATCTTAGCTGTTTCTGCATTACAAATGGAAACATGATGGTCATTATCCTAGAAAGGAAATGAATAACAACACCATCGACTAAATTGGAAGTGGAATCATATGGAAAAAGCTTGTGAATCTTTCAACTGGAAATGAGACTACCCTTTCAAGATAACATATTCTATAGAAAATGTTTGTACCTACGTACTTAAACATGACCTCAGAAAACTAGGTCCAGTGACTAAACCCCCAACCAGGCAAACTAAAATTCTGTCCTGACTCGAAGACAGAATTCCACTACCTGAGTCAGTGACAGAACTTCAGCAGCACCCTGGATTTTCCTCAGAGGATCCTTAGCCAAGGACTGGGCAGGTTTAGCCATGTTCACTTGTGAAACCGTCACAGGAACTGTGATGACACAGTCACAGGGACTAGAGCTCAAAGGTTGTGGGCTGGGTTAGTGCCAACTCAGAGGATGGTGCTAACCCTGCTATAGTGCCGTCCATTCAGAACAGAGAACTCTAATCTCTATCAAGACGCTCTTTCAAATCATTTAGACCAACATTGCCTGCTAGTGAGAAAAGCACCATTTTTAGCTTTCCCTTTTGTGGTAGTGTAGGACATCTGGTCCACCCGGGTACAATTCTATCCTCTTGTAATATTTATAGAAAATACTTGTGCATTCACTCATATGCTTTTAATGATTCTCTCTCTGACCTGTTCCTAAACTTCAGCAGAAAAATCAGCCTCAAGCAGCCATCATGTAGGAAAGGCTGAAAATCTTAAATTTAAAATACATTAGAGGTAGAAGGGTCTTTAAAGATCACCTAGTCCAAGCTTGGCTCGAGACAGCCACTCCCCAGCAGACGTGCAAGAACTTCGACTCAGCAATTACATACTGAGGAATTTAATCTACAGATAAACACTGAAGTGTAGACATTTAAGGATACTCATGTGGGTTTATTTATAGTCAGGGAATATCGGAAATAACCTACCTGTAAGAGAATGCCTGTCAACAAAAGGATGATCATACAACATGAAATTTTCAAAAACGGATACACTGTATACATAAGAGACAAGACAATACCCATACCAGAGAAAGTTGTTCACAATATACTTTCTGAAGAATAATTCTAATGTATGTGTAGCTGAGGGATAGGTAGATGCACATGTGTGTACAAAGAGTGAATGGATGCCCACAGGCCTCTTTTAACAGCAGTTGCCTCTACTACATATAGGAATAGGAGTGGCAGAGCAGTGGGGTAGGGGGAGGGTCATTTACATTTTACTTTACACACTCTTGTTATTAATTTCTAAAACAAAATAGGAACAGGTAAAAAAAGAGCACACATGTGACTTGCTGACTCTCGGATTAACGCCCTCTCCAGTAAAGGTGTGGTGTGAACTATTTCTTGGCTTACTAAATATGTTTCCCAGTGAACCCCTCTCCCACCTGTTCATAATAGAAGCATATTTAAAGTCCTTTCCTCCAGGCTATTGCTAGAAGTCTAATTTTTTTTCAAAGTTTCAGTATGATAGGAAATGCTATGATCATTTTCAGGCCAGCCAGTGAAATAGTGGTTAAGGCAACTGGATCACACATGGTCAACTTTGTGATTCAAGGTGCAGACCCAGAGGCTTAAAAAACACATCAGGCATGTGTGCATGTATGTCCAGAATATGCAGAGGAGCATGGAGAAGGGGCTGTGGCGTGACCGTCCCCAACGGGGTGATTTCCCAATTTCCTTCTCTCTCCATCTTTCTCCTGTGAGTGCATGCACACTCTAAAACGAAAACTAAAAAAGTAAAAAGAAAAAAGAAAGAAAATGATTCGTTTTCCCCACCAAAAGCCCCTACAGCTTGGAGGCCACATGGGGAAAGACAAGGGAGCATTGATAACTGTGCTTTCTTCTCTTTCTTCACACTCCCCCAATGACTGACGATGGACCTTTGCTGGAGAATTTTTCTCTCTGAACTCTGTACATGGGGATGAGTCCTGGCCATGGTAGTATTAGTATTGTATATTCAAGTTTCCCCTGGCCTTACCAGACTGTACAGATAACAGGAACAACTCTAACTCAGGTTTCCCTGGTTCTTTCCATAGCCCGGGGACAGTAGATTTTCAGCTCCCTGTAAGGCATTCTTCATATATTTCTGGAGTCCCCCAGAAGGTATCTCCTGGGTGCTGGTGAATTATATCTCTCCACCCCGCTGGCCCATGGTTTCTCATGGCCATTTGCCAGTTACTGCTGTCTCCCGCTAGGCCCTGCTACTTCTGAAGCTGAGGCCCTGAAAATGTGGAGATGTCTAAGTTATACAGGATCCTCTTTCAGGCAGAGGAATGCTTTCTTCCCCTTCCCCCACCCCAGGGAGGGTCCCCACACTGGTTCCTAGCAATAGAGCTTCTGTTCTAGTATATCACAGAGTGATTAGTGATTCAGAATTTCAGTTTCCATTTGTGATCCCCCAGCTATTCAGAGGACTTGGGTTCCATTCCTAAATGTTTATTGACTCTGCACTGTGCAGACCCATCTGGTAGACACAGTGATGAATGGGACCACCAAGGATCCTGCTACCATGGAATTTTTAGTCTAGTCATGGAAAAAGACAATGGCGAAGCAGATAAAAGCAAATACGTAATTACAAATCAAGGTAGGTGCTATGAAGGATATAGAGAAGTGAGAGAGAAAATAACAAAGGAATTGCTCTTGATAAGATGGTCAGAATAGGCTTCTAAGGCAGTGATGCGTCATATAACCTAGACATGGTAAAACTCCAGTCTTAGTAAAAGGGAATAGGGGAATGCTTAGAAGAAGGAAGAGATTGGGGAGAAGGGAATGTGGCATATAGAAGAGGAAGTAGAATTAATATGTTGAGACATTATTAGGAACTAGGAACATTCTACGAACTTTACATGTATATCCTTTAATCATAACACAATCCTACAAAGTAGGAACTCTTGTTAGTCCCATCAAACAGATGAATAAAATGAAGTACGGAATAAAGTAATTTGTCCTTGTCAGACAGGTGGCAGTATTTGAACTTCTGGGGTGGTGGAGAGCAGACGGTGCACAGGGGTAAAACATAATGCTCTGTGATGCTGACCTCCATAGGAAGAATCCAGGTTCACATCTAGAATACACCAGGTACACATGCACCCATGAGCCGGGGCAGGTGGATGTATTTCTCTCCTTCTCTCTCTGTTTCACGAAGGAAATACATAAATTAATAAACTTAAAGTAATTTTCAACTCTGGCAGTGAGAGACTCAGTAACTGAAAGGTCAGTATGACTGAAGTGGAAGGAAAACTAGGGGAAATCATAATACAATGGAGCTGGCAAAGCAGGCAGGGACCAGACCACACTTGGGTAATGGCCATGTTCTATTCTCAGGTATGGCAGTGTTGATTAATACTGCCCCAAAGGAAGAATACGGTACTGAGGAGCCAGCTGTAGTAATTAAAATAATGATCGCTCACATGATTTTTGTAAGCTGAGGTATTAGAAAATGAGAGTGCCTCCCTTATGTTGTGAATTTTACAAGGAGGTGAAGAGCCTGGAGACTGAGTTCACTTTCTGGCACATAGCTGACTTGGTGCGCAACATAGAAAATTGCACCATCTCCCCGTGCTTACCTGTAGCAACTCGTCCCCTGCATTATAGGATGTTGGGTGGCCGAATTAAACAGCACTCTACTTGGGGCTGAATACTGCATGGTAATGTAGGGATGAAGACGACTAAAGGACAGAGCCAGTTAATCGAGCCATCTGGTCCTCTCTAGGAGGTGATGATACTACCTGGGCAGGAGCAGATTAGGTACTCCCCTCTGCTCACACCATGGCTGTAATGTGGAGCTTCTCCATGTGATTCTCTAACTCAGACAGTAGGTCCCTGGGGATGCAGTTCCAGTCTCTGGCACACCCAGGGCAGAATAAGACTAAAAAGGGGTGAATTGACTTAACTTTTCTTAAAACTCAGGTAAGTTATATCAATGGGGAAAAAAAATCAAGAAGCTACAATTTCTTTCATTTCTAGGGCTGGCTTTGTGTTTGCTTGCTCTTCTGAATCCTTTTAGAGGATTCCTCTAAGTCTCGGGAAATGTCAAATTTGCCAAAAAATGTGAGTCTTAACTCAGTGCAACCACATAAATTGAGTCTAACCTCAGCTCTAGACACTTAAGCTGGGTGTGCCAGAGAGGGGATTTCCCAGTTCTGTTTGCTTCAGTTGTAAACCCTTATCCGTGACACGTTCTTGCTTCTCGTTGGGTGTAGTGGACATCTGCTCTCCACTTCCCCATCTCCAGCAGTCCTCCAATTTCTGTTTGGAAGTCTGCATAAAGCCTGAAAGGTTAATTCCATCTCAGTGATATGGAAGGAACAGGAGGCTTGAGCTGAGCCACCAGCATATTCTATTCCCCCCCCACCCCCACCACCATTATGGCCTAAGCCTATTTGCTCAACGTGAATATTGGGGTTTTGCTTTATGTAAGATACAAGATGAAGTCTCTTTGTCCCTTCTGCTGTATTTGAATAAAAAACTGAGGAGCCAATGCCATCTGTGAACCACAGGAGGTTCCTGTCTTAGGATAGAGTCAACACCAAGGAACACAACGCAGAGAGATGAAGAACCAGATTCTAGATAACCTCGTTGAACCTAAGAACCCCAATTTATCAGAAACCAGTGCTTTGCATGAATGTGAATTGATTAAGTTGAATTCAACAAATACTACCTGAGTACCTACACAGGTGCCAGACATGGTATAGGCCCTTGGAATACATTTGTGCATAAAAGACTCAAATCCCTGTCCTCATGGAGAAGGACACAACCAACAGATAGTAAAAATAACAAATAAAATAATAGTATGTTAGAAGATGGTACATGCTGTGGGGAAAAGGGAAAAGAAGGGCAGGGCAATGGGACCGGAGAATGAGAACGGGAGCTAGGGACAAGGTTCTGTTAGTTAAGCTGCTGTGTGTCAGGGGTCTCTCTGTTATTTGTTCTCTGTGACTTGCTCATAAACCTTAGGACATTTCAAATACTTGTAACCCACCTCCCACCCTTGACAATACACATCCAGAAGCAGAAATTACAATATATATTTTTTAAAACAAAGGAAACGAGTATTAATTAGATTCTTCTAAGACTTGGCAGGATTGGAGGAATTATATTTGAGTTTCCAAATGTGATATTTCTTGAGACGTAGAGGGATCCTCTAAAAAGAATTCAGAAGAGCGAGCAAACCAAAAAAGAAAAAAGCAACCCTAAAGTAATTGTTGCTTCTTGATACTGCCCTCCCCACCCCCCGCCCCCGGTCCCACACACACACATACAAAGGATTAAGGTTGAGCTAATTCATTTTAAGATACAGATCCACATTTGGGGGCAGGGTGTTGGAAGACAATATGTTCCCTTTAGAATCCTTCAATACTTTTATATAAATTATGATACTTTTCCTGAAGCAGCATGATTCTTTTACTCCCATTGTTTCTTGAAATATAAAAATAATCACTTCTTTTGGTTTCCAAAATTAATTTAAGAAAAAAAATGCAGCAAATTTGTATTGACTTCTTTATAGCTTGAGATGTTAAATTCTGTGGCTCTAATTTTCCCAGAGACTAACTTGCAAGAAATATGATATTGTTTAACTGAGTCAGAAGTCAGCAAGCGTGAATGCAAGCTAGAGCAAATTAACTTAATACAGAGAGATCTACTCCCACCCACCTTTTTGAGGACGTGGCTAGTGGCTTCCTGTCAAGGAAACATTCTGTGTCTTAGTTCAGACTGGCATTCCCCCCTTTGTATAATCGTACGATGTTGTGTAAAAGAAGAAGCCATCGCCATAGAGATTCAGGTGTCTCGAGCACTAGGAAAGACTAAATAATCCATCTCTAGCCATAGCATTTATTTTTCAGTGGTCACTTTTTCACAGGCTGTGTGTTTTTAGAAACAATCCATTGCCAAGCTAAAGCTCTATACGCTGATAAAGCCAAAACAAAACAAAACAAACAACAACAAAAACCCATATTTGTAAACAGGACTAAATGAGCCTGATGGGTTTCCATGCAAGTATGTTGCACCTTAATCAGTTTCAGATGGCAAACTTTCCCTAGACACTTCACTAAAACTTAACTGTAGCTGAATAGAACTATCCCGAAACAGAGAAGGGGTGAGTGAGTGGGGAGAAAAACGAAAGCTGAAGGCACCCTGCTTTGTCAAAGATCCTCCCACACACCTAGAATGATGAAAGAAGACCAAGAGTAGGTCCACTCCAGGAAGACATAGCAAAGCTATAAGAATATTGATTTTTAAATGCGTGAAAAGAGACACCTTGGATTATTCGGGGGAAAATCGTTTTCTACAAAACAAGTTGAGAAAATTGCTCAGTCTTTTTAGCAAAAGACTTCCCTCTCTTGCCAGCTGTGAGATTAAATTCCCACTGAATGAAACCCAAGTATACTTGCACTTAAGCATACACCACATATACATGTACACATAGGCAAAAAAAACAAATTGTATACATGCCAGGAAAAAAGTGGCTCAATAATTATTTATGACTGGCTGTGAAGAGCACTGCTAAATTGAGTCAAGTAAGAAATCTCAAGGGAAATGATGATGGCCTGACCACCTAAGAAAGGTAAACATTTGGGCCCAAGTCATGGTGGTAAAGTTGTAGTACAATATTCTGTAATTCTGGAACCCATATGGAAGATCAGGGTTTGGTTCCCTAGTCAACTTGTGCATACTGGGCACATGCAAATAAATGTTTGTGCCCATAATCCTGGCTCCCTGGGAAAACTAGGGGTAGATCTCAGTATAAGAGCCTGGAAGATCCTTCTTTCTCATGAAATAAATAAAAATACAAAACAAAACAAAACAAAAACTTTTGAACATTTAGAAGGTCCCAAGATTGAAACACAAACATCTATGTCGGGGGGGGGGGATCTACAAATGCAATAATCTACTGTCTTTTAAACATAGCTTATGAGGGGACAGCAGAGAGCATAGTGGTTACATTGCAAGATTCCCACATTGTAGACCACGGTTCGAGTCCCAGACCTGGTGGCTTTAAAATCATGCTGGGCACGTGTGCATGCATGCCCAAGATCCTGAGAGGGGAATGCAGAAGGGAATGCAGTGTGACCACACCCTCTGGAGATGATTTCTCACTTTCTCTCTCACTATCTCTTTCTTTTTCTCTCAGAAAAGGACATCCAGCCTAAGGCAAAAACCTCTGAAAAATAAATAAATAAATAAATAAATAACCAAGGTTTATGAAAATTGGTTAGGAAAAAATAATTCCAGAATAAAAACGAACAAGACACCAGACAATTTACAATCGAGTGAATATAAATGAACAAATATAGATGAAAAATGTCTACTTAACAACCAAGGCAATATGAAAACAGTAGTTGAAAGCTTTCTTACTAGCAAATAGGCAAAAATAATTTTTTCTCCCTAGTACTGTTGAGAAGAGTAGAATGAAATGAAAAATCTCATACACTGCTAGTAGGAGTGTAAAACCTTCTAGGAAACAATCCGTTGTTTCTCAAGAGGATTCAAAGATGTTTACACTCATTGACCTACCTAATTCTACTTCCAAGAAATTATTGTCAGAAAATAATTTAGGGCTGGCTGGCGGCGTGGTGGTTAAAGTGGCTGGATCCCACATGGCCAACAGTGCTATTTAGTCCCAGACCTGGTCACTTGAAAAACAGCATGTATGTCCAAAATCCTGAAAGGAATAAGTAAAAGAGAAGGGATTGCAATGTAACCATGCCCCAATTTTTTTTGGGGGGGAGGGGTGCTTTCTCACTTTCTGTCTTTTTCTGGTAAGCACACATATCTCTGGCAAATTAAAAAGAAATAAATAAAATTAAAAAGAAATAAAATGAAAAATTCCGAAATACAAACAAAAAATCATTCATAAAAGATGCTCATCTTCAGGACCAGCAGTTAGCGTAATGGCTATGTTATTGAACTCCCATGTGGTTGACTGCAGCTCAAGTCCTGGACCTATGGATTAAACTCATGCCAGGTGTGTGTTCGTGAGTACCCAAGATCCCAAGAGAAAAATAGAGGAGAAGGGATTGCAGCATGGGCATCCCCCCGGTGGGTGATTTCTCGCTTTCTGTCCCTCTGTCTCTCTCTGTCTTTCTGGCGAGTGCTCACGCCCTATAGCAAAAACCTCTCAAAAAAAAAAAAAAAAAAAGATGCTCATCTCAGTACTTTGAAAGCACCCTTTCTATCCACAACTCATTTCAATATTCTTTTGAGCCACTAATACATATCAAACATGGAGACTGAACAGAAGTCAAATTCACACAAGACAGACATGACTCTTAGCCTTACAGAACATGCAGTCCGGGAGGAGACTAAAAGTTACCATGACTTTTCCAGCATGTAGTAGAGGCCCCCTAACCCAAGGATGTGACTGAAGTGTGAAGAATGTGTAAAGTTAATAAGAACAGGGGATGGTGGAATGGAAGAGTGTTCCAGGGAAAGGGAACAGCTTATGTAAAGATCAGAAGGACAAAGCTGACCTAAATCAAGAGTGTCATCATGTTTCTACATGGCAATAAAGAGACTCCAACTCCTTCATTAAAAGATCCACACCTAATAAGAAGCATCGTGGAGGTGCTTTCCTGGGATTGGAAAGAGACATCAGGGAACAGCCCACCATCAGGGAGAAGAGGCTTTCCTGGTGGGCACGGCTGTGTGATGGTGCTGAGGGAAGCTGAGTCCTGGAGACTTTGTCTTGAATTTTTCAGTGAAAATATGATTGGCCAGCCCATCAGGTGGCAGCCCTCACCACAAGGGCACAGGCAAGGAGCACAGAAATGACAGTCACCTGGAACTGAAGCCAGGCTCTGGGGTATATGTGTGCACGTGTGTACTTGCATGCATGTGTGTGCACACATGTGCATTTATACCTCAAAGGGAGTGGTAGAAACATCCCAAAGTACAAGTGACATTAACTTTCAAGGCATCTGGGTTAGAATGGCCAAGACAGATTTTGCACTTAAGAAAGAAAATAGGATGTCTGTGATAGATACAGTGTGCTCATGGAAAGATAGTATTTTTAAAAAATAAGATAAACACTTTATAACTATGATTATTTATGAAGAGTTGGTAATGACATGGGAAAGTGGCTAAGATATAAAATTGAGCAAAAGATAAAAAGTAAATGCTGAAGTCTATAAATAGTGAATTAGCTTTGCTTAAGCACACACACACATACAATCAACAAATAAGAATGCACTCCACAGTGTTAATTAGAAAAGCTTTTCCTCTCCGCTTCTTTTTTAAAAAATAATTATCCACTTTATTTTTATTATTATTATTATTATCATTTTTTAAGTTCACCAGAGAAAGAGAGAAAGGGAAAGTGAGAAAGCAAGCTACCAGGTCCAGGACTTGAACTGCAGTCTGCCATGTGGGAGTCTAGCACCTTTTACCACCATGCCACCTCCCAGACCCCTCTCTGTTTCTGTATACTTTAATGTACTTTTCAAATTTTTAAATTAACACAATTTACTTTTATAAATATTCTTTTTTTTTTTTTTTTTGTAGAGGTTTTTGCTATAGGGCGCGTGTGCTCGCCGGAAAGACAGAGAGAGACAGAAAGTAAGAAATCGCCCCCTGGGAGGATGGCCACACCACAATCCCTCCTCCTCTCGGGATCTTGGGCACTCATGCACATGCACCCGGCATGAGTTTAAGCCACTGGGTCTGGGACTCGAACATGGTCGACTACATGGGAGTCCAGCGACATAGCCATTACACCAACTGATGGTCCCTATAAATATTCTTTACACATTTTAATAATCTTAGAATATTACAATCTTAAGAAAATAAGTTTAGTTGAGTAGCACTAGTAGTACTACATAAATAATCTTCAATCAATTCATGAAATAATTTCACTGCAAGAGTTTAGACAAGTTATTGAAACTATTAAAACATTTGTGACCTACAGAGTATGCAGGAGCCCCACTGATTCTTTATTTTTCATTTTTTGGAGAGTTTTTTTTTTTTTTTTTGCTAGAGGGCACGTGTGCTTGCCAAGAAAGAGACAGACAGAGAGACAGAAATCGAGAAATCACTCCCGGGGGCGGTGGGGTTGGGGAGGGGGCCATGCCGCAATCCCTTCTCTATTCTCCTTGGGATCTTGGGCATGCACGCACATGTGCTTGGTGTGAGTTTGAGCCATCAGATCTAGGACTCAAACTGCGGACAACTACATGGGAGTTCAGCTACATAGCCATAGCCATTACACCAGCTGCTAGTCCTGAGCACCACTGATTCTGATCAATGTCCTAACATATTTTTATTTTGGGCATCCTCTGCCAGTTAAAGCTACTTCAAGAGATCCTTCCTGTCCTCTCCAGGAACAAACACATAAGTCCTCCTCCCCCCAAAAAATCATGGCTCTAAATGCTTCAAGTCACTTGTGCCATTCCCACCACCATTGATTTTTCAGGATTTGGTGATGGCGAAAAGCACTTTTACTTTCTTTTCTAGATTTTGAGTCAGGTGGAAATTTAGCCAAATTAATTAAGAATACTCTCTCAAAAAGATCAACATGACTTCCAGGGTGCTCTTACCCTCAGCTGAGGATAAAAATGCAGCAACATGTGCTGCTGTTATCAGGTGAAAATGGGAAAATGTGAGATGCAAGCTAGAAACAGGAAACTGCTCGCTGCACTTGCCGAAGGGTACATATGCCGAGAAAGTTGTTATGAAGAACAGAGAATGAGCACAAGGACTCTGCAAGAACAAAACAGTTTGCGGTGACGAGCAGTGACGTACGGTTGTGTTTATGTGAACACAGATCCTCTCATCCTGAGTCTGGTGGCCTGCATGCTGTCTGCCCCCAAAACAACACGAAGGTCAAAGAACACATTGTGGAAGCCTGTTTGTCACTTTGACACTAATAATGTTATCAAGTAGAGGTTTTGATATTATCTGCAGTTGATCAGTTGATTAGGTTTAACCCAAAGGAAAAGCCTGGCCACAGCCTGCCACAGGACAGCCACACGTGACGTACGTACAGAGTCCTCGCTCCGCCCCCAGCCAGAGTGATGCAGGCAAAAAACATGCCTGGTCGCATCGGCTCTCCATGGCAACAAGGCCACTTATCAGGCCAGATGATGATGATCCATCATCTGGAAGAGGCTTATCCTACACAGGGGATAATTTTCAAGGTGACTCATCAGCAGCAATGCCTCAGCAACAGCTGTTTGTTGTTGCAGTAGACAGGGACACAAAGATGGGACAAGACTGCCAGATCTTGTATATGGAACAGAAGATTCCTGACTTGGAAAAAGAAACAGAGTTGATATAAATGTTCTGCATTTCTTGGAAGAAGAAGGCAGATGAAGCATAGGCTGAGTTAGAGTCTCTAGTCACCTCTAAGTCACTTATTGGATGAGCAGAATATCTCTCTTCTGGATATCTCAACATGTCGTAGAGGGAATTTTGAATCTCTGCCACTTACACTCATCCGTTGTAAGTCAGAGAAATCAGGGTTGTAATAGGAAGAAATTGAAGTAAAATGGAAGGGACTGATCGCTGCTGTGAATCTTTTCCTAAGGCAAGGCGGGTCTCTGGCCCTCTCGACTGCACCAGCTTTGTCTTTTGTCTCTTCCTCCAGCCCATTTGCTTGGTGTCTGTCTCATCCACAGCTCCTCCGCAGTGTGGGGCACACAACAGGAGCTCAATCTATGTTTCCCAGCTGCTGGTAGAAGTGATGGTGGTAACTGGGAAGACAGCACGATGGGCGGACATAGTGGTAGAGTCTCTAGGACTAACCAGGCTAGCCAAGACAGGGACTTTTCCTGATGTTTTCTCCTGGAACTGCACTAATGGTTAGGGCATAGGCTTTTCAATCAGATGGCCCAGATTAGAATCCTGACTTCACTCCAAGCTGTGTGAGCTCGGGCAAATTAGATACCTTCTCTGTGTCCATGTGACGATAAAATAAGTCTATTGAAATGATGCTCAGTAGCCCAGAGGAGCTATTAATATTTAATTGATTGTTACTGGGATCCCAGCTCAGTTTAGCAAAAGTCTAGTGATAGGAGCCTCTTGCTTCAAATTTTGAGTTTCATGTTTAACCTAGTCTTATTTCCTGGGAGCCCTGGCCTGGAGAGAAGATGAATTTGATATCTAAGCTCCTCCCTTAGAAATTTTATTTAGACCCATGCCAATTCCTAGGGTGCTTCTTATTTCTTCATTTATGTCCTACAAATGTAGTTAAACCATTTTAATTTAAAAACAAAGAAAAAAAGGATAAACCAATCCATTGCAACTGCACGGGGCATTCAGTTTACCCTTGAATTATTATTATTTCCCTCATCAGGTATGCTTGCTACTAATAATCTTGAGCCCTGCTAGGTGCCATGGCAGGAACCATAAGCAATCAATACCCCAAATGCCAAGAGGATCCAAATTCAAGTTGGGGAAACAATGTAAGTGCACATCCAATGAGTTGTTGAGTCTTCACATCCTCTCCACACCCTCTGTGAGCACACAGTGCTCCAAGGACATGTTAAAACTTAAATGGATGTGTTATGAAATGCGTTCTTTTTTCTTTTTTTGGAGAGTATTTTTTTTTTCTGTAGGGTGCGTGCGCTCTCCAGACAGACAGAGACAGAGAGACAGAAAGCAAGAAATCACCCCCTAGGGGGGATGGTCACACCGCAATCCCTTCTCCTCCATTCTCCTCTCGGAATCTTGGGCACGCACGCACACACATGTGCCCAGCATGAGTTTTAAGCCACCAGGTCTGGGACTCGAACCGTGGTCAACTACGTGGGAATCCAGTGACATAGCCATTAAGCTAACTGCTGGTCCCTCATGAAATGTGTTCTTGAAAACCATGAAATAAGGTCATCTATAAATACAAATAGTAGCTAAATATTGCACAGGCAAAAAACTTTAACTCTTTCATTTAGGTCGACAGTAGCAGATTCTCTTGAAAGTACAAAAAGGGAGAAAGGTGCAGTGGGAGAGTATGACCCCCATCGTGATGGTGTCAATTAGGTATAATCAAAGAGTAGAACATGTCTACTGAAATATTAAGTCATTACAACAGGTACCTTTTAAAAAGTTTTCACGACATATTATTATTAGTATTATTATTATTATTTAATTGCTATAGGGCACATGCATTTGCCAGAGAGAGAGAGAGAGAGAGAGAGAGAGAAAGCAAGCTGCCTGGTCCAGGACTTGAATCATAGTCAGCCATGTGGGAGTCCAGCTCCTTAATCACCATGCCATCTGCTGGCTCCATAAAGGGTACCTTGGATTATATGATTATATTCTCATTGTATGGCTGCATCATAATAAATTGATGAGGGTCAGCTTACTTTGTTTTTATATTAGTTATATGTTTTATCTATTATATATATGCACACACACACATATACACACACATACATATATATTAGGTCACTGGGAAAGTCATGACTTGTTTTTCTATGCAAAAATGCGTCATTACTTTCCTAACAACCTAATTTACATGTGTATGTTTAACTTTAGCCCTTAAAAGTCATTGTAAAGTCACTAATCACACAAATCACACAATTACGTAAACCAAAGGGATAAAGGCACGTTACGTAAGTCATCCTTCTTCATCTAGATAAGGTTTTGTTCAAAGTAAAAATGTTAATTATTTGATTTCATTTTTCCTTGGTGCCCTTCAAAGACAACACCTTTGTAACAGCCATCAGGAATGGTTTGTATTTCCGTAGCCACAAATTTCTTTTTTAAGAAAATAAACTGTTGCTCTTAGAACAGTTTTAGACTTACAGACTTAACGTAATTCGTACAGAAATAATACAGAGAGGTCCGTACCCCACACCCCGTTTCCCTATTGTCAACACATACGTCACAATCAGTGAACCAGTATTAACGCATTATCCCCTCAGGTCTTCCCTAACGCTTTTGTCTCAGTTGCAGGAGCACATCCAAGATACCGTGTTACATTCAGTAGTCAAGGCTCCTTATACTCCTCCAGACTGTGACAGTTTCTTACGCTTTCCTTAGTGTTGATAATCTTGACCGTTTTGAAGAGTGCTGCTCAAGTATATTGTAAAATGTCCCTTCATCGGGATTTGTCTGATATTTTTTTATTAACACATTGGGGGGGGAGAAAGACCGCAAAAGGTGAAGTGTCATTCTATTCCTACTGTATTAAGGGTGCCTATTATCCCTACATTTATCATTACTGAAAGCTTTTGTTTTCTTTTTTTAAGTATTTATTCACATGAGAGAAAGATGCACCCTCAACAAGAGAGAGAGGAGCACCCCAAGAAAGTGCCCCCCCACCCAAGCTACTCTGTCTCGGTTGGCCTGAATCACAGGGATGTGATGCTCGGCGTGTTCAGGGAGATCCCAGGACGTGAACTCAAGGCCCTTCCTCTGTGGGTCCAGTTGTGCCACCATGGGTCATCATCATGCCTGCTCCCTGGTGGTTCTTTTCAATATCTAAAGTAAATCCCTTTTGTTAAAGCAGTGGTTCTTCAAATGTGGTCCGCAAGTCAGCAGTATCATCTGCGCTTATTAAAAATGCAAATTCCTGGCCCTATCCCAGACCTATTAAATCAGAAACTCTGGGGGTGGGGCACGGCCATCTGTGTTTGAACAAGTCTTCCAAGTGCTGCACACAAAGTTTAAGAACCACTGTGTTTGGCTTCAGTGTACACAAAACAACACTGTTCACTGCCCACCCATTTGGCCAGTGGCTGTCAACTCTGTTGCACATCATGAATACCTATGCACGGACAACATCCCCAGAGGCTGGTCTCATTGGTTTGGGAGGGGTTGTTACTTGAAAGAGGGTTCCTGCCCCTGAATTTCAGGTTAAAGAAGTCCTTCTATTTATGGTGTCTTTGCCTCTTAAGTCCTCCTTCCTTTTCCCCTCAGACTCTGGATGAATAGGTCAATCAGTAACCTTGTTTCCTACAAAATATCAAAGATTTGTTACTATAGAATTTCTATAGAGCTGTAAGAGCTACAAAGGTCAACTAGTTAAGTGGTTTTAAAACTTTCTGAGGAGCCAGCAGGTGGCATGATGGTTAAGGCACTGGACTCTCACATGGTTGACCATTGTTCAAGTCCTAGACTTGGTGGCTTACATTCTCACTTTCCCTCTTTTCTCTCTCTCTCTCTGGGGAATGCACATGCCCTGTAACAAATTTTAAATGACATAATAATAAATAAAATTAAAATAAATGATTCTTTAAAAATAAGAAACTTTTTGAGCAGATCTCTTTTTTCAAAAATCTTATGGAGTAACCCCATGTAGAAAAAGAGAGAAAGCAGAGCTCCTCTGAGTGAAGGGTAGGGAGGCCAGGGCTGCTACTGGTCCTTCTGGTGTTCTTTCACAATCACTGTTCTTGCTCAACATCACCGTTGACAGTGGGCCACTTCCCCTTTGATCAGCTCGAGCGTCAGAGGCTCTCTACCCACTAAGCCACTTCCATTTTCATACAAAGCTTTAACACTGTCTTTTTCTTTTTCTTTTTTTGGAGAGGTTTTCACTATAGGGCACGTGCGCTCGCTAGACAGAGAGAGACATAGAGACAGAAAGCGAGAAATCACCCCCCAGAGGGGATGGTCACGCCGCAATCCCTTCTCCTCCATTCTCCTCTTGGGATCTTGGGCACGCTTGCACACGTGCCTGGCGTGAGTTTTAAGCCACCGGGTCCAGGACGCGAACCGCGGTCGACTACGTGGGAGTCCAGCGACATGGCCATTACACTAACTGCTGGTTCCCAACACTGTCTTTTTCTATATCTCGATCTGCCTCCCTATCACTTCTGACCATTAGTGCCAGTAATTTTCCTGGCATTAAAGAGAAGAAATGGAGACCCATTCCCACAAGAAACCTCTTCTCTTTTTATAATTCAGATACCCTGCTCTCTAGGCAGTGGTTCCCAGTTCGACTGTGTATTACAGCCAACTCTCAAAACAAAACAAACAAACAAACAAACAAACAAAAATCCCACTGTCCAGCTGCATCCCAAACAATTCAGTGTCTCCTGCAGGGGTGTGAGGTGCAGGCAGTATGACTTAGCCCAAGTTCTAGCACCTGCCACAGAGCCTCCCCTCTCTCAGGTCATCATGGCCATTCCCTTTTCTTATTCCTCAGATGGCATTGTTTTAAATCTTCTCACCATCCTGTCTTTTCTCTTTTGAGACTACTGCATTGTCCAGACCCCAAAACGAGTCATAATTACAGTTTTCACAAACTGCCTTTTTTTTTCAATTTTTTAATTTATTCTTTCATTTATTCAAATTTTGACCAGAGAGAGACACAGAGAGAGAGAGAGAGAAGGAAAGTGAGAAAGGAAGCCACCAGGTCTGGGACTCGAATCATGGTTGGTCATATGGGAGTGTCCAGGGCCTTAACCACCATGCCACAGGCTGGTCCCACAAACTGCTTTTATAGCATGAAGGCAAAAACTGTAAGTGTGATGGGCCAGTAGGTGGTGTGGTGGTGGTGAAGGCGCTAGACTCCCACATGACTGACTGAGGTTCAAGTGCTGAACCTGGTGGCTTGGTTTCTCACTTTCCTTCTCTCTCTGTCTCTCTCTTGTGAGCATGCATACCCTGTAGCAAACTGGAAAATAATAATAATAAATAAAATTAAACTATTAAGTGCTAGATTGATATAATACCTAACTCTTCCTTTCCCAAGGTAATTAAAATGAAATATATGAATTGCCTCTTAACTCATCAATTTGAGGCCTACTCCCCTGTCACCCTTCTCCTTTACTGGAAATAGTGTACAAACCCTCCCCGTTTTCCCTAGGCAGACTTGGCTTTGGTAAAAGGGAGCAGTCTTTGCTTTCACAGCTAGTATACTGGCTCCACCCTGGTTATTTGAGTAGATGGTATGATTGTTCTTTTGCAGAATATCCCAGCAGCATCATCTAGATGGCCTACTTATGTGTTTGGCGAGGATTTCTTTCTCCTCCTCTACCTCCTACCTCCGTAAGTCAGAAAAAAAAAAAATTGGGCTGTGCAAATGCAGGCCGCATGGGTTGTCAGGTTCACCAGCCTCCACGTGCCCCTCCCAAATTCTCTGAACCAGTATTTCCTGAGTGGAATTAAGATCCTATAAGGCAAGAGCCAAGTCGTTTAGCTAGAGAGGGTGATGACAATTACTTGTCTACACTGGTCTGAAGAAAAGCACTTCAGTTGTCTCTATCTCCATTTAAAAAGTTGTCCTCTATTATCTGACTCACAGCCACCAAGTCCAACGTGAGCACAAAGAAGATGATGTTTGCATAATCATGGATGCGAAGTGCAGGTAAACTCAACCAGCTGCTCCAGGTTGCAGAGTACTGCTGAAGTACACATGTCGTCATGCTGAGTTTCACCTCAAACTCATGTGTTCCGTCTTCGGTTGGACCTTCAGTTCTGTTCTATAATCATTTGATTTTTTTCTTACTTAACTTGATTCCCCATGACAATGCTTCAGAACTTCCTTCCAAAGCTTCCGTTTTCTCCTCTCTGGGGACAATCGTGTGGCCAGGTAGTACCCCAGCAGTAATGAAACTGACCTCACAGGGGAAAGGACCCAAGTTTGCCTCCCAGGACCTCCCTGAGCAAGCCAAGTGCACATGCATGACGGTCATCTGACTGAGAGCAGAGTGGACCTGCGCTGTGAAGATCCTGCAGGGGGTGCCTTGCTTTCTGGCTCTCACTCTCATGAAAGAAATAACAAAGTTTTTAAACATGAGGTTAATTATAACATCTACCTCATAAGGCTATTCTCACCATTAAATGGAATAATAGATATAAAGTTTTAAACACATAAGGACCTAATAAATACTATTATTACTCTGATATGTTATTACAGATGTTGGTATTATATACAATATAAATTTAAAAATAGCAAAATAGTAATATTATTTTCTATTTATCTTGGAGTCAAGAAACATTTTTTGTTAGCATCAACTACCTACCAGTTAGTGCAATAAACATAAGATTTTTCAAATTTTATAAGACATAGTCTTTATTGATCACACAGAGGAAAAAAGTGTGAAATCTGTTGGAGTTGATATGGCACATTAATATAATACCCTCTCTTGAGCCAGCTGGTAGCGTGGTGGTTATGGCAGTTGGAATCCACATGGCCCAAGACCCAGTGGTTTGAAAAACATACTAGGCACATGTGTGCATGCCCAAAATTCCTAGAGAATGGAGGAGAAGGGATTGTGACATGCCATCCTCCTGGGGGCTACTTTCTCATTTACTTTCTCTTGTTTTCTGTCTCCCTTCGATGAGTACATGCTCCCTATAGCAAAAACTAAACAAAACAAAACTAATATATATATATATATATATATATATATATGCGCGTAGTCCATACATAGGTTTTCAGTATTCCTCTTCATCTCAGAATGTTTCATATCTTTAAGGTTCTCAACTTTCTCTCCTCTCCTCTCAGACCATGTCTGCTCCAGGCTATGGCCCTGGCCCTGTCCACCCAGTATATGCCCCAAGGAGGACTTCCCCTTTAACCTCTCTTCTGAGCTCTGGGTTTAAAATTGGTTTCTATTCATGAAGAGATTACAAAAGTATTGAGGTGACAGGGAAAAAAAAAAGAAGAAGAAAAAGAAATATTCTACAAAATCACTCTTCAGTGTCAAATGAGTCATTTAGAGAAAAAAAAAGGGGGCCACAACCTTCCTCAGAAGGAAACTATTGAATTCTAATTGAAAAAATATCATTCCCACCAGGAAAAAAAAAATGAACTCCCCAAAACTTTGTAACCGTATGAATGACCTTTTCAAATCTCATAGATTTAGAGTTTTACAAAATGTATTTCCTTTAAGGAAATACCAAATACCAAGGAAGACGTTATAACCCAAATGAAGAAAAGACAGTGTGGAGGAATTTCCAAGGGGCCCACTAGTACTGGAACCAAGACCTCAATCTGGGTATTGGGAATACCTCTACCCTGCTTTCCCGAAGGGAAATGTCCCGCACTGTCTTTCTCCTGAGGACATTAACATCCGATCGCTTATAATGTGCCAGTTTTGTACTGGGAACTTGGAATTCTGTTTTTCCATCCGCAACTCTGGGAGCTAAGTCTTACAACCTCCACTTTGGAGATGAAGATAACTGTGTGAGAAGGGGCTGGGGGCAGGAGCAAATCTGTTAAGAAACTTGCATCAAACCCCACTGCCAGGAAGCTACAGAGCTAGCATATAAATCTAGGGCTGAAGAAACCTGAATTCTATGTTTTACACTATATTCCTTACATGTTAAGGGTTTTTGCTTGTGAGACCAACAGATAATATAAAAAAATGAAAGTGACATGGGTAGGCAACTTTTCCGTCGACCAACACCGGCCACAGTGCAGAATAGAGAAAGCACTCTTAATTAGTAGCCAGAACTACTCAGCTATTCTCAAATATACACTAATTACTAATTTATAAAAGGAAAATGATTTGATTTCATTATCTCTTGTTTTTTGTTGTTGTTGTTGCTGTTCTGTTCTCTATGATAATATGAATGCCTCTTCTAGACCCTCTTTAATGATCCAGGTGGCACATGGCTGTTCTGTAAGCCCACTCAGACCTGTTTCACATAGATGGCCTACAGCTTTGTTTTTCAGAGAAATTACATTCTTTGTACAATATTGGACAGGTAGATACCTTTAAAAAGTACTTTAATTAGGGCCAGCCCATGGTGCAGTGGTTAAGGTGGCTGGATCCCACAGAGCTGACCGCACGATTCAAATCCCAGATCCTATGGTTAAAAAAAAAACATGATGCACATGTACATGCCCAAAATCCAGAAAAGAGGGAGAAGTGGAGAAGAGACTGTGGAGTGACTGTTCCTCACGGGGCGTGTGTGTGTATGTGTGTGCGTGTTTTCTTGCTTTCCCTCTCTTTCTGTCTCTCTCTGGCAAGCGCAAGCATCCTCTGGCAAAAATTTAAAAAGAAAAAAAGCACCTTAGTTAAGCTCAGCTATGATGGTGTGCCCTGCTAGACACTGCTCTGCAGGCTGAGAAGACATAAAAGACCCAGGTGCTAAGTCCAGCCCCATCTAAAGGTCAGCCGCAGGGGTTGTGCCTGTAAATCGCAGCAACTTGGGAGGCCAAGGCAGGAGGCTCGTGAGCTGGAGGCTGACCTGGGCAACATTGGGAAGCTAAAAAATAGCTGAGCAGGGTGGTATGTGCCTCAAGTCCCAGCTGTTAAGGAGACTGAGGCAGGTGAATTGCAACACAGTAAGAGCTTGTATTTTTAAAAAAAGCCCCTTAAATAATGTGAAGCTTGGTTTGCTAGGGGAAAAAGAAAAATCTCTTCACCAAAAAAAAGAAAAAAAAAAAAGTACCAAGGAAGATGTTATAACCCAATTTTCAAAATATGTGTTCAGGACAGCCCTTTTGCCTAGTGGTTAAGGGAACCAGATCTTAAACGACTAGTGATACAGTTTGAATCCTGGTCTTGGAGGCCTGAAAAACACACCAAGCACATGTGCATCCATGTCCCAAATCCGATAGAGGATGGAGAAATGAAGGAGTGGGGTGCTTTTCCCCTCTCTTTTCTTTCTGCCTCTGGTAAGTGTATTGTGCCCTCCAGCAAAACAACAAATACAGCAATAATTACAAGAAGTATGTGCTCAACAAAATACCTAAGAATACTTCGTATAGTGCAGGAGAGTTTCTGATAGGCACTTGCTATGGTATCCCCTTTGGAAATTTAGGTATAAAAATGTTTCAATGGGTTGGATCTCAAAATTCTAAAATATGACTGAATAATTTTCTACTTGGTTATGCTGTACTTTTACAAGGATTTCTTCTCCCCCCCTTCTCTGTTCGGATTGACCTGCTTGATGACTATGACTCAGAGGACTGACTAGTTGTGGTTTGAAAAGTGTCACTTCAGAATTCTAATCTCTTTTGTCATATGGACCATCCCTGGGGATTCCAAAACCTTAAAGGAACTCCCCCTCCTCAATAAAACACCACTCCGAACAGAACACGAGCCATTTCTGATAGTGAAAATGGGACATTTTAGAAGACTTAACTAAAAGTAAAACCAAATCAAGAAAACAACTCTCTTTGAAATGTATCGGGGAAAGATTTATGGGAGACAGACAAAAGCTTCACAAGAAGTAATCTGGAAAACTTACTAACTTACTAGCCAAAAACTTTGTTATTATTGCTTTTCACCAATAAAATATAGTGGTGGGAAGGAAAAGAGAATAAATGATCAGCTACCTAAGGACAATTGTCACCTGTTTTGGGATCATACATGGAGAAAGCAGTAATTCCTAGGCCTCTCTTAATCAAATTAAAATTTACAAAGCATTTACGCATGTCTGCTATGTGCCATCCTCTGTAAGCAGCTATTGGGAAATTAATAAGGAAATGCCCTTTCCTTCCCCACTCTCCAGTGGAGAAGTTCATACTATATTCACAAACCTTTTCAGCTTTTTTTCTTTTCTTTTTCTTATTCTTGATAGAAGTGTGTACATGCGTGAGGGAGAGAGAAAAAGAGGCTCCTCCCACAGGACCTGGTCATACCGTGTCCCCTTCCTCTAGTTCTCCAGTCTGTCAGATCTTGGAGACTCGTGTGTACTCAGTTTGCCTCAGGCTGACCAGACTGGGGATTGGAAACAGTCACCCTGGAAGACCAGCTTCTATTGAGCAGTGCATTACCGCTGCACTACAGAGCCGGCCTCACAGACCTTTCAACACTGCGCAGTTGTTATCTTTACTACCTGCCAAGTGCTCTGCTCTGTTTTCAGAATGAATGAGAGGACCCCATAACACGGGAAGTCCTCACCCTATCCATGTTCAATATATGTCCTAATTCTAGACTTCCATGAATAATTTCATATGTATTATTTTAGTGCATTTTAGATAGAGATACATATTCATTCACTATAATGCTACAAATATATTATACATTGATGTATACAATCCTAGAAAATACAGTGTATTGGGGCCAGCAGGTGGTATGGTGGTTAAGGATCTGAACCACCACATGGCTAACTGCAATTCGAGTCCCAGACCTGGCAGCTTACTTTCTCACTTTCCTTCTCTCTCTCTCTCTCTCTCTCTCTCTCTCTCTCTCTTTGGCAAGCACACACTATAGCAAGAATTTTTAAAAAATAGTGATAAATTAAATAAATAATTCTAAAAAGAAAAAGAAAATATAGCATTTTCAACCCCAAAACTGAAGTTTTGGGTCCAGCAGGTGGCACAGTGGTTTAGGTGTCGGGCTCCCACATTGTTGACCCCAGTTTGAGTCCTAGGTCTGATGGCTTGAAAAATCATGCCAGGCACATGTACATGTGTGCCCAAAATTCCAGGAAGAGAATGGAGGAGAATGGCTTGCCGCGTGGACATCCCCTCTGGCGGATGACTTCTTACTTTCCCTCTCACTATCTCTCTCTCTCTCTCTCTGTCTCTCTTCGGCAAGTGCATACACCCTATGGGACGGGGGTGGGGGGAACTAAAGTCTCAAACGGTAAGAGACTGACTGAAATAAAAAGAGCCTACCTAAAAATTAAAGGGTATTGGTCAAAAAATCATCTGAAATGATTTTTGCCTAAAGATTTCCCAGCCTGAGGCCTTAGTTTCAGTTCACAGAATGCACAAAGTGAAAATAGTGTAGGGGTTTGCGCAAATCATTTTTTTAGAAAAAAGCATATCATATATAAAATACTTGAACTCTTCAGATTCAAAATTTCCAAGTAAAAGAGGGATTAGAGGTGTTTAAAAGGATTAAATGACTCAACTGGATGATCCAACTTCATTCAGTAAGTCATTTAAAAGCAAAGAAAACAACATATACACACACACGCAAACCTGCCTGATTGTGTAGTTAGGAAATACACTCAAATCACCCTGGAAAGTTTGTAAATTTATAACTTATCAAGTACTGGCATGTAGAGTTTGGGATTCTATGTTCTCTTTCTTTTCATTCCCTCTGCAATGAGGAGCAGTCTTACTCCGATCTCAGACATTCACATTTCGTGTAAATATCACTTGAATGAAAGAGAAAGAGAGAAAAAGGAATGGAGAAAGGCAGGGAGGAAGGGAAGGGAGGAAGGGAGAGAGGGAGGGATAAAAGGAAGGAGGAAGGACCTTCACAGGCACAAACGTATGCATGGGTTAATGGGTGCTAGGATTCACAGACTCTGCCTTCTAAACTCAACACTAAAGAAATGACAATGAGCCAATTCAATGTCTCTAAATTTGCCTGCTTATAAGAAATACCAAGAAATATGTATGAAAGGTACCAGTTGCCAGGTTTCCACTCTTGAAATTCTGATTTGTACGAAGCCTATAGATTTCTATTGTTTTTTTAAGAATTATTTTTATTTAACTTTATTTATTCATTTATTCATTTTAATTTGACCAGAGAGGGACAGAGCGAGAGAGAGAGAGAGAGAGAGAGAGAGAGAGAGAGAGAGAAAGTGAGAAATCAAGTCATCAGATCCGGGAATTGAACCGTGGTTGGCCATGTGGGAGTCCAGCACTCCCAACCACCATGCCACCTGCCAGCCCTGAGATCTCTATTGTTAACAAGTAGTTCCTGGTGAAGTCTAGGAAATCCTGAACTAACTGACTCAATTGCTCCTTTCATAATATTTCATTTGTCTAGTTAAGGTCTTTGTATCATGG
>NW_006159583.1:11205126-11226921 GCF_000334495.1 Tupaia belangeri chinensis
TTCCGATCCCGGCCCTGCTTCCCTCCCCTTCCCCCCTTGACATCTCATTTACTGCCTTGTATGATGGGGCTGCAGCTACAATCCAATCTGTACCGCCAGCCCAAAGCCTGGCTCCTTCCCACCCAGGCAGTCATCATTGATATTCCTTCTGTTAAAATTCTAGTGGCCACCATAACCTGTGTTCATTTAAAATACTTTTTAAAACCTTGGAGAGAGGACATGATTTTCTCAAGAAAAACTGAGAAAAACAAAACAACTTGAGAAACTGAAAGTGTCTGAGGCCTAAAGTCAGAGAATATATCAAAGGAACAACACCACCCCCCCTCAATTTCTTTAGACTTCTTCCAGATTCACTTAAAAATGATTTGCACATTCTTACTTCAAAGGAAGTTATTTTCTCTTTAGACCATCGTTTTCAGATGTTGTGGATGATATTCACATACTTTGATAATAACTGGTTGAACGCATGCATAGTGTTATAATCACTAACGTAGTACCACATGAAGAAATTTACCTACTCACTTGTTTTTAATTCATTCAAGATTTTAAATGAATCCAAATTTTAATTCCATGCCACTGTGTTAGTCCTTGAACTAGTATACAGAGACTACTAAAAGATAATCTCCTCACCTTAAAGAAATCATGGTAAGCTAGAAAAATAGACAGATAAGTAAATAATTGTACTACAATGTGACTCATATATATATATATATTTTTTTTTTTTTGGAGAGGTTGCTATAGGGTGCGTGCACTAGCCAGAAAGAGAGAGACAGACAAATAGAAAGCAAGAAATCACCCCCCAGGGGGATGGCCACACCGCAATCCCTTCTCCTCCATTCTCTTCTTGGGATCTTGGGCACGCATGCACACATGCCCAGTGTGAGTTTAAGCCACCGGGTCTGGGACTTGAACCACAGTCGACTACATGGGAGTTCAGTGACATAGCCATTACGCTAACTGCTGGTCCCGTGACTCTTATATTATGATACATATGTAACATGCTATGAGAACATAAAAAAGTAGATCACGGGTACAGGTCACTTTAGGGAGGAGATGACAATTAGTTTGCAGTTATCTACTGCTAAAGTTATTTTATAAATTTGTGCAAATACATATGGCAACAATATTAAAGGGAATATTTTTCACCATTTTGCACATTACCTATTTTCCTTTTCCTATATCCCTATCCAGCCTTTGTCTACAGGCTCTGTGTGCATGTGTATCATAGTATTTGTAATTCTGTATTACAAAGCTTCATACGTTTGGCTGTTTGACACCTAAAACATGGTTTCCTATTAGAACAAAATTAGTAAAGTTGTAGGTTTCCCAGAACAGTGTATTTATAATACTCTATTGCTAGACTATTCTAATTGTACAGTGCTGGAGAAATTGTATATTAATGAGAAAACTATGCTGTTTTTCTAATATATTTCTCTAATAAAAATGATTTGAAGATATTTAAAAATTATTCTAAATGTTCATCATGAGATGTACATTTTTTAAAATTTAAATAAATAAATTACTGTAGAACACATGCACTCGCCAGGAAGACAGAGAAAGACAGAGAGACAGAAAGCAAGAAATCATCCCCCCCCCACCCCCCAGGGAAGGAATGGCCATGCCGCAATCCTTTCTCTTCCTTTCTACTCTTGGGATCTTGGGCACACATGCACATGCACCCGGTGTGAGTTTAAGCCACCAGGTCTGGGACTCGAACCGTGGTCGACTACATGGAAGTCCAGCAACATAGCCATTACATCAACTGCTGGTCCCATGAGGTGTAACTTTAATAGACAGCCATGGCTGGGTACAAGAGGAGTGTCAACCAGATGCTAGAGGGACAGGCATTATTCCCCTTTGACAACATGAAAGTCCAGGGCACAAAGAGCTAAAGTTCAGAGCTAGTGGAAGAGAGCTGAAGCACAGCTTAGTTTGCAAAGTTGGAGCTAGATGTTCTCCCTGCTGTGAGAGCAAAGAAGGGCATATATTGACCTAGGGCTGGCTGACTGTGAAAACTAGCATCCTGGAAAAGCAGCATATGTGGTAACAAAGTAGGAAAGAAAAATGAAAGCAGGTGATCAGGTCCACACTCCAGATGGTTAGAGCTGTTTTGCTCTCTGTTTGAGACTTGGCACCTGTAGAGCAAGGAAATAGAATGACTGACAACGAGGTGTCCTCCATATGCTAGATCCTGCAACCTGGACCCTGGAATCTACTGATGTCAGAAACAGAAGCCCAACAGCAAACTGGCTGGATCAGACTCCTCATTGCTGTGGTTGAAATAAGAAACCTGGGAAGGGGGAAGTTTGTAGATTTGTTTATGGGGTGTGGTGAGTTTGGATCAGATCAGCAGGACCATCATTTGGGAATAGATAGAAGAGCAACATGGGGCTCAGGAAAAGGCTAAGGATAGAAATGCAGGTTTGTGGTTCATTCATTTGGGTGTCATAGTTGAAACCTCAGAGAGGGGTGAGGTAAATGGTTGTGCAGTTAGAAAAAAAAAACTGTACCCAATAAACCAATTAAGAAGTTGGTGGTACCAGCATGTGGTGTGGTGGTTAAGGGCACTGGACTCCCACAGGGTTGATTGTAGTTCAAGTCCCAGACCTGGTGGCTTACTTTCTCACTTTTCTTCTCTTTTTCTCTCCAGCTCTGTCCTTCTCTAGTCAAATTAAAATAAATTAAAAAGTTAAATTAACAAACAAAGTTGAACAGAGGAAAAGGAATCAGTGAAAGAGAAAAAGGAGTGACCAGAGGTGTAGAAGAGAAGTCAGATCAGTACATTCTCCCAGAAACTAGTAACAGAGATACTTTCAAAGATGTTTTGTCAAATACCACAGTCGTCAAGATCATCGAGTTTAGTAATGAGGTGACCACTGGCAAACTTGGAACGAGCAATTTAAGTACAGGAATGGGTTCAAACCCAACATGGGTTGGAAAGAGCATTGAAAGTGCAGAATTCAAAAAGGTTTGAAGAAAAGGTAGATGTAGTTTAATTTATTTACTCCCTCATGCAGTCACTTATCTGACAGATAAATAAATCATGTCTCTGCCCAAGGCGGAGACACTAGACATTGGGGACAGGGCCTGTCCCTCATGGAGCTTACTGGGAACAAAAAAATGAGTTAACAGAAAAATAAAATAATAGAGTTGTGATGAGTACAATTAAAAATCGTTAAATAAATGAGAGAGTGGAGGCAGGTAGAAGGGAAAAGTACCAAACACAGGATAAACAAGGAAGGGTAGGGGAGTAGATTTGTTTTGATTTAGAAAGGGATATAGAACCTATGTGTAGAACAAAAAGAGAAAGTAGAAGAAGAAACAAAAAGTGGAAGACAGAGGAGCAATAACCTGGAAGCAAAGTGCTGGAGAAATGGGTGTGTGTCAGACTGCAGCCTGGGCTGAAGTAAACCTTGGAAACACTCCCTACAGAGGGAGCACCATGTCCAGAGCCAGGCAGGAGCGGGTGGGTTAGAGGACGAAGGACAAGCTGGGACAGCTACAGTATAAAGTTCAAGGAAGGAAGCAGGAGAATGAGGTGGCACGCCTGGGCAGAAAGGTCTGCGAGAGGGCAGAGAACTGGCACAAGGGCCCTGTGTGCTCTAGAGGGTGGTTGGACTTTCCACTTATAGATAAAGGGAGTCATTGGCAAGTTGAAATGAAGGAGCAACAGGTTAGATTTCATGTCTGCAATCACACAGATGAAGGATAGGAAAAATTCAGATGAGAGGCAAGGGCAATAATGATGGTTTGAATTTAGGGATCAGCTATTGGGATAGAAAGAAGAAAATGAATGGAAGAGGCTAAGCTGACACAGTTCGTGGGATTTGGCCACTCTCTGAAGGTGAGTGAAAAAAAGAAGGATTCCAGAGGACTACCAAGTTCCTGGTATCCTTGACAGGAAGCAAATGTAAGTGGGCTCAGGAGTTAGGACAATAAAGTGTGAAAGTGCTGACAAAGGATGAATTAAGCAATTAACCATAAATGGTTAAGTGGCATGAAGGTCAAGTTGAAGCTAATGACATTGATCAATAGTAAAAACAACTGAAAGTAACCTGAGTTTACCAGCAAAGCTCAAGAGTGGAGCACAGAAAACATACTCACATTTGCTCTGGAGTAAGGTATGGGAATGCAAGAATGGTAGACGGCAAGAAAAAAGACCTAGCAGATACTAATGAAGGAGTGATCAAAACTGGTTGAGAGCCAGCCAGTAGAACAGTGGTTAAGGCAGCTGGATCCCACATGGCCAACTACATGGTTGAGTCCTGGACCTGACAGCTTGAAAAACATGCCGGGTGCATGTGCGTGCTTGCCCAAAATGCAGAGAGAATGGAAGAGAAAGGATTGTGGTATGTCCATCTACTGGTGGTGAGGGGTAGTACTTTCTCTCTCTCTCTCTCTTTCTCCAGCAAGTGCACATGCCCTATAGTAAACTTTAAAAAAAATCGTTGTTGGGATAGATGAGGAGCTTGAGAAAAGCCTAGAAAACGAAGAGTTTGGGAACAATAATGAAAACAGACAGTCCTCTGAGGTCAAACAGCATACAGTGGGAAATAAAAGGATAGATGGCTATGATCAGAGTAGAGAATTTTAGCCTTCAGACTGATGGAAGTAGAGTACTCTAGTTGACCCTGAATTCTAAAATGTCACTGTGCTCAGATGCTGGCTATTAGACTGAAGTAATGCAGATGGTAGGAGGAGCGGATGTCAGAGGACAGTGAACTTGGATGCTGAAGTCACCATGGCTTCTCAACTAAATTTCCTCTACTTAAAATTTCCAACACCCTTCAGCTTCTACACTCCCGTAACTCCATCAATCTCATTTTTAATAGTACGTCACCAGGGAGACTTTCCCCAAATCATCAGGTCCTACATCTGCATTAGAACTTTCTGTTAGACTTTCCCATATTACCTAGTAACTCTTAGCATTTACCACAAGTGTAACTCAATATTTTGTAATGACTTGCTTATGGCCAATCTCAGTGGATAAGCTTTCTGAGAGCAGATGCCATATCTGCCTTGTCTACCAACATAGCTCAGTCCCTACTGGAGTGCCCATTCATGTGTTTTTACTTGTCATTGTTCCACAGGGCTGGAAGTGACACAACACAACTGTACAGAGTATTTCAACATAAAATATTAAAACAATACATTAAATAAATTCAAAACATTAGATAAAATGTCTACATGAATGTGAAGGTAAATGGTTCATTGGATGACAAAATAGCTAATTTCCCAAATTAAGACACTACAACACATAGCAATATAAGAGACATTACCAAAAGGACATCCTCCCAGTTTCTTGCTTCATTGACAAATCAATGTTCTCTAAATACCATTTTTTTCTTTTCTTAAGTTTTGTGTTGTGATTTGTTTTGTTTTGTTTTGTTTTGTTTTTGGAGAGAAAGACAGAAAGAGAGACAGAGAGGACCACCGACAGAATCTCGTCACACTGCAATCTCCCCAAGCCCCCACCAGCTTTCCAGCTAGAACCTACATGGTATTTTCATCACAGCACTTCACTGCTTAGTGTTTTGAGAGGAGCCTCTTTCTCTTCCTAACACAGCTGAAATCCCAGGCTAACTTGCAGACGTTTCTGCAATGTAACCAACCCCAATCACTTTCTTGCTCAAGTCAGGCTGGTTTTTCACTCTTCCATTAACTTGTCATTAACTAGTCGAGCTCATTTTCCCACCAGAGTGACGTGGCCCACAGCTTCCTAGGAGGCCCTCACTTTCTCCAGAGCCCATCGGACATTGTCCCTGTCACTCAATACCTGGTTCAGCTCTCAGTTCCTCCATGGAGCTCCAAGCTGCGGTCATGTTCTGCCTTCTTATTTTATCTTCCTTTGGATTTGATATAGCATTTGATAACCACAAAATAGTGGTTAATGTATGCGATCCTGAATTGCTCAGTATGGACTCTCACTAAAAGGTGTCAAAGTTTAAAATAACCTAAATTACACCTGTACTCCCCCACACTATGATGCTAGTTAGGTTATCTGTGTGTCAAGTGCCTGAACCTTGCAAAACTATTTTGCCTCAAGATTTTTTTTGCAAATGTAAAACTGTGCTAGAAAATATATTTTACAAATCTGGGGTCAGCAGGTGGCATGGTAGTTAAGGGCACTGGATTCCCACATGGCCAATTATGGTTCGAGTCCCAGACCTGGCAGTTTATTTTCTCTCTCTCTCTCTCTCTCTCTCTGCCGCTCTCTTTCTGTCCCTCTCTGGTCAAACTAAAAATAATAATAATAATAATAATAATAATAATAAAGTTAAATAAAATAATCATTTTAAAAAAGAGAAAATATATTTTACAAATCTTCCCCAGTTTTTTTTCCCTACTCTTATGTGAGTAAATACTAGTTAATGGAGTATATTTAGGTTGAATTAGAAACAAGCCCTTTCTAGAATAAAAAGTCAACATTGTACTGCCATAAGGATCTTCCTCAAGTCAGTTACTTTAGGTCATATGACATTTATGAGTGAAGCTGGACCGAGTATAGGAATTCCTGGAATTCTGTCTATTTATCTAATTGGTCACACTGGCTCTCATAGTGTATTAAGAAATTGCTACAAAGCATGTTTTAAAGCAATGCAGGACTTTTTCTATGACTTTCATTTAACTAAACAACTATTTCCAATGGTTTTTTGGCTGTATATCCCATAGAAATTAGGCAAGTTCTGCTCTTGAGTTTAGGAAAGCACATTTCTTATAAAACTCAAACAGGTCCCATTCAACAATCTCTAAGTATTAAGTCAATAAAACATAAAACTGAAAGGAAATCTACATCATGAAGCCCGGTTAGTTACGCGTCTATATGGTTAAGGAATCACTCTATTATGGTAATTAAAAGTTAATTATGTGCAGGGCTAGAGTCCAAGACATATTTATTACTCTAATAATCTAGAGGCACACAGTCACTAATCAGCCAGAAGGAATGAATCCTTGGAGAATTTACAGAATGTGAGATTGTTTTGTTTAATTAGGACAGCTGACACTGGATTTGAGTCGAAATTTATGAATACAGTTGTTTTTTAAAATGTACTATAAAGATAAACAATTCATATATCATTCTTTTTCCTTTGAGAAAAGGTAACATAACATTTCTAGGCTCAGTGTAACTCTTGCAAGTAAAAAAAAGAATAGTAAAAGGCTGAAGGCAATTCTGGAATATCCAGGAAATCTGATCTCATGAATGAGGAAGTGACCAAATATGGGCACACACAGTGAGATCAATTTTCCAGCGCAAATCCTCTGAGGTCGACAGAGTTGGGAATACCCTTATTAAAAATCCCTTCTCCAACTTTGATTTTAAAAGATCTGTTTAATTGTTAAAAGATTACTGATGGGAAAAAACAATAGTCATAAAGTGGGGAATCACCCAAAGTTTTCTATAGACTCATGGGAGCCAAGTAATCAGAGGCACTAATTTCAGGAGGACGAGGGACATTTCCTTCTGATCCATAATGGGCACCTTTCTGTTTCAGATTGCCTATGTACAGTCCACATATGAGACCAGAGTCATCACCCACTCAGAAAAAAGGCAAAAATACATCTGCCACCCCCGCTTGCTTCTGGAAATGAATTGACATTGAAATGTAGAATACATTCTGAATTTATACAGTAGGCTGTGTGGCTTGGCCAGACAGTGGTCAGTAAATGTGAACTGTGAAGACAAAAAGAACTGTTTCCATCTCCACAGGAAGCATTTCATAATTTAGTGGCATAAAAAGATTTCAAATCCTTAGGGTCCATTTGCTCCCTAAGGGAAGATTCTCCTCCCCATGGCCCCATGCCTGGCCAGTCTAAGTTTATTAAGAGAACTTTGTGAGCCTAGTGTACAAACTTCCTGTGTGGTGATGAGCGACAGGGGCACTGGAGCCAGACTGTGCTGCCACTCAAGGAAAGGGTGACCTTGGACATGTTACCACTTAACCTCACTTTGTCTCAATTGCCTCAACTGCTTTTTTTTTTTTAGAGATTTTTGCTATAGGGTGCATTTGCTTGCCAGAAAGATGGAGAGAAACAGAGATAGAAAGTGAGAAATCACCCCCCAAAGTGGGATGGCCATGCCACAATCCTTTCTCCTTCAGTCTCCTACTGGGATTTTGGGCACGCACACACACGCACCCGGCATGAGTTTAAGCTGCTGGGTCTGGGACTCAAACCACGGTCATCTATGTAGGAGTCCAGTGACATAGCCATTACGCTAACTGCTGGTCCCCCGTTGCTTGAACTGTTAAATGAGCATAATAATAGTGGCCAGTTGGCCCAGTTGTGATGGTACAAACAACAGAGCACTACTGCACAAGACTGGGTCCCATGAAGGCCTGAGTTCAGTTTCCACACCAACCTAAATCTGAATGAGGTAGCATGCATCTGTAATCTCAGCTAATGGGGAGGCGGGAGCAGAGGATGGTGAGATCCTGTTAAACATACTCCTCTCTCTCTCACTCTCTCTCCATCTTATAAAATTAATCAAGTAAATAATAATGCCCAATTTATAAAGTGGTTGTGAGAATTAAATAGGTCATTGCTTATAAAACACTGAACCAGCGGACCAGCAGTTGGCGTAATGGCTATGTCACTGGACTCCCATGTAGTCAACCGTGGTTCAAGTCCCAGACTGGTGGCTTAAACTCACACCAGGCCTGTGTGCATGCATGCCTAAGAACTCCAGAGGAGAATGGAGGAGAAGGGATTGTGGCTCGGCCATCCCCCTGGGGGGGTGATTTCTCGCTTTCTGTCTCTCTGTCTTTTCTCTGTCTTTCTGATTAGCACATGCATGCCCTATAACCGGAAAAAAAAAAAAAAAAAAAAAAAAAAAACCTTCTCCAAAAAAACAAAAAACACTGGAACTTTGCCAAGCACATGGTAAGTGCTATATAAGTGTCAGCTCTTAACTGTCATTAATATATGAATCCCATCCTTGCCAAGAGTTCTTCTGAGGGTTGCTGCTGCCTGCCCTAAAAGGCATCTTCATAAGGACTGCACTGACTTCATCTTAAAGGAACAAAGATACTAGCTGTACTAGACCTGTCACAGTGCCAGACACATAACAAGCATTAAATAAATTAAACTGAACAGTAGCTCCCAAGATTATAAACCCTGGACATGTGGGACATGTGATTACCCTAATAAGTGTCTACCATTTTGACTCCACAGAAATTGAGGAAGCTGGCAAAACATTTCCAGTGTGTTTGATCAAGAGTGAAGACTATTTCAGTGTGTTTGAACAACAGTGAAGGCCTATTAGTAATGTAAAGCTATCAAAGAGTGAGTAAGGAACGGCCTGCCTACTCCTCATCCTCCTAATTTTCCCCACCTGGGCCCTTGACCTCCACCTGCAGATTCAGCCCCACCCTAGGCTCTGGAATAACCATGACCTTAGTCATTGTGCAGGTGACTCAACATCAAGTCAGCCGTACTCAGAGACCTGCTCTTAACACGTGTCCTACATTCAGAAACTGGGTGTAAGCCTTATGCATCACTTATTCACTCAACGAACACTTAACTGTGTGCCAAGCAGAAGGCCTCCTCTTGAACACAATAGAGCAAGATGGACATACAGTTCCTAGGAACAAGCCTTCCCTTACACCACAGTGAGTCAGTTCTTTTGCCTAAGTATCTTCCTTGATAAAACACAAAGTACACCATTTCCTCCAGGAGTAAGTCCCAGATATGATCTCTTCAGTTCTTCTAGGAATGAAGTTGACCAACGCTTAGTCCAGCCACCATCTCCTACCACCTCTGTAACAAAGTGTATCTCCACTTCTGCTCCCAGATCCCAGGCCTTTCTTCCATTGGGCCAGTGCAATTGCCGACACTGATCATGCAAATGCCTGACCCACTCACCCCATCTTGATTCCCAGCCCCAGGCCTGCCATACCTGGCTGGAACCTCCCCTCTCAAACAAGCCCTCATTCTTTATTTTTCCTTTTACTATTTTTTTTTTCTTCAAGGTTTTTGCCATAGGATACATGCACTCACCAGAGAGAAGAGAGTCAGTGAGAAAGCCAGTGAGAAGGAAAGTAGGAAATCAGCCCCCCAGAGGGACGGCCATGATGCAATCACTTGTCCTCTATTTTCCTACCCAAATTCTCATTCTTTACACAACAGGACTTACCAGCCTGTTTGGGAACAAGCCCATGCCAATTGCATCAATGGAAACTATAAAAAGAATCATGGCCTTGATCATTCACCTTTTTGATCATGGGGCAGTCCTTCTGTTTTGTGACTCATGCTGAAATGTCTTGAGTGTGCTCTCCCCTGGCCACCAGTTTCCCTGATTCATTAGCCACATGCTTTTCCCCCTGGGGAATAAGTAATTTGCTGGTCCATCTTTCCTATCTGCTGATAGATATTTCAGAGGTTGAACAGGTTATCTGGGAAAGGCCAAATGGAGGTGTTTTCTCCAAATGAAAGCATTAAAACATTAAATAGACCATCAAATAGCATATTCCTCTGGTATTACTGTAGCATTTTCGGATGACATGAAAATGTAAATCTTGTCTCCTGAAAGCAAATGCAACTGTCAAATAGCAATTTCAATTTATTTTACAGTTGATTTTGTTTAACAGCTTCAAAATCTGCTAACTTAATCATGATCATTAGTGACACAGTCTTTGGAGACAAGCAAATCTCCAGTAGCTGTTTTTTGTTTGTTTGTTTGTTCGTTTGTTTACCAGTTTCTAAATCTGTGATCTTAACCTTCAGTTATTTTTCTGTAAAATGGGATAATTATGCCTACTTTGGAATATTGAATAGAATAAATTAAGTAAAACGATAGTGAGCTTATAGGAAGTGTGCCATAGGTGCATAAAGTGCATGGGCAGAGAGCACTGGTTGTGAGATGATAATCCTTACTCTTCACAGAATGAATTGACAACTGAACAAATTTATCAACCCCTTACTCTCTTTCAGAGAAAGACTTTCTACCTTCAAAACAGAAAAAAAAAAAAAAAAAAGCTCTGAAATAGATAATGTATCTGGCAATATTTCTCTCATCCTGCCCATTGCTGTCAAGAGGGATATGAAATGTGTCTCCTCCTCCTGGGTGCTGATACCTCCCTTGGACAGGCAGGGCAGCCATAACCTGTTTATCTCATGTCTAACAGAATGCCTACAGACACCCCTGGTGGGACTTCTGGTCTCCTCAATAAACCTGTCATAGAGATGAGATAGACATAAGTGACTGTGACATAGGTGGGAAATTGAAATCTATTGCAAAAGTAGAGCCAAGTGTGAGTCAGAACCATGGAAATTTGAGATACTTGAAAGACTAATTTATCTTATTAGATTAGTCACACATATTCCAGGATATGGCAATAAATATACATTTGTCATACGTTAAATTTTTTAAATGTGTGTTATGTCCAGGCATTGTATGCTATTTTCATTTCATTCTTACAATAACTCTTTGAAATAGGTACCATTGTTATCCCATCTTCATGTTATCTCTGCTTTGTGACTTCTACACATAGAAACTTCAAAATACTACTGGGGGACAGAGAAATAGTTAAATGGAAAGACATGATAATCATCAACAAAAAGTTCAATGTCATAAATATGTAGTTTCCCCAGATTAATCTATACATTTAATACATATATACATATATGTATATATGTATACGTATATATATGTATATACATATATACATATATACATATATACATATATAAGAAGGGATTATAACATATATATGTATACATATATATATATGTATATATATTCCTCTCCAAATATACTAATTGATTTTGGTGGGGGGGGGACTAGAAAAGCAGCTTCCAAAGTTCATATGAAAAAATAAACAAGCAAGATTAATCAGGAAAATTCTGGGAAAAAATTAGATAGTTATTCTTAGATATGAAAACACATTGGGGCCAGCAGACATCATAGTGGTTACATCTCTGGATTCCCACATGGGCTACCATGCATGGTTCAAGTCCCAGACCGGGTGACTTGAAACTCACACCAGGCACGTGTGCATGCATACCCAAGATCCCAGGAGGAAAATGGAGGAGAAGGGACTGCAGTGTGGCCATCCTCCCTGGGGGGTTAATTTCTCACTTTCCCTCTCACTGTCTCTGTCTCTCTCTCTGGCAAGTGTATGCACCTTATGGCAAAAAAAAACTCTAAAAAAAAGATATGAAAACATATTATAAAATTCTAATGATTAAAACAAAGTTTTCTTTGTATGAAAACAGACAAAAAGGTGCCAGAAGGTGGTGTGGAGGTTAAGACAACTGGATCCTACATGTCCAACTGCACTGTTCGAGTCCTGGACCCAGTGGCTAGAAAAAAAAACATGCCAAGTGAGTGTACATGCATGCCCAAAATCCCAAGGCCAGAGTGGAGGAGAAGGGATTATGACATAACTCCCTACCACCCCAGGGAAGGGAACATGATTTCTCACTTTCTCTCTCTCTCTCTATCCAGCTCTCTCCAGTGAGAACACAAGCCCTATAGCAAACTGGGGGGGGGGGGGGGAGGCACAAAGTCAGTGAAGTGAAAAAAAACTAGAAAGTTCAACAACATATCATCAAAATGCATACAGAAGTTTAGTATACATAAATTCAGTTGGAGATTGATAAATTCAGTAGATATTAATAGTATGAAACAACTAGGTAGCCATCTAGAAAAATAAGACTTCAACCTTAAAGTATAAAATAAATTCTAGTCGAATGAAATATTTTAATGTGGAACCATCCCTGTGGCATAGTGGTTAAAGAAGCTAGAATCCACATGGCTACATGGCTGATTGTGGTTTGAATTCAGCCCCAGCAGATTGAAAAACATTCAGGTATAAACTCATGCATGCTCAAAATCCCAACAGGATGAAGAAACGGAGGAGAAGAAGTTACAATGTGGCCACACCTCACTGGGAAGTGCTTTCTCTCTCTCTTTCTGTCCTTTGGCAATTAAAAAAAAAAAAAACACATTTAAATATGGAAAATGAAGTTTCAAAATACTTAGGAGAAAATTGGGAGTTTTCTGTTTGTTTATTTCTTTTTTTAATTTCAGAGTGAAAAAGACTTTTCTAAATATAAAATCCAGAGGCTGGACCAGTGGGTGGCATGCAAGTTAAGGAACAGATCCCACATGGTCAATTGTGCAGATCAAATCCTGGAAAATTACATTGGGTGTGTGTTTGCATATGCCCAAAATCTCAAGAGGAGACTAGAGGAGAAGGGATTGCAGCATGGCCATCCCCTCTGGGGGTGATTTCTCATCCCCCCTCCCCTCCCTCTGGCAAATGCAATTACCCTATCGTAAAACTAAAACAAAACCAAAAAAATAAATAAATAAAAGAAAGACAGAAAAACCCAACGCCATAAATAATTTTCCAAAACTCTGTTTGGCAAACTCTCCCATATATGAAGCTACAGACAAACTGCATACATCTATATATAGAGAGAGCGCTAAAAGCTAAAACCAAACTATATATGTGTGTGTGTGTGTATAGTATGAATTGTGTGTGTATATATACAATAAACTAAAAAATGTTTTCTTACACATAAAGTTTTCTTTCTATTTTTAAAGTTTATTCATTAATTTCTTCCATGAGCAAGAGAGACAGAAAGAGGGAGAGAAAGAAAGCACCTCCAATGGGTATGGTCACATCACAATCCCTTCTCATTTCTCCCTCCTTTGGGGATTTTGGCACACACGCACACATGAACACATGCCCAGTATGATTTGCAAGTCACAGGGTCTGGGACTCGAATTGTGCTGTTGGCCATGTAGGATCCAGCTGCCTTAACCACCATGGCACTGGCTGGTCCCTCAACAGGGTCTTTATTTTTTTATTTTTCATTTTTTTCCAGTTTGCTGTAGAGTGGGTGTGCTCATCGGAGAAAGAAAGAGTGAGAAATCACCATCAGGAGGGATACCATGCTGCAATCCTTTCTCCACTAGCCTCCTCTTAGAATTTTGGGCATGTACACATATGTACCCACCATGTTTTACAAGCCACTGGGGTCCAGGACTGAAACCAGGCACTCAGTAATACGGGATCCAGCTACCTTAACCACCACATCACCTGGCTGGCCCCCAGTGGGGTCTCAACTCCATGATCCACTCCCAACCTCAGCTATTCCCATATTCTGGGCACGGGGGTGCCAGGCATACTCAGGAGGTCTCAAGACTTGAACATTCCCATGCAGCTCAACTTCACACAGTGTTGCATTATACTGCTGAGCCACTGAATAGCTTTCATAAATACATTGCTAAGAAGGCTACCATAAGATTTGAGCAGTTATAGAAAGGGAAATAAAAACAGTTCTTGAAGAGATACTCAATCTCACTCATGACACGAGAAACATATTTTAAACCATGCGATGCCATTTCTGGGAAAGAGTACCCTCCATCGCTGTTGGTGAAAGTACAGAGGGACAAATTTAGTGGTGAGAAGGCTAATACTATACATCCAACTTTTATCATGCAATTCTCCTTATGAGAATCCACAGAGACATCCACACATGTAAAATGATCTACTCACAGTGCAGCATTGGCTCCCAAAGCAAAAGCCTGGAAGAAGCCTGAATGTCCATCAATACATAAAAAATTATAATAAAGTTGGGACCAGAAGATGGTGTAATGGTTACGTGGCTGGACTCCCATAGAGTCAATCACAGTTTGAGTCCTTGACCCAGTGGCTTGAAACGCACACTGGGTACATGCAAGTGCATGCCCAAAATTCCAAAAGGAAAATGGAGGAAAAGGGATTGCAGCATGGCCATCCCCCCAGTGCATGTGTGTGTGTGTGTGCGTGTGATTTCTTGCTTTCTGTCTCTCTGTCTCTCTGGTGAGCACACACACACTACAGCAAAAATCTCTACAAAAAAAATTTCTAATAAAAGTAGATTGATATAGATAGCTCAAAGAGATTTTGAGTCAAAAACTATGTAAGTCTGAAGAAAGAGGCTTCCAGAAGTTGAGTAACTTGCCTAAAATAACATTGCTATTAAGTAGGATAGTTAGTTGGTAGTAAAGCTCAGCTCTGTCCGAGCACAAAGCTCTGCTGGTAACGGGCACTGGGCAGTGCTATTGTGTTGCTACGGAAAAGTCATGTTGTTGATAAGACACCGAAGGTCAACGGATACCATGCCATTTGTGACTCTATAGATCCATTGTTTCTTTGGGCAGTTTTACAAGGAGTATGGAATGGAGTGGGGGCTGGAGGATTGACTGCAAGACTGATCTATTTAACAACTGTTTCTTGAGCAATTTATTAAAGTTTTCCTTTTACATGTCATGATATCTAGGACAAGCAAGAGAGTTATGGTTTCCTCAGGGTTACTGGAGCCAGTGTAAAACCAAGTGATCTGGTGTTGAGAAGAATGACAATTTGCCACTCTACCCTCGGCACCTTGGAAAGTATTTTGTACCTTGAAGAAAGCAAGGTATTTATAGCAAAATCTTATCTAGGCCTAGTCAGAGTGGTTCAGTGATAGCGCAATGTCCTGCAATGCTGGAAGCCATATGAAAGACTGGGGTATAGCTCTCTAGTCAACCTGTGGGTGGCGGGGGTGTACACATGCCAATGATCCTTGTTGTCTACGAAAGGCTGAGGGGAAGGATTGCACTGCGAGAGACCCTACTGAGGGTGCTTGTTTTTTCCTCTCTTTCAGGAAAAAAGGGGAGAGGGGGATAGCAGTTTTTTGGTTTTTGTGTTTTTGTTTTTTAAAACTCAAACAACTTTTTCTATTCTGAAAGGAAAAACACTTAGCAAACCAGAGCATGAAGTCCTTGAAGGGCATGTGGCAACATCACAATTCAGTCCACTAAGGAAATGAAAGCAGAGTTCTAATCTAACTAAAACAGCTTGGAGAAACAAAGTGAGCAAAGGGTAATTACCAAACTTGGCATTTGGCCTGGAAAAGAAAGGTTAGTATTTCTTTCTTGCAAAAACTGGCAGAAAACTTCAAATTATAGTGCTATTTTAAAGTTGTAGGGATTTTTTTCAACTCTGAATCCTATGGTAGTTGACACATATGAATTACTTGTCCATTAAATGCTTCCTAAAAAAAAAAAAAAAAAGCAAATTTTGGGACCAGCAGTTAGTGTAATGGCTATGTCGCTGGACTCCCATGTGGTCAACCGTGGTTTGAGTCCTGGACCCGGTGGCTTAAACTCACGCCAGGTGTGTATGCATGTGTGCCCAGGACCCTGAGAGGAGAGTGGAGGAGAATGAACTGCAGCAAGGCCATTGCCTCTGGGGGATGATTTCTCACTTTCTGTCTCTCTGTCTCTCTCTGTCTTTCTGGTGAGTGCACGCGCCCTATAGCAAAAACCTCTCAAAAAAAAGCAATTTTTTTTTTAATTGATGGAGAGTATTGATTGTGAGTATTAGGTTTGAAGAATTTATAAAACAATGTAAGGCCCAATCTCCGGTGCTTCATCTAGCCTCTGAAGTCTAGTGATATTGGCTTAGTATTTACAGCCTTTACCAAGTAAAAGAAACTTTGCTTAGCAAAAACCCATTGATATTTCCTAGAGATACTCTGTTTTTTTCTTTTTGTTTGTTTTTGTTGTTGTTGTTATAGTTGTTGTTTCTTTGATTTTACTTTAATCTGCTGGAAAGTTTCTACGGTAGCACAGTAGAATGTGGTCTACTGGGCAGTCAACCTGGGTTTTATTTTCGTTGTTACCTTGCTATGTATTCCTGCACTTATCAACCAAATGAGACCGAGTTTTCTCATGACAAAGAAAGCCAATGAAGGGATCAGCAGTTAGCGTAATGGCTATGTCGCTGGACTCCCAGGTAGTTGACCATGGTTCGCATCCCGGACCCGGTGGCTTAAAACTCATGCCGGGTGCGTGTGCGTGCGTGCCCAAGATTCCGAGAGGAGAACTGAGGAGAAGGGATTGCAGCGTGGCCATCCCCCAGGGGGGTGATTTCTCGCTTTCGATCTCTCTGTCTCTGTCTGTCTGGCGAGTGCACGTGCCCTATAGCAAAAACCTCTCCAAAAAAAAAAAAAAGTCAATGGAGACATTCGTGTTAAATCATATAAATTCTTATCAAGAATTGCATATATAAAGCAGATGGAAGCAAAGCCACGCTGGCTGAATTAGGAGACCATAGAAGCTCATTGTCTCTCATTCATCCTTCTTAGCCATGAGGAGGACTTTTGTATGATCTCCAAGGAAAGCTAAGATCCCTGTGTAGGATGTAGTCTGAAAAATCATCAGTCTTGATGGTTTCTAAGAGCTCAAGCTTTAACATTCAGTAGTTTTGTATTTGTCAACAAAGTAAAAGCATAACAGAATTCTTGAACTCTAACAAAATAAAGGTAACAAGCCTTACCCCCAAATGTGGAAAATAACCTGGAAATGCACTGTGCAGCTTTTAGTTTGATTAATTTCAAGCAAACCTTAGAATAAAGACTTGTTCTATTAATAAAGTGAGCAAATGGGGTTAGCAGGTGGCATAGTGGATAAGGTACTGGATTCCCACATGGCTGACCACGGTTCGAGTTCTGGACCTGGTGGCTTGAAACTTAACACCAGGCACATGTGCCTGTATGCCCCAACTCCCAAGAGGAGAATGGAGGAGAAGGGATTGTGATGTGTCCATACCCCCTGGGGGTGATTTCTTTTTCTTTCTGTCTCGCTGTCTTTCTGGCAAGTGCAAGTGCCTTATAGTCAAAATCTCTCTAAAACAAAAAGTAAAATAAAATAAACTGAGCAAATAATAACTAATATTTACTGTGCACAATGTGCCAATTGCTATTCCAAGCATATCACATGTATTAATGTATTTAATTCTAGAATATGAATTCATATACAGTTTTATTGATGGAACTATAGAAGAGTAAAATGTTAGAGTTGGAATGACTCTTAGGGACCAGTGCATCATATCTTTTAATTTATAAATGAGCAAAATTAGCCAAGTTAAAAAGGAAAAATTCTCTTGATCTTTTCTCTCAACTGAAAGCTTACTATTTTTCCTAAATTTTCTCAAAATGATTCTATAAGAATTTGCAACTTAAATATTTAATTTTTTTAAATTATAAAATAATATTTAATTTAGACAAATAGAAGCTATATGGCTTAGAGTAAATGGCCATTAGTTTAGGAGTTTACTTACATTTTGTTGTACTTAGTTTTTCATTAAAGCCATCCGATTTGGGAATAGCAGGTGGCATAATGGTTATGTCACTGAACTCCCATGTAGTAGACCACAGTTCGAATCCCGGATCCGGCAGTTTAAAATTTATACCAGGTATGTGTGCCTGTGTGACCATACTGAAAAGAGAAGAATGAGGGAGAAGGGATTGCGGTGTGGCCATCTCCCCCCCACAGGGGGTGGGGGGTGATTTCTCATTTTCTGTCTCTCTGTCTCTTCAGCGAGTACATATGCCCTGTAGCGAAACTCTCTCTTAAACAAACAAACAAAAAGCCATCTGATTTAACTCTAAAAAGGTATGCGAAAACAGCAGCATCTAGAGTTCCCATTGACAGTTCAGTCATCACAGGAAAACACTGCAGCGAGGAAATACAACACACAGGCTATGCATTTCTATGCAATTATAGTGAAAAGGCTCAGGGCCAAGAGTGTTTCAGCCACCCAAGAAATGTAATAATTTTCCTGACGTTCATAGCTAGGGATGTACATATGAATTAAGTTCTTTCATTTAAACAGTTTCTGTTAAATCTCAAATTCCACATTAATCTAAGTTTGAATATTTGACATCACTGAGAACCAATGAAAGAATGAACAACCGGCTCAGTCAGAAAACCTAAGAACCAACTGTGAAAGCCACAAGAATCAAATGATTTCTTCTTATAGGCTCATTTCAGAGCTGGACTATAACAGGTTTTAATTTTTTGGTAGTCCTATATAATATCGTGAGAATCATTTGTTTCAGGAGAAAATCATATTTCATCATAGAAACGAAGCATAATACTCATCTAGTCATTTCCTCTAGAGTGAACATGTCCTAAGACAGATTCAATAGGTATTTCCTCCCCTTTCCTCCCTTTCCCTTCCCTTCCCTTCCCTTCCCTTCCCTTCCCTTCCCTTCCTTCCTTTCCCCTCCCTTTCCCTTCCCTTCCTTTCTCCCTCTTTCTTTACAATTACTCACTTTTATTCCATGAGTGATATAGAGACATAAGATAGGATCCCCAAGAAGATCCCAGTGTTACAACCCAGCCACAGTTTCAGCCAGCCCTGGATCACGGGCATGTGTACAGGAAGTGTACAGATTTCCTGATAAGAACCTAGAACTGTCCCATGTGGGTCAGCCTCACAGAATCCAGCATTTTTACCACAGCATCACCATCTGGTCCTCAATTAGGTTTATTTCAAGTGTGAAAAACTCAGATACCCCCATCCTCTATTTCCTGCAAGGCATGTACTGAAAAATATTACAGCTGAAAGATTTTCTTCTGAGTTTCTAAATGCTCTCTAATGAAAACTAGAAATAAATAAACTAACTAAATTCTACAGATTTTATGAAAACTGAGCCAGTTAGGAAAACAAGAGCTTTTTTTGTTCAATAATCAGAAACACATTAAAGATTAAAATTTTCACATATGATAAGCTCATTTACAAATAAATTAAAAATTAAAGTGCATAAAATATTTGAAAATTTCTGAAAATTCATATGGAAAAATAGGCAACTTCACTATAAACAAAAGATTAAAAAACTTACATAAGCATACATACTAAACATAACGAGCAGAGGGTCAGTGTGTTTCTGCCTTGCTATTGTTCATTCATTTTAATAAGAAAGAGGAAGATGACTAGTCTGGTTCATTTCAGGACCATATGCTATCTAGAGTCGGACTATTTTCTCCTTCAATGAGTGAAGTTTTACTCAAGAGACATTTAGTACCATGTCTGGGGCCTTAAAATTTAAAAGTGGTATCTCTTCTTATCTTCTCTTTATTCCTTAACCTATGTAAGAAAATAAATCACTTCATAGGATTAAACCATCACTTAGACTCAATAAACTACTGGGTCATCAGAAAAGTCATGATACGTTTTTGGATACAAAAAATGTGTCACGAATTTTCTGACACCTAATACATCAATGTGTTTGGACTCCCAATACTATTATTATTATTATTTTAATTTATGGAATATCTTTTTCTTTAGCATTTTAAAATGTCTAGCATAGGATTTGTATAAATAGTCATTAAAAGACTCAAAGACTGGCACCATCGCCTGGTTTTTAAGGAAAACAGAGCCCATATGGCTGACTGAGGTTCAAATCCTGGCCCTGTAACTTGTAAAATATGCTAGGCAAATGCACATGTGTGCCGCAAATCCTGACAGGACAGAAAAGGATTGCAGCATGACCACACCTTATTGGGGGGCACACTCTCTTCTTTTTCTCTTAGGACTGACTGTAGCATTACATACATATGTCTTTGAGCTTCTCTAGAAGGTTGCTGGAAACTGAGAGATTGTACTTGAAGATGTGGTGTTCAATGGCAGTTACCTATTCTAGCTTTGGAAAGGAATTTAGCACTAAGTCTTTAATCATGGGGCTCTCTCCTCTTTTTCTCTCCTCTCTCTCTCTCCTCTTTCTCTCTCTCCAATAAGTGCACATGTCCTGTAGAGAAAAATCAAAAAGAAATAAGAAATTAAAAGTTGGTGGCAATCAGAACTGGAAGCCACACGCCTGATGGTGAGTTCAGATCCCCTGGTCGCACTGAAAACACACTGGGTATGTGATTTCTCTCATTGGGAGAGAGGATTGCAGTGTGATTAAACCCTGTCATGGGTGCCTCTCTCTGTTTCTCTCTGTCTCTCATAAAAATAAACTTTTTCTGAGAGAGAGGTTTATTTGCTGTAGGGTGCACTCACTCGCCAGACAGACAGAGACAGAGAGACAGAAAGCGAGAAATCACCCCCCAGGGGGGATGGCCACACCGCAATCCCTTCTCCTCCATTCTCCTCTTGAGATCTTGGGCACGCATGCACACATGCCCAGCATGAGTTTTAAGCCACCGGGTCCAGGACTTGAACCACAGTCAACCACGTGGGAGTCCAGTGACATAGCCATTATGCCAACTACTGGTCGGGGGGCATGCACGCGCCAGACAGACAGAGAGACAGAAAGCAAGAAATCACCCCCCAGGGGGGATGGCCACACCGCAATCCCTTCTCCTCCATTCTCCTCTCAAGATCTTGGGCACGCATGCACACATGCCCAGCATGAGTTTTAAGCCACCGGGTCTGGGATGCGAACCGTGGTCGACTACGTGGGAGTCCAGCGACATAGCCATTACACTAACTGCTAGTCCCCCCCCCAAAAAAAAAGAAAAAAAAAAAACCACCATTTTAAAATACTTACAAGTTAGACTACCGGCTATTCCCCCCCCCAAAAAAAAAGAAAAAAAAAAAACCAACCTTTTAAAATACTTACAAGCTACTGTCAGTAGTGAAATAATTTGTGTACCTTCAGTAAAAGGTTGTTCCCTGTCCTCCATGTTGTTATAAAATCCATGGTGTGTCTTATAGTCAAAGACTCCTGGAATCTTAGATACAGCAGCTCTTTCTTCAGCCTGCCATGGTTTGGAATTTCCACCATTAAGCTCTAGGAAGTTCTGATTTTAACAGGAATGTTTTCCTAAGAAATACGATACAATGACACATTGCAATCTACTTGAAAAATGAACACAAATTACCTTATTACCCTTTCCCAGGAAACAGGTCCCTGAAGGAATGAAAACCCAAATCCCGTTTTTATGGAAATGAGGGTTGCAAGGAAGGAGGATTATGGAGACCTCACACCAGACTGACGGCATTGGGGGGGGGGCAAAGGGAGGGAAAA
>NW_006159583.1:11230775-11251215 GCF_000334495.1 Tupaia belangeri chinensis
AGAGGTTTTTGCTATAGGGAGCATGCACTCGCCAGACAGACAGAGAGACAGAAAGCAAGAAATCACCCCCCAGGGGGGATGGCCACACCGCAATCCCTTCTCCTCCATTCTCCTCTCAAGATCTTGGGCACGCATGCACACATGCCCAGCATGAGTTTTAAGCCACCGGGTCTGGGATGCGAACCGTGGTCGACTACGTGGGAGTCCAGCGACATAGCCATTACACTAACTGCTAGTCCCCCCCCCAAAAAAAAAGAAAAAAAAAAAACCAACCTTTTAAAATACTTACAAGCTACTGTCAGTAGTGAAATAATTTGTGTACCTTCAGTAAAAGGTTGTTCCCTGTCCTCCATGTTGTTATAAAATCCATGGTGTGTCTTATAGTCAAAGACTCCTGGAATCTTAGATACAGCAGCTCTTTCTTCAGCCTGCCATGGTTTGGAATTTCCACCATTAAGCTCTAGGAAGTTCTGATTTTAACAGGAATGTTTTCCTAAGAAATACGATACAATGACACATTGCAATCTACTTGAAAAATGAACACAAATTACCTTATTACCCTTTCCCAGGAAACAGGTCCCTGAAGGAATGAAAACCCAAATCCCGTTTTTATGGAAATGAGGGTTGCAAGGAAGGAGGATTATGGAGACCTCACACCAGACTGACGGCATTGGGGGGGGGGCAAATGAAGAGAAAAAGGGGAACACTAACCACTAACGGCAAATTTTCACAATGGTTCACGCTATTCCAAATAACAGGAACTGATAGATCTCAGTTAATATCCAGTTTACTGCTAAGAGCAGAACCGCACATCAGTTGATTCCTAATTAACACCCATGTCAGAGCTTTTTGTCATTGTTCATATTTGGACATTAATAGCAGTCACCACAAAAACAGAAATGAAACCAAAAATTGAATATTTAGATTTATGATGTAAAATAAAATTACTTTGCCAAGTGTTTCAGTCAAGTGTTGACAGGAAATTAATCTGGAATTCACATGGGGCAATGAATTTTCTGACAAATTTAGATTACAGCAGCCCATGCTTTTAGGTATGGTGGGACAAAAAGAACTGTGTTTGTCATTAAACCAGCTGCCTCTCTTCCAGTAGAGGGTCTTTGTTCCGGTTACCAGTGTGACTCATTAGGTTACCTCAAAGTCCCTCGCTCAGGTGGGTCTTAGTTTCACCATTTAGCTTGTATAATACCTGTAGATGATCTGAGGTCTAGATAAGAAGTAGCATTTCAGTAGAGTATGGCATTCTTCTGATGATGAAATCTCTGACATCATTATCTCAGTTTACTGTAGTTACAGTCCACAAAGAGCTTCTATTGTATTCTCAGAAGTAGCCCTTGCAGTGGCATTAAGAATGCAAACAGTGATCCTTAGTAATCTCAAAGCTCAGTCAAGGGTTATTAAAATTTGAAGCAGGGTTCAAAGCTACCCTGTAATAATTAAACTGTCATGCTTACATAAGGCTGTTTCAAAATATGTTTAATATGGATCTGCCTCTTCAACTGAGCACAAAGCGGGGAAAGGGGAGGGGAACAATTGTACAATGAACACAGAAGGTCCCCTTTAAGTTTGACTAGTGGCTGCCATACCTAGAATTCTGTACACTCAGAAAGACACTGTCTCTGACTCTTAATTAGGAAAGGCTCATAAATTGCATTCGAGCTGAGCGCTGACCCCTTCCCACTTGTCACATCTACCTCTACCTCTCCTTTTTTTTTTTTTTTCCTTTTCCTAAGACAGAGTCTTGCTATGTCACAATCTTCCTTTAACCTCCCAAGTAGCTAGGACCATAGGTGCATATACCTCCATGTCCCATCTTTATGTTGAACTGGAACTCAAGCCCAGGTCTCCCATGTGGTCCCAGCTGGGGAAATACAGTGTCTTAGCATGTGCCACTGAAACTGGACCTATTCTATCTTTAATCAGATTCTCTGATCCTCTCTCTCTTGGGTCTTGGATACGCATCTTTTTCATCATGAGGTATAAACACACAGGCTACAGGCACAGTCCCAAAGACACTATTGGGTTGTCAGGAAAGTCATAATGTATTTTTACATAGAAAAGATAGAAAAATATGCCATGACTTTTCTGACAACCTAATACTTAATTCACACGTGCTCACTGTACGCAGTTCATGATGCGTGAACACTGGCACTACAGTGAAAAGGCACATAACTCGGATTCTTCAAACACTCCAGATAAGAAGAAATACCTCTTCCCCTAATAAGGAGACACATTTTCTCCCCTCTGCCCACTAGATGTTAATGTAGGGGTGAAAGAATTTCTCTTCCCCCTTGAAAGTTCCCTGAAACTCAATGACAGTGGGCAGACTAATAGGAGAAAAAGTATACCAATTCTATTTATGTATACATATGTACATGGAGTCACACAAAATATAAACTCGAAGAAGAGCCAGATGGTTGGGTTCATATACCCTTCCTCACAGGACAAAGGAAAATGGGAACATGAATGAGGCCAATGCTCAGGTTACTGTTAAGAAAAGATTCTCTTTGGGAGCTGGATGAGACCAATACGTAACTGAAAAGTGAGGGGCAAGGAGCAAAAGTGCACAAAAACAAAGGTTGTCTTTATGCAGATTTTTTGAGAGGTTTTTTTGTTTGTTTGTTTGTTTGGTTGTTTTTTTTTTTTTTTTTTTTTTTTTTGCTATAGGACGCGTGTGCTCGCCAGAAAGACAGTAACAGAGAGACAGACAGTGAAAAATCACCCCCCAGGGGGGATGACCATGCCGCAATCCCTTCTCTTCCATTCTTCTCTTGGGATCTTGGGCACACACGCACATGTGCCCAGCATAAGTTTAAGCCACTGGGTCCGGGACTCGAACCGCAGTCAGCTACATGGGAGTTCAGCAACATAGCTATTACGCTAACTGCTGGTCCCTTTATGATTTTTTTAAAAGGTAATCTCTCATAGCTGCCTTCAGAAAAATAGGTGTCCTGGGTGCAGAGTTCTTAAGCCTTTTCTGTCTCTTGTTGCTTGATGAGATTCCTAGGGAGGGTGTTTAAGACTACCATATTTCTATTGGAAAGAAATTTCCTTCATCAGATTAAGTAAATTTCAGCAAGAGTCTTTCCTTGCACTTTGGGGGTGGGAGGTAAAAGTGGACAAGACAGGGTTAAAGGAGTTGGTTCTGAGGGAGCTTTTAAGGTCACTCAGCATATCAGAGTCCCAGTCTTCAAAATATCATTTTGAACTCCAATTGTTAATAAGTATCCCTTCCTTTTCACAGAGTTCTGTCCATTTTGACAAAATCTGTAGCTGAAATTAAAGTCCCTTAAATTAAAGGCCCTTTTGAGATTTCTGGGCACACTGAATCTCTGGTTTGACTTTTTTCAACACGCTTCCACAGATACCCTATCTCTGCTTCTCATAAGGAGTCACTCATCTTGCATTTTTCCCCTGTTCTATCCTTCTCTTCTGAATCACCACTAACATTCCTACTGGTCTTGCCTATGTGTTAAGTACTAGAAGTACTTAGAAGTATTTAGAAGGGAAAAGTTAAGTGTAGACAGAGGCCTGATTTAGAAGGTGGAAAAGGCAGTCAAGGTGAGGGAAGGGCAGGATAGAGCATGCCTCGTCCCGGAGACCATCACTCCAACTTGGGAGTTCAGGGTGGGGCATTCACAAGCTCAGTAGTACAGTTATGGAAAATGAAGATAAAACAAAATTGAAGGATCCTATCTTGTTACAAATCGTGGCAGAAAAGATGTCCAAACAGCTACATCAGGGTAGTTGGAAGAGGCAGGTTAAATGTGGAACTGCATCAAACCCGAAGGCAAGACCATGAGCCAGAAAGGGGATGGAGGAAGCCTCAGAACCAGTTGAGAATTTGGAACCAGATTCAGATGAGAGAAAGAAGGCAAATTCTGTTTACATAGGGACACCGGGGGTAGTGCTCTGAGGATTAACGTTGTATGCAGTGTGTTCTTTTTTGTTTGTTTGTTTGTTTGTTTTTGTTTTTTGGGGGGAGGGGTTACTATAGGGCGCGTGCGCTCACCAGAAAGACAGAGAGAAATAGACAGAAGGCAAGAAATTGCCCCCTCCCCCACCAGGGAGATGGCCACGCCACAATCCCTTCTCCTCCATTGTCCTCTCGGGATTCTGGGCACGCACACACATGCACCCAGAGTGAGTTTAAGCCACTGGGTCCAGGACTCAAACCGTGGTTGGCTACATGGGAGTCCAGTGACATAGCCACTGCACCAACTACTGGTCCCCAGTGTGTTCTTTTACATGCATTATCTTCCCTCACCTTAAGGAGCCCAGGAGGTTTCCTCAGGGTGGAACTCAAGCCCGCATTCTGCTAAGGGACTATAATGTGTTTGGAAGACTGGAGGTCAGGGTACCAACAGGGCCCCCGAGACCTTACACCTCACAGGATGTTTACAGAGCAATAGTCTAATAGGTAAGATTTGCCAGAGTGGGTTTTAGAGTCAGACAGGCCCAGTTTCCATGGCAGCTCTACCACTTTTTGGTTGCGTAGACGCTGTGCAACCAGCTTATGTTTCTTAAGCTTCTTATAAAAGCGTATACTCATATGAGCATACAGTAAGTACTCAACAAATGTCATTTTATATAACTTATTTGACTATCTGATGTTTGAGTGTTGACAGCTGAAAACAAGTGAAGAAGAGGACAAATAAATTTAGAGATAGAAAAAATTCCAGCTGTTGGTTTAAAGATGCCAGGACCAGCCTTGGGACGGTGGCCACTACTGTCTCTCAGCTCCAAGTCTCCCTTTGCCAAGAAAAGTCCCACCGTCCACCCAGGCCCCACCCCAGTCTCTGTAGGTTCTCACCAGGGAAAAGAGTATACTTTATAAATTTTTATTTATTATTATTTTATCTGCAATAGGGCATATGTGCTTACTATAGAAAAAGAGAGAGGGAAAGTGAGAAGGATCCCCCAGTGTGGATGACCACACTGCAATCCCTTCTCCTCTAGGGATTTTGGGCAATCACAAGCGTGCGCACGTGTGCTTGAGAATACACAAACACAACCCCCTCAGAGTGTTTTTCAAGCTGCCAGGTCTGGGACTTCAACAGTACAGTCAGCCACATGGGATCCAGCCACCTTAACCACCACTCTACCCAGCCGGAAGAGTACACTTTTTAAATTCAAACGTTGCAATCCCAGCCTAACAAGCTTCCCTAAGTTTTTTTAAGACAATGGGACAGGATACTTCAATCTGGTTCTAGTTTAGCCATTTGGAAATGGGCCAGCTCAGAGGGTAGCAAGGCAGTAAAAGCCCCTAAGGTCCCTCCCTCTACGGCTCACACACCTCCACTGCCTAGGAGGTGACTCCTATTTTGAGCTGGGTCACCTCTCCCCGTGAAAATGGCACAATGCAAATAGCCTGCAGCAGAGATTAACATGTATTGTCAGCCATAAAGACCGGTGGGGTGAACTAATCATCAAGACATCTAAACACAAGCAGGCCCCCACGCACGCCTTGCCTTTGGGAGACAGGACCAGGACAGTAATGGCCTAGGAGTGACTTCTAAACTGAAATGCTATTCGAACATGAAGCCACCTGGACGCCTAGTATACATAAAGGGGAAATGGAGCAAGCACGGTAGGTGGTTCTGATTCCTAATTTTAACTAAGGCTGGTCCTGCTCCTGGAAAGCCCAAGGCCGCGGAATCACGGGGTCTGGTGTCACTCAGACAAACATCTCACCCAGCCAAGGGTCCAGGGCTGGCAGGTACAATGGAACTGGGGACCAGGGGCTGTCACTGCTTCTTTTTCTCGAAATCTCTGCCAGGACCCTGTCTCGAGTTCCCTTTTACGAGGTCAGCACGTGCACCGCCCAAGCTTTCAAAGGGCGCGCTAGACCGGGGTCCCAGACGCCGGGTGGTTTTTAGGGTTTTCTTTCTTCTTATTTCCCTTCTTCCTCTCCACACTTGATGATTTTCTGCAGAAAAACGGCTGCGAAAAAGAACCGATTTCATTTCCAGTTCCCATCACCGCGATTTCCACATGGATGTGACGTTGGGCCCAGCTTCCGAAATGCCCAGGTGACTCACGCGGGGACACCCCGGGGCGTGGCGCAGGAGTTTCTCTGGGCAGCCGGCGGGGCGGGGCGGAGAGGCAGGGGTCTTCCTGATCCCCTGCGCCCCCTGGCGGCTGGCTGTCGCGCGGCGGGACGCGGGCTCCAGGCGCCAGCCGGGCGTCACGTGACTGGAAAGTCCCTGCGTGGAAATCCCCGGTGCGGGCGGTACAACTGAAAGGGAAAAAAGGAAACTGCGCAGTCTGCAGCCTCTGCGGCGGCCCGAGCGCAGCGAGCTTGGAGCCCGCGGGGGCGGAGCGCGAGAGCGGCCGCCAGGAGAGATCACACCCCCCTGCCTGCGAGCGAGCTTGAGCCCGGACGTCTATGGAGTGCAACTTCAGCCTGGCCCTGGTCCCGAAGCGAGTCTGCAGCGCGCGCCTGCTCTGACCGGGACTTGGGACTTTGGGAGGATCGCGCGACCGGCAGAGGTAATCGCTGCGCTTCCTCATGCTGTCTGCTACTGCTCACCGCGGGCGAGGGCTGCGGACGCGTATGGAGCAGCTGCTGTTGGGGTGGTCGGGTCTACCTGGCATCAGCTTTCCAGCGATCCAGGAGGGGAATTTGTTGGCCATTGTGCCTGTTCTAGGTTTGGAAGTGCTGGGAGTTGTATAGCCGCTCCAGATGTCGAATGACAGCTCTGGATTCCTCCCTCCAGCCCTCCGTTTCTGATACTGTCTGCATTATGTTTGCACTTAAGCTGCCGCTGACTGAAGAATGGGCGCCTTTGGTCGGGTGGTCGTTGGTGCTTTGCTTCTTTTCGTGTCTTTTTTGCAGTCAAGCGCTGCATGCTCGTGGCCACGTAGACTTTGCAGAAGCGCTGTGGCTTCTTGCCAGGCTGTGCAGAACCAGCCCATTGGGGTTGGGGTGTCACGGGGGCAGCTATCCAGCAGAGGATGGGGGCTTCAGTCCGCTCACCTTCCCAGGAACAGCTTCCAGAACCTTGGTGGTCTGTGCAGGGACGTGGTGTCGGGGCACAGTGCTCATATTTTTCAGTTGCAACAGTGTAAGAGAAGTGTGCATGTAGAAGCCGGTTGTTGGCTGCCTCAGGAGGAGCGAACTGCAGGCCCCTGCCCCGGCCCCCACCCCACAGTCAGACTGTCTTTGTCAGCCCGGGTCGTCCCACATCCTGCCACCTGGCCTCTCAGGAAAGCAGTGGTATTAAGTAAGGAAGGCGTTCAGCTCATTTTGAGCCTGCTTTGTTTTCAGTTCTCCCTGCCTCTGATCTTTCCTTGGAAAGCTAGTCTGGTCAAGCATTTTGGGAGAACCACTGAATTAGACTGGAGTGCAACCTCTGTGTCCCAGATTATTGAGCAGCCGGTTTAGTGCTCCGTAGTCGTGGTTTAAGATAACTGATTTTTTAAAAAAATTCTTTATACGATTTTGTGTTTTTTTTTTATTTTGGATGGATGCTTCCCAAGCATTGGATTAGAAAGTTAACATATAATGCATCAATTTCTACGTTGCAGACAAAAATATCTGCCCAGAGTGGGAAACTAGAACAAGGGGGAGAGGCGGACTTTGAGGGATGAATAAATTCTGTAGAATCTCATTGATCCCAATGACAAAGCTTGGGAAATTATCTTTAAATATCAAATGTAAAAAATAAACAGTTCAGGGCAATAGTGTGTTTTTTGGTGGTTTTTTTTGTTTGTTTGTTTTTGACTCATAACATTATAGTCATATGTCAAGAAAGTTAAATTTTAAATGTGGAGAAATCCAAGACTTGGAAACTTGGGTAGTGATTTCTTTGATCAAATTTCATTTAATGTTTTTAAGGAGGTAGTTTTGCAAGCTCTGCAAGGCTGAATCTATGAACAGGATCACATTGTGCTCTCGAATATTGACATTTGCATTTCTTGCATATTTAGGCACTATTTTAGATCTTAACGGAAAGATCTTTAGATCCAGAAAAGAAAAACAGAAGAGGCAGAAAAGCAAAAAGAAGCAACACTTAGTTTTTTAAAAGGCTCCCTACTACCTGTCTTTTTTCTTCTGAGAGCACCAGGCACTTGTAACAGGTATGGTGTTGTGGAAACAGCAAGGGGCAGGTCTTGGAAAGCCTAGCTTCTAAGCAAAGCTCTGTCCCTGAAGAGCTATGGAACCCAAATAGGACCCTATCCTCTCCTTGCCTTAGCCAGACTCAGGTGGTTTTATGACTTCAAAGAGGGATAAAAGGGTATCTTTAACTTTTAGTCCTAGCATCAGGCATGGGCCTAGCAGTGCTTTTGGATTTATGAATGGATGGATGAATGGATAGATGGATGAATACATGGATGACATTGTGAGAGAAACTCTTGCTCTTCCTAAAGGAAATGTGCTTGGTATTTTGTTCCTTTATTACACCTGTGACCTGCTGATTTTACCCAATTCCACCTGCAGGGACTGTCTGCCGTCCACAGAGGTATTGCCATCTGACCAAGAGAATGACTTCTCCCAGACTTTACCCAGCAGTCAAATTAAGAATCCCATTCCCAAACTACCACCAGCAAACTCCTCAAAAACAACCTCAGAGTAGTCTGGTCTAGCCTCTCTTTTTAGAGTGGGCTCGAAGGAGTTAGACCGCTTTACCAACAGATTAAAGAGAACCTAGACCCAACCAGGAGTAGCTTCCCTAAAATTCCCGATTTTTTCTCTTTCTTATCGATTTAACATCTCTGTCAACTGGAGGGTTGCCCTGGCAAGTAGTATGATGTAGGAGTGGGGTTAGCTATTGCTATGAAGCTTCCTAGAGAACATCTTTGTGTTCTGATATCATCTCTGTCTTCTTGAAAATTAGGATGTATGGGGAGGGGACCAGCAGATGGTGTAATGGTTACGTTGCTGGACTCCCATGTAGTTGACTGCAGTCTGAGTCTTGGACCTAGTGGCTTAAAACCTCATACCAGGTGTGTGTGCATGTGTACCCAAAATCCCAAGAGGAGAATGGAGGGGAAGGGATTGTAGTATGGCCATCCCCCCAGGGGGTGATTTCTCTCTTTCTCTGTCACTCTGGTGAGCACACATGCCATATAGCAAAAATCGCTAAGAAAAAAAAAAAGATGTATAGGGAGGCACCCTACCCAGGAATAGTGAACGGGAGCAGGTGCTCCATGCCGTTCTTCCCTGGGAAATCGCGTTTGGTTAATTTACATCATGCTGCACTGTTGTCATAGTTAACACTCATGTTAGGTGGTCGTTGGTGCTTTGCAGGTGCATGTAGGTCTTTGTCCCCACTCCTCTTTCATTTGTTTTGAGTGGCATGCTGGCTGAAACTTTTCTTCACTGCTTCCAGACTTTCATTTACTTCACCAGTAGATTACACTTGAAGATTTCAGGGTGAATGGTGGGGTGAAAATGCATCTGAGTGTTGGTACCTAGAGGATGATGATAAAATTCATTGGCAGTTGAGTTGAAATAATTGAGTTCTAGTGTCTATTCTTGGAAGTATAGAATTGATTGTTCATTCTATTTTATTGTGATGAAGATGTTACTAAAGTTTAGTAACACGGTTCCCAAAGACTGCTGATGTTTGCTCTGAAAATTCCAAAGCATTGTCCAGCTGCAGTGGTACACTGCTAAGATACTGCGTTATGCAGACTGAGACCATGTGAGAGGCCCACACCAGATACCCAGTCGGTCTAAATGCCCGGCACAGTGGTGTACATCCCAGAGACTTGGGGGGAGGAGGGGAGAGGCAGGCAGGAAGGGGCTGAGGCAGAGGATTGCAAGTTTAGAGGTAGCCTGGACAATATAGCAAGACCCTGTCTAAAAAAGAGAACTTCGTGGTCTGTACCTGTAGTCCCAGCTACTGAGGAGGCTGAAGCAGGAGGATCGCAACACAGTGAAACACGTTTTTAAAAAAATTTGTCAAGCATCTTGCTGGAACTAGGTTTTATTACTGATTATAAAACATTTGGTTTTAACTCCTTATAAATACTATAATAAACTTCATAAACTCTTAATAAATATTTCTCTTTGGAACTAGAGAACAAATACCACCAGCAGCCTAGATGACAGCATTGAATTAGAGGATTTTTTCAATAAATAAATATTTTTCAATAAATGGGGAATACTTGAAAGAGATAAAAGGGAAAGCAAAGATGGCTTGGTGGTCTCAGAGGAGGAGCTACAGACATGTCTGGGCTACTCTGTGGTCTTAATTGGCATTCGGAACTTCTGAAATCCAGCGGCTGTTAGAGTGGCATCAGAATGAAATGGGAGCTTAAGTGGGTTTTGAGGAGCAGTACCTGTTGCTGACAGACAGGCTTGGCTCCCTGGCAAACGTTACTAAAAACAAGGGTTATTCCCCTCCTCCTCAGTACCCACTCTCCGCCTTCCTTCTCTTGTTTAGACTAATCTTTAAAAGTGATGTAACTTAAAACAGTCCAGTGTGAGTTAATCTTTGGGGCCAGCTAGTATCCTGGGAGTAGAGGTGACTAAGATCTTTGCCTACAGATTAGGGTAATGACAAGCTCAGACACTGGGGTTTCCTGCAAGCAGGTATATAGGAGGAGTATCAAAGCTGGGCTAACGGAATGGGTTATTTTCCCTTCCTCTTCAGGTGTTGCAGAGCACCATGGCTGAACAACTCCTTCCTCAGGCTTTGTATTTGAGCAATATGCGGAAAGCTGTGAAGATTAGAGAGAGGACTCCAGAAGATATTTTTAAACCTACCAATGGGATCATTCATCATTTTAAAACCATGCACCGATACACACTAGAAATGTTCAGAACTTGCCAGTTTTGTCCCCAGTTTCGGGAAATCATCCACAAAGCTCTCATTGACAGAAACATCCAGGCTTCCCTGGAAAGCCAGAAGAAGCTCAACTGGTGTCGAGAAGTCAGGAAGCTTGTGGCACTGAAGACGAATGGTAAGACTTGCTCTGTCCCGCTCCTTTTGTCTGGGGAGGTCTCCACAGTGCTGGGTCCCCATTTGTGAAGTTTTTATAGCTCTAGCCCAAACTGGGATCTCTTGAGGCCATAGACACTTTGCTGTAGATACTCTATAAGGGGCAAGTGATAAGAGGAAGCTTGTTTTTATGGAAACCTTTGTTAAAGGATATTTTATTTTCTAATTGTATATATTGCAGTGTAGAGTGCATTGAGACTTTAAGAAATGCATTTTTAAACACATGCCCTAGTTGCATGATTTGTGTTTCTAGCTCCTGGGACTGCTTAATTATTTGTAAAATACCTTTGTTTAACCAAGGATGGAAATATTGGAAGGCTTTAAGTTCAAAAGGAAAGCTGGTGTGAAAACTGTATTATTGTTGTTTCTCACTGTCATTAGAGCATGCTTACGATGTCCTTGCAGTTCTTAGATTGGTGGCAGTTATGGGTTAACCAGTGAATGGCTGTTGAAGACATAAAAGGCTTCTTTTGTCTCCTCCTACTTTACCAAGATTCTTTTGCCTCTGGCCCTGTAATATAAATAGAAAGGTATTCGAGATTTTTAGCACAGGTTTTAGGCATCTACTTCATTATTTTTAGGGATCCTAGTCACTAAGTGTCTTCCTGTCTCTGTTTTTCTGCCTGATGGCCCTTTACTACTTATTTCCTATGCCAGGTCTCGCTGTCTTGTACATACTCTTAAGCGTATGTACATTAATAGAAATATTCAACATACTGTCCCATGCAGGTAGAAAATTCTACTTTCTGGATGTAGACAGTTAAAATAACCAGCTCAACTATACGAGATCAGTTAAATGCATACTGTCTAGGTAAGAGCAGGAATCTCAAGTCCTTAGCTCAATGACAGTCCTAAACCACCCTGATCAAAATAATACTTTCAGGAGCAGAAAATTCTTGTTGAAAATGATTACAGTGAGAACATTAACTTAATTAACTAGTACATTAACTTTGACCATTTTTGACTTGGGTAGCAGTGATCAATGGGCATACATTTTTGTTTATTGGTTTTGATTCTGGGAACTTAAATATTAATGCAACATCTTATTTATATATATGAAGCATACACTTAGAAAACGCAGATGGAAAGTGTGCATTGTTCTTGGCATTAAATCAAGACATGCATAGAAGTAGGTAATTATGTTATCATTAAAGGGGGTTTATATACCTGATAGTTCGTGATTAACTTTCTCCTATTTTGTTACCAAAAAAGAGAGAGAGATGGGGTGAACTTTGGGAGAGTTAGAAGTAAGAGATTCTGCCAGAAATATGATGGAAAAAACCTTATTATCCCTAACAGAATTAGCTGACATTTTGCTCTAATTCCTTAAGAAAATGAATACTCTGTTCCCTTAAGGAAATAAAGAATGTAATGCAAACACTTTTTGCAAACTTATGTCATTTAACTCAGCAAGGATTCTTGCTACAAACAAAATGAAAAAAAATGCATTTTGAAAACATATTTTGCGAAATAAGAATTTTTAGGCTCAGAATCCTTTTATGTCCTCCCCCCTTCCAAGAAAATTCCTTAAAATTCTGAAAAGGGAAGAAAATATTTTTAGGGGAAGGGAATAAACCAATGACTTTTCATCTTTGATTTTATTAGCACTTTTTTTTTTTTTTTTAATCTTTCTCCCTGTGAAAGGGCCCTTAAAGTCAATGGTCTGTTCGGGGAGGGGGGATACACAAGGTTGCATTTGAGGATATGAGACTGCAGTGAATGAGGAAGGGAGTAGGTGGCATAAAATTGAAACTTCATGTGAAAAATTCCAGCGTCTATTGGCTGCAGCGATTTCACTTGTATAATGAGTAGCCCTATTCCAGCTCACCCTAACCACACCCACTTGGAAAGTCCAGGGTGCACATCGCAGTTTAAATGTCTACACACCAGAACAAAAAGTACAATAGCTGTTGCTCAATTGCTAGTCAAATAACTTAGCACTGGGGAATTCCAGTTGTTACTTAGGGAATTTCATACTGGTGCATCTCAATAAAGAACTGAAAGTAAGCACAAGAAGAAGAAAAAAAGTCTTATCTTTGCTCTAGATTTTGCAAAGGGGAAATTTCAACAGAATGCAATTGTTGCCACACTTCTGCCAAGACACAAGGCTCGAGTGATCTTTTTGTTCATTTGTTGGAATACTTAGCTAGTTTTCTATGTGTGCGTTGAAGGAATACCAGCTGTTGGATATCTATTTGCCTTTTTTTTTTTTTAACAGTATGACTCTAAATATTTGATTAAATGGCAATAGTTTTACTGCCTTTACTATCAGAAAAATAGTTAACTTTTCTTTATAAAACTATTTTGCACTTGCCAAAGGAGATTAAGAAGTTAACATTTTTTGGTATTAAACATTCTCCTAAAATCTTTATTATTTACAGGCTAAAAAAATGCAGTCTGTCGAATTAAGAATTTTAACCTAGAAAAGTCACAAATTAATCAAATATCTTTTCCTTAAAATACCAGCCTTAATCATTGAATTATTTTCAAATTTAGACATCTAGTGTTTCAATGTTTAAAAAGCACTTTGCAGTTACTAATAAGCAGCTCCTCAGAAGACATTCCTGGGGCCTAGGCTGGTAGATTGTAGGTAACTCGTGTTGGTAACCCCACTCTACCGACCAAGAGAGGAAACTCCCAAGTCTCCAAGGCTAAAGTGGAATGGTCAAGTCATTTACCACTGAGTCATAGCCAGACCGTCCCTGTCTAGTAAGCCGAGCCATGCCTGCTTCCTGGTCTGTGCACGTTGCCCTGTGCGTTCTTCCTTAGAGTCAGAAAGCAGTCAAGCCCAGGGCCTTAGTCGGCAAATCAAGGACTGTGAGAAAGGGATGATGCCTTATTTTATGAGCATAAGGAATTTTCTCCATGGTCACCTAAACTAGTTAAGAGCAGAGCCAAGGCAGAACCAAGGTCCTCTGACCCCTTGGCCCTGTTGGTATCATGAAAGAGAAGATTGAAAATAATTATTTTCTTTTGCCTAAAGTTGTCATCATCTCGTGAATTGTATCAGTTTGCCCTTGACTGAAAATTAAACCATTCAGTCCCCTATAATAGTAGGAGGACTCATCTATTCTGAACACCTTCGCTGGTCCTTGAATGTGGATGACCTGACTGTATTTCTCTTCTCTTCCCTCTGTCCTCAGGTGACGGGAATTGTCTCATGCATGCTACTTCTCAGTACATGTGGGGTGTTCAGGATACGGACTTGGTCCTGAGGAAGGCACTCTTCAGCACTCTCAAGGAGACAGACACACGTAACTTTAAATTCCGCTGGCAACTGGAGTCTCTTAAGTCTCAGGAATTTGTGGAAACGGGGCTTTGCTACGACACTCGGGTATGTTTTGTTTCCATACTGGGCATCTAATGACAGATCCATGGTGGCTAAAGGGTACCCTGGGCCAGTCTCTGCCCTCCAGGAGCATATAATGTATTGGGTCACATGAACTTGGCTGAGCAAAGTGTGTTCAATGGAAAACACCAGAAACTTTCTGTGAGACTAACATGCAACTATTACCTCTGCTGGAAGGCTTCTGAGTAGCCAATTCCCAGCTGTGGATCTTTTCATTTGACAGAAGGTCGTCTGATCATGGCCTTTCCTTTGGCGTTTTTGTTGTTTTCACTTTGCTTGCCATCAGCTTGTTTTGTTGAATCAGCCAACCACACCAAGACATGTACTTTACCAGTCTCAGTCACAAGTTTGGAATTTTTGGGTGCATTTGGATGAGGGACTTCTGGGTTAAGCCTCATCAGGGATTTTTTTGAAAGCAGGTGCTGTGTCTGTCCTCCCCCATTTCTGAGTTTGCTCCCTTGTAGTCGAGGAAAGTAAAGGAAGAAAACCGAAACATGGGAAAAGGGCAATCCTTTGTATGAAGATTTCAAGAAAGGGGAGAAATGAGCTTAGTTATAGAAATGAATAGTTATAGACTGATGTCAGAATGACTTTTTAAGGCAGAGTACCTTCAACCTATTGTTTTCCTTTTACCCCTGTTCCCTTAGAACTGGAGTGATGAATGGGACAACCTGGTCAAAATGGCATCCATAGACACACCAGCAGCCCGAGGTGCTCTTCAGTATAATTCACTAGAAGAAATCCACATATTTGTCCTTTGCAACATCCTCCGCAGGCCAATCATCGTCATTTCAGGTGAGATGCCTGCCTGCACACCACTTTTCATATTCTGGTGCTTTTCAGCTTCTATGCTTCGGTTCTTTAGAAAAACCCACACTACCAAAGTCACAGGTGATAGTGGGTAAATGAAAATTGATTAAAATCACTTATTTGCCTTTCTCTTTCCTTAAACAGACAAAATGCTGAGAAGTTTGGAATCAGGTTCAAATTTTGCGCCGTTGAAAGTGGGCGGAATTTACTTGCCTCTCCATTGGCCTGCCCAGGAGTGCTACAGATACCCCATCGTCCTCGGCTATGACAGCCAACACTTTGTCCCCCTGGTGACCCTGAAGGACAGTGGGCCTGGTGAGACAACTGAGCATTAATTAATATTCATCACTTCTGTTAGATACTGGAATGTAGAGTTTGCTTCTTTGCTCCTTACTGAAATAGCTTATTTTAAAATTTTACTTTTACTTGAATATATTATTCTTTCATTTGTTTGGTTAGTAACAGGAGTGCAGTAGCAGTAATTATAATTCCCCCCATATTTTTTGATATACTACTTGGGGAGTACTTTCAGCATGTTAATTGCGAGGAGGAGATATATGTACACATATTACTACTCCTGTTGTTATTAATGCATGATAAATTAAGCCATACAGAGCCCTTAATACAGTGTCTGGGACAGACCAGGTAAATGTCTGAAAAGTAGTTACTATTGTAGTAGTTTAGAATAGAGTAGGCAATGTGTTAAGTGTTTTGGGTACATTATTTTACTTCAGTTCATCCTCATAGCATCCCTGTGAAGTAGTATTTTTAGCTTTATTTTATAGTTGAGGCTGTCGAAGCTCAGAGAGGTTAATAACCAGCCTAAGGTTACACAGCTCAAAAGTGACAAAGTCAGGATTTAAACTCAGGCCAATCTGATTCTGAATCATGGACATTTAACCAATAAACTCTCTTGTCTCCAAGCTAGTAACTATTCTCTGAGCTTCCTAGGAGCAGTATTATATTAGAGTTTAGAGTTTAGTTTTTTTTTTTCCTATTAGAATTTTACGGTGGCTAGACAATACTTTCTTATTCTTCATTTTATCTCCTTGCTCTATTTTCAAAATTTAATCATATATTGACTTACACATAACTTCATTTAGTAGAATAACATTTTACTTATGTGTTACTTTTTTCCCCTCAGAAATCCGAGCTGTCCCACTTGTTAACAGAGATCGAGGAAGATTTGAAGACTTGAAAATTCACTTTTTGACAGATCCTGAAAATGAGATGAAAGAAAAGCTTCTAAAAGAATATTTAATGGTGATAGAAATCCCAGTCCAAGGCTGGGACCATGGCACGACGCATCTGATCAATGCTGCAAAGTAAGCAGCTTAGTTTTAGCTCTCTTCTTTGCCAGCCAGATCTGTGTTTGCTCAGGCACTGAAGTTGTTGCCACCCCAAAACACAGCAGTAAAGTGATTTGCAGCTAGGTTCCTCTACTGTGAAACAAATTCAGTCTTGGTCATAAATTAGAGATCACTTAAGGCAACACTTAACGTTGGTTCCAAAAGGAAATGATATGTACTGTTTTGTCTAAATATCTGGGTGCTGAGAGTCAGGATTATTTTCCAAGTGTGTTTACCTCAAGTAATTTTTTTTAACTGCTCTAGTATATACAAGGGTACTTCTTCAAAAACCTCAGGAGAAAATGCAATTAAAATGAGTTTATTTTGGTGCAAACACTTTTGAAATTTATCCATAGCTTTTTTTAATACACATTTTCCATGAACTTTCTGAAGAACCCATTATATTTAAAAAGTGTAGGAAGCGAAAACTCAAAAAAAAAAAAGCCTTTTTCTCTTGGCTTCAGGGTAACAACAGACACATTATACAAAGACTGGGCTGTAGAAGGTATGTATGTGACAGCCCGTGATTTTGTCACCAGGAAATGGGAGGAGAGCCCCAGAGAACATACTGCATAGATGTCCAGTCCTTAAACACTGGCTTTATGTTCAGGGTATACCTGTTTCTAAGGACTTGAGATGCACAAGAGATAGGTCATAGGAGAATCAATTTCTCAAAGTAGAGATCAGCAAATTGCAGAGTTGAAGTTAATTATGCTTTTTGAGTGGGACTGCCTCCTCTCTCCTCACTCTAGGCTAGACATAGGTTTAAAATTAATTACAGCAAAACAGCAAACACAAAGTTCCAGTATACTTTGTGCTATAAAATAGACTAGTCCTAAATGAATAGTCTGAGTAATGTTTTGCTGGAAATTGATCTCTTGAGCAACTCGAAAGTAAAACTGGTATGTTAAAGGGGGCAAGAGATGGGACCAGCAGTTAGCGTAATGGCTATGTCGCTGGATTCCCATGTAATCGACCGCAGTTCGAGTCCCGGACCCGGCGGCTTAAACTCACGCTGGGAGCCTGTGTGTGCGTGCCCAAGATCCCAAAAGTAGAATGAAGGAGAAGGGATTGTGGTGTGACCAACCCCCCTGGGGGGTGAGTTCTCGCTTTCTGTCTCTGTGTGTCTGTCTTTCTGGCGAGTGCACGCAACCTATAGCAAAAACCTCTCCAAAAATAAAAGAAAAGGAAAAGGGGGCGGGGGCAAGAGTAACCATTTCTTTGGCACTGTCTATAATTTGGAGTAGACCAATTAAATGATTCATTTAACTAATTAAATGAGACTGATTATTTTTAATTATTTTATTTATTTATTTATTTATTTATTTATTTATTTTTTAATTTGACCAGAGAGAGAGTAGAGAAGTGAGAAAGCAAGCCGCCAGATTCAGGACTCAAACTGCAGTCAGCCATGTGGGAGTCCAGCTCCTCTACCACCACGCCACCTGCTGTTCCCAAAATGAACTGATTTTAAAAATACCAAAATTGGGACCAGCAGATGACATAATGGTTACATTGCTGGACTCCCATGTAGTAGACTGCGGTTTGAGTCCCAGATCTGGCGGCTTAAAACTCACACTGGGCGCTTGTGTGTGCATGCCCAAAATTCCAAGGGGAGAAAAGAGGAGAAGGGATTGTGGCATGGCCATCCCCTCTGGGAAGTGATGTCTTGCTTTCTACGTGTATGGCTCTCTGGCCAGCGCACATGCCCTAATAGCAAAAAAATCACACAGACACACACACACACACACACACACACACACACACACACACCCCAAATCATCTTAAAAGACTAACTTACATCACATTCGACTATAAAACATGTTGGGCAACATATTAGACCATGTTGTACTAGAAGCGCAAGCTCTTTATCATAGTAAATTTCAGTGAATAGTTACAAAGTTATTGCCATAATCCACATTCTAAAAGTTTATGCTTCAAACTAAGAGGTGAAATCGTGTGTGATTATACGTAGCCTCACAGTTTTCCTTTTGGTCTTTAGGTTGGATGAAGCCAATTTACCAAAAGAAATCAATCTGGTAGATGACTACTTTGAACTTGTTCAGCACGAGTACAAGAAATGGCAGGAAAACACCGAGCAGGGCAGAAGAGAGTTGCACACCCAGAACCCGTCAGAACCTTCTATGCCCCAGCTTTCCCTCATGGATGTAAAATGTGAAACGCCCAATTGTCCTTTCTTCATGTCCGTGAACACCCAGCCTTTATGCCACGAGTGCTCAGAGAGGCGGCAAAAGAATCAAAACAAACTCTCAAAGCTGAACTCTAAGCCAGGCCCTGAAGGCCCGGGTTTGGCCCTCGGGGCTTCTCGGGGAGAGGCTTGTGAGCCCTTGGCCTGGAGCCCTGAGGAACCAGCTGGGGGGCCTCGTTCAGCCCCTCCAACAGCACCCAGCCTTTTCCTGTTCAGTGAGACCACTGCTATGAAGTGCAGGAGCCCCGGCTGCCCCTTCACACTGAACGTGCAGCACAATGGATTTTGTGAGCGCTGCCACAATGCCCGGCAACTCAATGCCAGCCCCACCGCAGACAACACGAGGCACTTAGATCCCGGCAAGTGCAGAGCCTGCCTTCAGGACGTCACCAGGACGTTTAATGGGATCTGCAGTACTTGCTTCAAAAGGACTACGACAGAGCCCTCCCCCAGCTTAGGGGCTGGCACCCCCTCCTGCCATCAGCGCTCCAAGTCCGACCCCTCACAGCTCGTCCAGAGCATCTCCCCACATTCTTGCCACAGAGCTGGAAATGACGCCTCCTCTGGCTGCCTTTCTCAGTCTGCACGGACTCCAGGGGACAAGACTGGGACAAGCAAGTGTAGGAAAGCTGGCTGCATGTATTTTGGAACTCCAGAAAACAAGGGCTTTTGCACGCTGTGTTTCATTGAGTACAGAGAAAACAAACGTGAGTGAAGTTACTGATTTTTCAAGGTAGTAACTATTTTCCAGAGGGATTCAGTTTCTAAACTTTAGGAACTGGAGCCCTTCTTGGCAGTGGGGTAGAACGGTCAACCCACTGTGCTTTTCTATTGGTGTGCACAGGAGGACAGTCATGGTGGCTCTACCAGCTGCACGTGGAGGCAAAGGGCACCGCGTGGTTACATCAGCTCTTACAGACGGTGCTTCAAACGCCAAATGATAGAGTTCATGAAATTCATTTTCATAAGACCATTTGGTGTGTGGCATTTGTAAGTTAAAAGTTTGAACTAGACTAGATTTGTTTTGAAACTGTGGTATAAGAGAAATCTCAAAATCTGGAAAGCAGTAGCCAGACAGAGGAAAGTCTCTACTGACATAAAAAAAAGAAAACCATTTGCAACTTTGGGAATCTAACTGAAAGGAAGGATGGGCAGTTAAGCATTCACCTTGTTCTGTGACTGCGCTTGATCAGTGCTCCATGTTCAGAGTAGGATTTGTAAAGCAGAGATGTCTCAATGATATTATAGTATTACCTTTTTGGCGAGGTGGGAGGTAGTGGTTGAATGTATACAAGTCCGATCTCATGCATATATTTAAGGCCGGCCTACTCGAGATTTGAAGCCCATTGATTGCTCTTCTGCCAGTGTCTGTATTTGCATGGTGACCATATGTGGTTCTGATCAGTTTCAACTCTGTTGTAGATTTTGTCACTGCCTCAGGGAAAGCCAGTCCCACAGCCTCGAGGTTCCAGAATAACATCCCGTGCCTGGGGAGGGAATGTGGCACCCTCGGAAGCACCATGTTTGAAGGCTACTGTCAGAAGTGTTTCATTGAAGCTCAGAATCAGAGATTTCATGAAGCAAAAAGGACTGAAGAGCAGCTGGTGAGACATTTTAAGGCACCTCCCCTGCACTACCTCCTGTGTCAGGGTCAGGTCCTCTGGCTGGAACAATGTCTTCCAAATGTGACTAGGCTCTCTCTTCATGATAAAGGATTATTGAGGCCAGTCTACTAGAAGAGCCTGGGGAAAGA
>NW_006159583.1:11252202-11262267 GCF_000334495.1 Tupaia belangeri chinensis
AGAAGAGCCTGCGGAAAGAGTCCATGTCATTGTGGCTCCCCAGGTGGAAGAACTGCTATTGGTTTTCCTTGCCTAAGTATACTTTATAATTCATTTTAAAAAGCAAATAATCAACCGTAGAGTAAAATCTGTTCAAACCTCCAAAAAGCCAGGTGGTCATCAGAGACTTCTTGTGCTTTTAGTAGATGCACAGACATCTCACAGCAGACTTTCTTCAATAATCCTGCATTGTAAGGAGACAGAAGGCAGGGCATCCCAGATGCCTCCACTTAATGGCACCTAAGGAAAGCAAATGTCTGTTGCCTATAGAATAGTAGGGAAACTGTCTAAATAAGTGTGGCGGATGATTAAACCCAGTAGAAGAGCACCTGAGCCTCCACGTCAGAATTGAAAGGAAACATCCTTGGAGCGTTCTGACTTGTAGACTGCACGTGCACACCCGTTTGGTTTTTTAAATTGACACATAATAGTTGTATGTATTTATGGGTTACAGAGTAATATTTTGATACAGTATATAATGATCAAAACAGGGTGCGAACCAGCAGTTAGCGTAATGGCTATGTCGCTGGACTCCCACGTAGTTGACCGTGGTTCGTGTCCCCGACCCGGTGGCTTAAAACTCATGCCGGGCGCGTGTGCGTGCATGCCCAAGATCCCGAGAGGAGAATGGAGGAGAAGGGATTGCAGCGTGACCATCCCCCCTGGGGGGTGATTTCTCGCTTTCTGTCTCTATGTCTCTCTCTGTCTGTCTGTCTGGCGAGCGCACGCGCCCTATAGCGAAAATCTCTCCAAAAAAAATAAAAACAGGGTGATTAGCCTATCTGTCACCTCAAATATTTATCATTTCTTTGTATTGGCAACACCTCCACTCCTCTTCTAGCAGATTTGAAATACATAATACATTATTGTTAACTGCCATGACCACCCTACTGTGCTATAGAACCCTAGAACTTAATCTTCTATCTCACTGTGCTTTTGTACCTATTGACTAAGTGCTCTCTATCCTTCCCTCCCCTCAACTCTAGTCACCACTAGATTATTCTCTCTTTCCATGGGATCAACTTTGTCAGCCTCTAAATAGGAGTGAGAACATGTGGTATGTGACTTTCTATGCCTGGCTTATCTCACTTAACAGAATGTCCTCCAGTCTCATCTGTGTTGCCTCAAGTGAAAGGAATACATTCTTTTTTTGTGTGGCCAAATAATACTCCGCTGTGTATATTTACCACATTTTCTTTATCCACTCACCTGTCTTGGGAAACCTAGGTTGATTCTGTATTTGGCTATTGAGATAGTGTTAGTGCTGCACACAGGAGCACTCCTGTTCCTTCACTCAGGCGGATAAACCCACGCTATCAAGTGAGACCATATTGTGCTTGCTCTCCCTGAGAAAAGTGAGCAACAGTTCTGTTTGTTCTTCCCCTTTAGAGATCAAGCCAACGCAGAGACATGCCGCGGACCACCCAGAGTGCCTCAAGGCCCAAGTGCACCCGGGCCTCCTGCAAGAACATCCTGGCCTGCCGCAGTGAAGAACTCTGCATGGAGTGCCAGCACCTCAGCCAGCGGGTGGGTCCAGGGGCCCATCGGGGTGAGGCTGCTCCTGAAGAACCCCCTAAACAGCGCTGCCGGGCCCCTGCCTGCGACCACTTTGGCAACGCCAAGTGTAATGGCTACTGCAATGAGTGCTTTCAGTTTAAGCAGATGTATGGCTAAGCAGAAAGAGGCAGGCCAGCCTGGCAAGGGGGCCCTCAAGCCGCCAGCTAATGTGGTGCTATACTCGGAACCCTCAGTGCCTAGAGGAGCAGTTGCTGCAGCAGTAGGCTCCAGAGTGCCTTGAACAGGGGAAGAAAGATAAGCTCTTCGTCACGCCTGTGACAGTCGAGTTTGGTAACAGGGGAATGTTCCCTGGTGGTCTGAGAGCAAAGCTTGTGACTGGCGATGGATGAAGTCAGATTCAGCCAGGGCACTTCCCCTTTCCTTCCAGCCAGAAGGCTGGGAGCTTCTTTGGACTCGGAATGTATGCTAGGACTGGCCATAGCCCCTCACCCTATCTGCCAGGGCTGCTTCATGTCCTTGCGAGAAAAGGCTGAATACTGACACAGTCAGGCGGGCTGGCAAACCCAGAGCCACTCCACCTGCCCTCCACCTGCATTTCTCAGAGATGAAGCTGAATCACCCTGGCACAAGGGCCCTCCGCAAGAAACTGAAAGGAAGCTCAGGGAAAATGGACATACTCAGAGAGTGTCTATAGGGAACGGTGTTCCCCTACCTGCCCAGTCCCTGTCCTGGGGCTCCGGCAGAGAAGCAGAACCATCCATGGACTGTGATTCTGAGGCTGCTGAGACTGATCATGTTCGTATGGAAAAGAAAACAAGCTGCTCTTCACAATACGCACCTTTGAAAAATCAGAATATTTGGGTGGCAAGACGTGTGATTCTTTTGGTTATCACTGTCTTCACTTTTAAAGAGGTTAACTTGACCGGAGGTGTGTGTAAAAGTATGTACATATATAATATACCCTTATATTATGTATGAGGGATTTTTTTTTAATTTTGATATGCTGCCTTAGAGGTATAAATAGGAAGACTGGATAATAATAACCTATTTTCTGGTTACTATTTGGAAACCATTTATATACACAGCTCATATGAACTCAACTAGCTGCCTTTTTAAAGGGAGCTCCAGTTTGTGACTAAATTCACTTTATTTATTTTATTACAAACTTCAAGGTTATTTAAATGAAGATGTTTCTTTTCCTCTGGGAAAAACCTGCAGTGTCTTGTTGAGGTAACGTATTTGCTTTGAGTTATGGTATGGAACCAGGCAAGTTCCTGACCTGAGTGGAGAGTGAGCCTCTACGATACTTTGCCTCTCTAGGAAAGAAGGAATTGCATGGAGTCCATTCATTAAGAGCTCATGCTGCTGCTTAAGAACTCCAGTCTTGCAATATGACACTGTCCTCTGTCTTCTGCAGATGCCTTTGAGTATCTTAACTGCTTGGAGATAAGATAGAGAAGAAATAGGACAAGATGGGGAAGGTCCCAGGGGAATGGTGGCCTTTCATGATGGTTTTGTTTGCTGAGTTAATGCTGTGTCCTTGGTTGCCAGGCAGTGACCTTGCATCCAGTGACATGCCGGCACTGGGACAGCAAAACTCAGTAACCTTAGGTTGGGGGGAATTTCCTTCTGTCATTGGCCTATAGTTTTTTCTCTGGGCTTTGTATTTCTGTCATACTTGCTCTAGAAAAAAAGGAGTGAGAGGTAAAGGCTACTTATTTTTGGGTCTGGATGTGGACCTGAAAATATTTGTGATCTGTAATTCTATCTAGCCTTTACTTTTATTATCGGACATGTTTTCCGCTGACAGCTCTGTAAGTCTTTCTTCCTGATCTTTCTAATTTCTTTCTGAAGATGTCAAATGACCTTCAGTGTTTGCTTCTAGTTCTTTTAAAGTTGATATCATAATATTTTGTGTTTATCAATATTTTCATTCTTAATGTGAAAAACAAAATTATTTATACTTATTATAGAATATATTTGAAATTTGCACATTTAGTTCTTCTTAGAATCTTTGTTTTCCTAAATAAATATAACTTTTCTCAAGAGTCAATATAAAAAATAAATTATTTAAGAACAAATTTTGGTGTTTTTCTGTTGATGAGTGCTGAAAGAAATAAATAAGCTTAAATATTAAGACTATGCTTCTTGGGACCAGCGGTTAGCATAATGGCTATGTCATTGAACTCCCATGTAGTCGACTTCAAGGCCTGGACCCGGTGGCTTAAACTCACGCTGGGCGCGTGTGCGTGCATGCCCAAGATCCCGAGAGGAGAATGGAGGAGAAGTGGCCATCCACCCCCGCCCCGGGGGTGATTTCTCACTTTCTGTCTCTCTCTGTCTGTCTCTCTGGCGAGCGCATGTGCCCTATAGCAAAAACCTCTCCAAAATAAAACGACGGTGCTTCCCAGATAACTTTATTTTTACATACACCTGGGCAGTGCATAGCTTTCTCATCCATGGATAATAAGGTAACTTTTTAAAATTTTTAAAAATACTCTCATGAGGGGAGTGCCTTGTACTCAAGCCCAGGCCTTACATGTAACAATGAACAATGAGAACCCTGAGGCCAGATGGGAGCAAGAAAGTCCTGCTCAGAAGAGATGCTAGGACCTGTGAGTCTCCAAAGTTCCTACCCAGAGCTTACATTAAGTGGGGGAAGGAAAAATAAGGGATGAGGAGTGAGAGACAGAAAAGAGAGAGGCAGTGGGGAAGGGTGGCTGGTGTAAGAGCTCCTGCAACAGACACAGAAGAGATGACTGTGAGTTCACTGGAACTAGGAAATCATGCAATGTCACATACTTCCACCCACACCCATGCTTTTGCTCTTCCTTCCGTTCAGTACATATGTACCTAGAGGACTGATTCAGGGCTGTGAGCGCCCAGACTCTTTTTTTTTTTTTTTTTTTTTTTAAGGTTTTTGTTATAGGGCACATGCGCTTGATAGAGATAGTGAGAAAGTGAGAAATCACCCCCCCCGGGGGGGGAATGACCACACCTCAATCCCATCTCTACTCTCATGGGCTTTAGGACATGCACACATAAGCATCTGGCATGATTTTCAAGCTCCAGGTCTAGGATTCAAACCGTAGTTATCATGTGGGAGTCAAGCACCTTAACCACTGTGCCACCTGCTGGCCCTAGAGAGTCTATTTTTTTAAAACGGCTCAAGTGAATCTGATGATCAGCTAGATTTTAGGACCACTCTTAAAGAATCATTTGTAAGTTTTTTTTAATTCATGAAAAATTTTAACCTCCAGTAAAGTAGGAAATAGTATAATGATACACACATCTTCCAGTTTCAACAATTATCAATATTTTGAGGAATTCATTTCTTCTATCCTTCCTCCTTTGGGTGGGTGGATTATTTGAAAGGGAATCCCCAGTATTTCATAGCCACAAACACTTCAGTGAACATCTCTATAATTGATAAGAATTTTTAAATAGAACTACCATTATTATACCTAGCTAACTTATTTTTATATCTTTAATGTCTCTTATCTTCAATATCATCCAGATCCCAAGTATGTATTCTAATTTCTCAGATTATCCACTCTACAAAACAAAGTCTTTTTTTTGCTTGTTAATGTTCCTTAAGGTGCTTGTATTCTTTTTAAAAATAATTTTTATTTATTAATTTTGATTATTTATGCTTTTAATCATTTAGATTGTAAAGAGACCTTGCCCAGTGTGACACATACCTCAGTCCATAAAGTGCTTTTATTCTGTAACATTTCCTTTTCAATTTTTTAAGCTTTTTTTAATTTCTTGAGGAAAGGCACAGAGAAAGATAACACAGAATCTCATCACACCACAATCCTTACCACCACCTTTCCACCCAGCCAGGAACATGGGTACACCCTTCAAGTTAGGTCATCTGGGGATCCAAGCCCAGTATTTCCCATAAAACCCCACATCACACACTGGTACTTACTGCTTGGGTCACTGCAATGTTTATTTATTTGTCAGTCATGTTATTTATTTGTTAGAGCAATCAAGTCATTTGTCTGTTGAATATCTCATTTGTTTCCTTGTGGTTGTCCTTCTATACATCTTACCAGATTCTGGTTCAATGAGGCAAGAACCATTTGCAGAGTGTTCTGTGTGCATCCCGTTGCATCCCATCCTCTGAGCCATATGAATGCTTGCCTAGAGGAATCACAAAGTCTCTAAATGGACCTCCTCCCTGTTCTCCATTCTTCCACCTCTCATCTAGCATTAAAATTACAACTCTTCAATCAGCATGATGAACATAAAGCATTTGACTGTAAGTCATCAGGATTTCTAAAATAGGAAGTGACTTACAGTTAGCAAATTATCTCTGACTCAAAAGAATGGCATATAGACAGAGAAATAGGCCAGGTTTCAAGGCCATCAAGGGAGCAAGTTAGAGCACAGCCCCCCTGCAGAATTGTGGATAAATTTCTGGGGACTGTGGGCCCCATAAAGTGTATGAACAATTTTATATTGGAGTGTGTACATTTTTTTTTTTCCTAAATGGGGGCCCATGGCTTTCCTCAGAGTCTCAGAGAAATTAATGACTTTGTAAGAGACAAAGAGCCTAGGGATTAGAGGACTGAAAACTAAAGCTTGGAAGGAAATGGCTTTGCTTCGACTTGCCTAGGTATTCACTCCCAATGGTGCAGAATTCCGCCTTTACACCACGCAGGGGCAGAAGCTCATATCATCCGAAACTGAACTCAGAATATCATAAATCTGCCCTCTTCTTTCCAGGCTCAGGGAAGGGCATTATCCTCTTCCTAGCCACCTCTAGATTTGTTTCCTCACTTCCTGCATCCAAACATCTGAAAAGATAATCTCTAAAATATCTCTCCAGCCCATTCCTTCCTCCTCTGCCCCTCTGCTGCTCTAACTTGGTCCTGAGCCTCTTCCTGTTTGCCTCCAGCTTCCTTTCTGGCCCACTCACTCATCCTTTACTCGTGACCGGTGTTTGGAAGCCATAGATCTGATCATGCCTTTCCTCTAAGTAAAACCACCTGATGACTTTCTTTGATGCCCAAAGCCCGAAGTTGGCTGCATGTACCCACATTGTGCAGGAAGAAAATAGGAGACCTTTAAGCTTATTGCTTTAATCTGAAAAACTATGGTATAACTCTCATTTACCTAATATTTGTTGCATGAATTCACAGCTGGTCCTCTCCTTTGTCATCAGTGGATCACTCTCACCTGAGCAGTCATGTCACCCACCACATAGTCCATGTTTATACCACCCCCCCCAGCCACTCCCCAAAGGTGTCTTTTCACTCACCATATAGCCCATGGTCTCATCAGACCCCAGCTCCTCCCTAATAGTGTTTTTCTTTCTTTTAGAAAGCAGCACATATGTCGGTAGTTAAGATGAGGCCTCCTCAAAAAAACCCAGCCTGAACTAGTCAGAACTAAGATGGCGCCTGGAACAACAACTGCCCAAAGTTCCAGCTCAGTATACCCTTATTAGCATGCTAGGTAGCACATCTACCAGCGTCATCGTTGACAATCTGCATGGTTACCACCAGAAAAACCTTCTAAAGCAAAAAGTAATCAGGCTTCTCCATTCTCTGGCCATTGAATAAAACTTGTGCCGCAGACAGTATCTTTCTTGTAAGTTGGCTCCCTGACTTTGAATAACCAAAGATCCCACTTTGGGGAATTAAAAATTTGCTATCAGTTGGAAGTAACTGTATGAGTTGCTCAGCTCCAAGGCAGTGTCAGTGGTTCCTTCCTTCCTTCCTTTCATTCATTCATTCATTCATTCATTCATTCAGAAATGGTGTAGCTATGCCACCTACACACTGTCTTATCTGCACATTTAAACTTGGAAACCGTATTTCCCAGTCTGTTTAAAACTAACCTACATGGGCCAACTGGTGGCGTGGTGGTTGGGCCTCAGGACCCCAACATGGCCAACCATGGTTTGAGTCCTGGACCCAGAGACTTGAAAATCAAGCCCAGCACATGTGCACATGTGCCCAAAATCCCAAGAGGAGAATGGACTTGGTGTGGCATTCCTTCCCAGGGGTGAATTCTCACTTTCAGAGAAATTAATGACTTTGTAAGAGACAAAGAGCCTAGGGATTAGAGGACTGAAAACTAAAGCTTGGAAGGAAATGGCTTTGCTTCGACTTGCCTAGGTATTCACTCCCAATGGTGCAGAATTCCGCCTTTACACCACGCAGGGGCAGAAGCTCATATCATCCGAAACTGAACTCAGAATATCATAAATCTGCCCTCTTCTTTCCAGGCTCAGGGAAGGGCATTATCCTCTTCCTAGCCACCTCTAGATTTGTTTCCTCACTTCCTGCATCCAAACATCTGAAAAGATAATCTCTAAAATATCTCTCCAGCCCATTCCTTCCTCCTCTGCCCCTCTGCTGCTCTAACTTGGTCCTGAGCCTCTTCCTGTAAAACTCCAGCTTCCTTTCTGGCCCACTCACTCATCCTTTACTCGTGACCGGTGTTTGGAAGCCATAGATCTGATCATGCCTTTCCTCTAAGTAAAACCACCTGATGACTTTCTTTGATGCCCAAAGCCCGAAGTTGGCTGCATGTACCCACATTGTGCAGGAAGAAAATAGGAGACCTTTAAGCTTATTGCTTTAATCTGAAAAACTATGGTATAACTCTCATTTACCTAATATTTGTTGCATGAATTCACAGCTGGTCCTCTCCTTTGTCATCAGTGGATCACTCTCACCTGAGCAGTCATGTCACCCACCACATAGTCCATGTTTATACCACCCCCCCCAGCCACTCCCCAAAGGTGTCTTTTCACTCACCATATAGCCCATGGTCTCATCAGACCCCAGCTCCTCCCTAATAGTGTTTTTCTTTCTTTTAGAAAGCAGCACATATGTCGGTAGTTAAGATGAGGCCTCCTCAAAAAAACCCAGCCTGAACTAGTCAGAACTAAGATGGCGCCTGGAACAACAACTGCCCAAAGTTCCAGCTCAGTATACCCTTATTAGCATGCTAGGTAGCACATCTACCAGCGTCATCGTTGACAATCTGCATGGTTACCACCAGAAAAACCTTCTAAAGCAAAAAGTAATCAGGCTTCTCCATTCTCTGGCCATTGAATAAAACTTGTGCCGCAGACAGTATCTTTCTTGTAAGTTGGCTCCCTGACTTTGAATAACCAAAGATCCCACTTTGGGGAATTAAAAATTTGCTATCAGTTGGAAGTAACTGTATGAGTTGCTCAGCTCCAAGGCAGTGTCAGTGGTTCCTTCCTTCCTTCCTTTCATTCATTCATTCATTCATTCATTCATTCAGAAATGGTGTAGCTATGCCACCTACACACTGTCTTATCTGCACATTTAAACTTGGAAACCGTATTTCCCAGTCTGTTTAAAACTAACCTACATGGGCCAACTGGTGGCGTGGTGGTTGGGCCTCAGGACCCCAACATGGCCAACCATGGTTTGAGTCCTGGACCCAGAGACTTGAAAATCAAGCCCAGCACATGTGCACATGTGCCCAAAATCCCAAGAGGAGAATGGACTTGGTGTGGCATTCCTTCCCAGGGGTGAATTCTCACTTTCCCTCTCACTGTGTCTCTCTGTCTCAATCTGGTGAGCACACGTGCCCTACAACCAAAAAAAAAAAAAAAAATACAAAACAAACACAAACAAACAAACAAAAACCTTACCCAAACGAGTTTCAGAAAGTTTGAACCTATTTGTTGGAATATCAACAGATCTTTACACCTTCCCAACTAATCGACATCAAAGAAAACAGGAATTACTGGCTGAGTTTCAGCAAAATTTTTGTATACTTGATACCTGGAAATGCAATCTAATAAATCACGCATTAGGAGGCACAATCAATAACTTTTTTCTCTCTGTTCTCTATGTTTTTCCATATATCTTCTCTTTTTATCTCTCTTCTTAGAATGTTTTTTTTTTCAGCTGTGACAGTCATAATATCAAGGATCACAATCAGGTGAACTTAAAATGATATTTTGGAATGGCTTTTTTTTTTTTCAAAATGATAGGAGATTTTTAAGAGAAACAGTTAAATGTATTTATTTGTAATATTGTTTTTTATAATTGAGATCAAAAAGTATTTTTACCATTAATAAAAATAATTAAAATATTGTTTACTTCATCTTTATCTCATTATTTAAAAATTTCTATACTTCATGACTTTTAATGATTTATATAATAATGCACATAATTGATTTAAAATAATAAGTATATTGTGATGCATGTTCAAAATGTTTTTTAAAGATCATATGAGAGCAAGAGCATTTTGAGTCTGGTTTCCATGTGTTGCACAATGTTCTTTAAAATTTGAACCAGCAGATGGTATAATGGTCACATCAGTGGACTGTCACATGGTCTACCGTGGTTCAAGTCCCAGACCCAGAGGCTTGAAACTCATGCTGGATATGTGTGCATTTGTGCCCAAAGTCCCAAAAGGAGAATGAAGGATGAGGGATTGCTGCGTGCCCATCCCTCGGGGGGTGATTTTATTGCTTTTTGTCCCCCTGTCTCACTCTTTTTCTTT
>NW_006159583.1:11262554-11285304 GCF_000334495.1 Tupaia belangeri chinensis
GCCCACGCGCCCTATAGTGAAAACCCCAAAAAAAAAAAAAAAAGAATTTGAACCAGCTGAAGTATTCATTTTTGCCTTCTGCCCCTGCATAAATACACATGAAGGGCCTTCAAGAAGTTCATGGAAAAATGAAATTAAAGCATAAGTTCATTTTGGTGTAAAAAAAATTTTGAAATGCACACATAGTTTTTTCACAATACATATTTTCCACGAACCTTTGAAGACCCTTTGTATAATGCCTCTCTGTGAATTCCACTGTTACAGATTTTTCCAGTAGAATGAGTCAGAAAATAGGAAGTAGCTAGCACTTAACACTTTTCATGATCGTCTTTAGAAAACATAAAACTTTAAATTACTTAAGCTTAAGTTTAGAACTTGGGACAAGCAGTTGGCATAATGGCTATGTCACTTGACTCCCATGTAGTTAGTTGACTGCGGTTCGAGTCCCAGACCCAATGGCTTAAATTCACGCTGTGCATGTGTGTGTGCGTGTCCAAGATCCTGAGAGGAGAATGGAGGAGAGGGGATTGTGGCATGGCCATCCCCACCAGGACTGATTTCTCACTTTCTGTCTCTCTGCCTCTCTCTGTCTTTCTGGTGAGCGCACATGCCCTAGAGCAAAAAACACTAAAAAAAAACACTAAAAAAGAAAAGAAAAAGAAAAAGAAAAAGAAAAAGAAAAAGAAAAAGAAAAAGAAAAAGAAAAAGAAAAAGAAAAAGAAAAAGAAAAAGAAAAAGAAAAAGAAAAAGAAAAAGAAAAAGAAAAAGAAAAAGAAAAAGAAAAAGAAAAAGAAAAAGAAAAAGAAAAAGAAAAAGAAAAAGAAAAAGAAAAAGAAAAAGAAAAAGAAAAAGAAAAAGAAAAAGAAAAAGAAAAAGAAAAAGAAAAAAAGGGGGGACCAGCAGTTAGTGTAATGGTTATGTCACTGGACTCCCATGTAGTCGACTGCGGTTCGAGGCCTGGACCCGAATAAAAAAAAAAAAAAAAGAGAGAGAGAGAGAAAGAAAGAAAGAAAAAGAAAACATATAACTTAAAATGACCAGGCAGAAGTCTAGTAGTAGCTTTATTTCTTCTCGAGGAATGAAAGACATTAACATTTGTGGGTTTTTAAAAAATTTTATTATGATTATTATATGTAATTTGCCAGTCACATGTACTCACCAGAGAAAAACAGAGAGGGAGAGAGCACCCCCCCCACAACGGAGCATAAACACACCTTCTTCATTTCTCCATCTTACTGGGATTTGGGGCATACACACACACACGCATGCATGCGCACACACCTAAAATGTTTTCAAGCCTCCAGGTCCAGAACTTGAACCACACCGTTGGCCATGTGGGATCCACTATTTTTAACCATTAGGCCACAAGCTAATCAAACATTTGTGTGTGTGTGTGTGTGTGTGTGTGTGTGTGTGTGTGTTTTTTTTTAAGCACTTGCCAGAGAGACAGAGAGACAGAAAATGAGAAATTACCCCCCAGGGGGATGGTCATGCAGCCATCCATTCTCCTCCTGGGATTATGGGCATGTATGCACATGCACCAGTGTGAGTTCTAAGCTGCCAGGTCCGGGACTCAAACTGCGGTTGACTATGTGGGAGTACAGTGAAGTAACCATTATACCATCTACTGGTCCCACATTGGTGGTTTTTAAAACAGATACTTTAGAGTAAAAACAATTGTCCGTTTACGAGCTACTTGTTCTTCAATTTTCAAAATACTATGTTTTCTAACCCATTTCTGAAGTTAGCTTTTACTTAAAGTACCATAATCAAGGGGCCAGCAAAGGGAGTGGTGGTTAAGATACTGGATTCCTACATGGTTAACTGTAGTTTGAGTCCTGGACCCAACAGCTTGAAAATTATGCCGGGGGTGTGTATGCACATGCCCAAAATCCCAAAAAGGGAATGGACAAGAGATTGTGGTATGGCCATTCTTACTGGGTGGGGGTGATTTCTCACTTTCCGTCTTTCTGTCTCTCTCCAGGAAGCATACATGCCCTATGGCAAAAAAGCAAAAGCAAAAACAAAACAAAACCAGAATCAAAATGAAGAATGTTTTCAAAAGAGGAAACAGGCTCTTTTTTTTTTTTTTTTTTTTTTTTTTTGGACAGAGGGTGCGTTTGGCCATAGGGCACACGCACTCACTGGAGAGCGCCATCCTCCAGGGGAGATGGCCACATCACAATCCCCTCTTCTCCAGTCTCCTCTCAGGAGTTTGGGCATGCACTCACCCATGCTGGATATGATTTTTAAACCACCAGATCCATGACTCAAAACTGTGGCTAGCCATGTGGGAATCCAGCATCTTAACCATCATGCCACCTGCTGCCTCTCAGTTGTTTTATTTTCAGATCGAGATTTCTAACTTCCCAATACCATAATTAACTGGAAGGTAAAACTAATGTTGTTCAAAAAAAAATTTTTAAGTATTTAATAAATAGGTATAAAAAGGAGCAGTTTTTCACAGTAAAAAAATAAAATAAAACAAAATAAACATAAAAATAAACATGATTACTTTCAATCAGTTGAGAGAGGGGCCTGCCAGTAGCACAGTGGTAAAAATGAAGTACTCCACCTCTCAACATGGAAAGGTTGCTGGTTCACATCCAGAGATCTCCCTAAGTGTGCAGGGCATCCATGTTCCCTGGTGGTTGAAGTTGGGGTAGACCACAGTGACAGGATTCTTTTGGGAATGCTGTCTCTGTCCCTCTCCGTCTCTCTCTCTCTCATAAAATGAGTAAGTGAATTAAAAAACAAACAAAAACAAAAAAAACAGACTTTCTGGGGATTGGCAGGTGGCATGGTGGTTAAGGCGCTGGACTCCCACATGGTCAACCTTGGTTTGAGTCGCAGACCTAGCAGTTTGCTTCCTCACTTTCTCTCTTTGGTTAAATTAAAATAAATAAATAAATGAATAAAGTTAAATAAAATAATTCTTTTAAAAAAATAGTCTTTCCAGAGAAAGTCCACACTGTCAGACACTGGGTTAAGCATTTGGGACACGAAAAAGTAGTTTCTCTACTTAAGGAATTTATATTTATAATGAACAATACAGCCAATTTTTATAAAAGTGACAGAAAGTACACAGGGGTCAATGGGAGTATCTAGAAAGAGTCACAAAAGTGTCAATCCCATTAGACCAGGACAAGAAGCAATGGGCCTCAGAGGCAGTTGTGAGTCTGTGGAAAATATGCTAAATTATTTAACTGCAGAGTTTAGAAACATATTATTTAGGCCAACTTTATAGATCTTTTGTTCTCTATTTAGGATTTTGTATATCTAATAAAAAGATAATTCAATATTCCATATCTGAGTAAATAGTATCTCTTTCAATCCCAAAGTAAGAACATACCTGACTGTCAGAAAATTTGCTACAGATGTTATAATAATGTGGTAAGCATATGTTCCAAAATACGAGGTAAATAGTTAAAAGACTATCCTACAAAAAAACATTTAGTACAAATAAAATTAAATGGCCAGAATATTTTTTCAGAAATATTTTTATTTATTTATTTTTTTATGTTTTTGCCACAGGGTGCATGCACTCACCAGACAGACACAGAGAAAGAGAAAGTGAGAAATCATTCTACCCCACCCCCCAGGGGAGATGGACATATCACAATCCCTTCTGCTCTGTTCTCTTTCTGGGATTTTGGGCATGCATGCACATACCCAGTGTGATTTTCAAGTGTCCAGGACATGAACTGACTTGCAAAAAGTATGAAAATTCAGGAATTGTATTTCCTTTTTGCCTATACCTACAACCTATGACTGTCAACAAAAGATAATAGTTTCTCTTTTTTCCTTTGCTTTTCAAATTTTTAATGAGTTCCGATCAGAAGTGAACTCTTAGCTAAATGATAATAACACTGCTAGAAAGATAGCCCAGTAAATGTTTTCAGACCTTCAGAGTGAACATAGAAAGGGAAGCTTGGAAGGGCTCCTGAAGGTGGTGGCAACAAATACTGACCGTAGACTATGTTACTGGGGTAACTTCTCCACTCTGAAATAGCCAAGCCAGAAATGCTCTACAATAGAGCTTAACCCTTGATAGATCTGTTCCTAGTGAAGAATCAACTCCTACGTGGTTAAAGCACTATACAGAGGAAGTCAAATTACATATAACCAAACAGCCAGGGTTCACGTCTGGCAGCCTGAAAAACATGGGTATGCATATGTCCAGGATCCTGGTGGGGCCCCATCATGTGGTGCTTTCTCTCTCTCTCTTTCTTTGTTTCTGGAAAAAAACAAAACAAAATAAAACAAAAACAAAAACAAACTCATTTTATCACATGAGAGACTAGGAACTGGCTTTACATAAAAGAAACTAAGAGAAACTAAGGGATGTTGCTCAAAGGTCCTTCACATCTACTGGTTTTTTCCCTACTAACTGCAGAATATATTGTATTTATTTCTTTTGGGGGTTAAAGTGTTTTCTGGGAGGCCACACAAAAATCTTTCACACCGGAAAGTTGGTTGCTTTCTAAAAATGAATCGTAAGATCTGTTCAAAGCCTACCTCCAACTCCCATCAAATGGAAACGTTGAAATAAGAGTCAAGGTCTGAGTTCAAATTCTAAGAAGCCATTTAAACCTATGTAGGCATGAATGTCATTGGACTCCTTAAAGCCAATTTCCTCTTCAGCATAACAAGTATTTATCAAGCCTCTCCTTCCATCTCACAGAACTACTGTAAAGATTCGAAACTAGAATGGAAAAACATGTATGAAGATATTTTTGTAAACTATAAATGTAGTCAAGGTCAGAATCCAAAAATGCTTACCTGAAAAGTCTGCCAGAATCTTGGCAAGTGGGTTATGAGGCTAAGAAAGGAAGCCAGAACTAATGGAAGTCTAACCAGGCTGTAGAACTGGAACCGAAGACGGTTGGCTAGGTCTTCAAGTTAGAGTGTCAAAAGGAATATGGGGAACCAGCAGTTAGCGTAATGGCTATGTCGCTGGACTCCCACATAGTCGACCGTGGTTCGTGTCCCGGACCCGGTGGCTTAAAACTCACACCGGGCACGTGTGCGTGCGTGCCCAAGATCCCGAGAGGAGAATGGAGGAGAAGGGATTGCGGCGTGACCATCCCCCCTGGGGGGTGATTTCTCGCTTTCTGTCTCTATGTCTCTCTCTGTCTGTCTGGCGAGCACACGCGCCCTACAGTGAAAATCTCTCCAAAAAAAAAAAAAAAGGAATATGATAAACTTGATATGGTATCAATAACCAGGCTGTAGAACTGGAACCGAAGACGGTTGGCTAGGTCTTCAAGTTAGAGTGTCAAAAGGAATATGATAAACTTGATAGGGTATCAATACCTAACAGGTCCAATCTGGAGTAAAACAGGTCTGCCCAGAAAGTGGTGAATTTTGGAATCAGGCATTGACCAGGGTTGGCTGAGGACTGTCTGGAATGATATCTCCAGCAGAACAAAGCTCAGGCAGTAGCATCATCTCCCACATATTGGGTCATTGGAAAAGTCATGAGTATTTTTCTATGCAAAAATGTGTCATGAATTTTGTGACAATCCAAGAGTCACCTGGCTCAGAGTCAGCGGTCAATATATTTTTATTGTCTTGACCTACTGACTAACAGAATAAATGAATAAATACCTGGTGATAAGAACTCATGACGTCAAGGTTTCAGAGAAGCTGAGTGCAGTACATGGCCTGGCTCTAGGACCACGTTGGGAACTTTAGTGTTAATCAGGACAAGCTACCCAGTGACACAAATTAACCAAGTGCTGTACAGGCCAGAAGAAAGAGGAAGGATGCAGCAGAGTAGGCTCAAACACACTGGAGCCCACTCTTAGCACAATGACCTGCATCTAACACAACTGAAGTACTTTACGTTCTGGTCAGGTCAGTTGGCTCAGGACCATGTGGAGCGAAGATAGAAGGTGGCAGACACCTGAAGCATAACAAGAAATGAAGATATGGATTAATATATTATTGTGCTGAGTTTTTAATGTGTTTTTAATTTTGCTAGAGGGTGTATGTGATTGCCAGAGAGAGAGGGGGAGGTAGAAAGCACCCCCAATAGAGAATAGTCTAAGTATGATCCCTTCTCTTCTACTTCCCTCACCTTTCAGGATTTTAGGTGCACATGCACATGCACCCAGTAGGTTTTTCAAGGCACTAGGTCTGGGACTTGAATAAGCCATGTGAGATCTGATAGCCTTAAACACCAGGCCTTGGAGCTGGCCCTATAATGAGCTTTTAAACTTCAACCATTCACTTGAATTTCTTATTTATTTGAGAACAAAAGAGTTTAATATGTGTATCTAAATAATCAATTTAATATACAGCTACCAAAATCCCTATTTTTGAAGAACAGTTAATGTCATGGGAATGCTAATGAAGTAGTGAAAGAGTAGGCAAAATAGTATACGCTGCTGTCATCAAAATTCAACATAGTCCTGATTTGCATTTCCTTGACCCCAGTGGGACTGAGTATCATTTCATATGACACTTTTATATATGGAAATTTGTCACATGACAGGGGTGACATAGATGAGCAGTTGGGTAAGGAAGGAATCTTTAATAAATAAAATTGAAAAACATTATGATTATGGAAAAAATTGAATTTGGAGTCCTAGCTTACCTCACACTCAGAAATCATTTCTAGAAATAGAAAGAAATGTATATGTAAAAAACAAAATTTTAATTCTCTGCTATGGTTTTGGTCCCCTCCAAATGCTTATGTTGAGATTTGGTTGTGAAGGTATTAAAAGGAAACTTAATATCTTCATGGTCCGAAAGATGAGATCTTTGGAAGGGATTCAATGATTAGGGTGAGGCCTCATGATTGACTCTTAATGGGTTTATAAGGAAAGGGGATGAGACCAGGAGACACACATGAATGGATGAACATAGACACTTACTCCTGCCATGACCTTTGAACTCCACCAAAAGGAAAGCCTGTACCGATGTTGCCCCTTGAATCTGGACCTTCAAACTATGAGCTGAATAAGACTCCATTTCTATAAAACATCCAGTTTTTAATATTTTCCCTTATTAGCAACCATTCAGACTAGAACAATCTCTGAGAAGAAGTTATTAGTGAATATTTTTCTGACTTGAGGATAGAAAAGAATTTCTTAAACAAGACCAAGTATTACATCATAAAAGAAAAGATTGGTACATTTGATAAACTCTACTCCACTCCAGCTCTTTCCCACAAAATCCTAAATGATGACCGCATTGTGATTTTCAACAAAGTAAAGTACCTTGTGTTACCAGCATGCACTGTCTACAAAAGGTTTCAAAGCCATAACAAGAAACCAAGTTTAATACAGTACCTATTTTGAAATGAAGTATTAAATCCTAAGAATACTTTGTCCATTTACCCTGGTTCTCAAAAAGTCTGTGTGGGAGAATCAAATGGACAAGAGTTAAATCACAGTTTTATTTTTGAAATAAATGTCAGCTTCATTAAAAAAAAGCTTCGTTGAGTACAATTTTTTTTAACAGTGGGAGCATACTTGTAACTGGAAAACTGAGTATATTCACGTACTTTATACGAAGCTTCTGTGAAAGGCACGTATTGATTTGTGATGTCAAAATTTAATGAAGATGTTTCCCAAAGGAGGTAAGAAGGAGAGGAGGTGAATTTTTACTTCTGCTCTGGGCACCAAGGCTCAAACTCTCCTCAGAGGAGGGCAGTTGTCTAAATCTCTTTCAGCCTCAACTCTTATCTGGGGTCCATTATCCCTTTGGGAGTGAGCAGGCTTTGGGTATTTTCTAGAATGATCTATCATGTGCTGGAGAATGATAATAGTGAATTTCACAGAGAGTTGTGTTTTAAGGATTTCCTCCTTCTCTGCTGAGGTAGACAACCAATCCAGATAGCTGTGTTTACTGTTGTGTTATTGAGAAAATCATTCATGCTTCTTAGGTGAGAGAGCCGGTGAGATTTTAGCACTCTGGTGGCTGGAAGAGTTCACACTGCCTGTCAGTGTGAAGCTCACTCACTGAAATAGTGTCCCCATCAGGCGTCATCCTGAGATTGTCAGCAGGGGTCTGAACGACAAGAGTCATCGGGGCACCCCATACTCATCAGTCTCACAAGTAGTCAATAGGATTTACTCTGCACCTGTCTACTGTTTGAGTAAATTATTCAGAATTTGAAAGCAAGTGAAAAGACAAGAATTTGAACATATTATTATATCCTTATCTCAGAGATGTTTGGGGCAAAAAGTCAGCATAGAGCTCTGGAGTCCTCATCCAATCTCTGAATTGTTGGAGGGAACCCCCTAAAGAGTTGAGGCACCTCAGCTACCTCAGCTATCTGTGCAAGGCTTGGTTGAAAAAATCTCTCCGCTATTCTCATGCCCAAAGGGTCGCACTGTCAGCATCAATCACTCAAGTATTCTCATTCCATGCCGAGATAAGACAGTTACCTTGAAACTATTGCATCACCTTGCTGCAGTCATGCATGATTAAATAGATATGCTGGAAAAGGAGGGGGGAAGGAAGCTGGTTAGAGAGTGTAAGGAGTGTCATTTATGGTAAAACACATTTTTCCTTCAGTTTGTAGTAAAATCAATCATAGGTGGTGGTAATTGCAGCAACACGCTTTAGTATTGGTTTGATTTCTACATTTCTAGATAGCATTTCTCTTTTTTTTTTTTTTAAAGCAGTCCCGAAGAAACCTAAAATAAAATTTTGACTGAGGGCGGGTGAAGGGGAGGTGGAGTATGATAGTCACTTTTGTTCCAGCGTTAATTTTCAAAAACTCCGTCTGTCTAATATTGAAAGCCAGTCCAGAACACTCAGAGTTAAAGAACTTGCTACCTACCCCTCCTCCAGCTGTTGGGCTGAATCACACTGGGGGAGGGAAAGTCTGGCTCACTGTGTTATTAATTCACTACTGTGATTTCTTTCTCAGTTGCTCAAGTGGAGCTGGGGAGGCGGGGGGATAAGTTGAGTGGGCAGCCAGGAAATGTGGTGTTTTTCTTTTTCTTTTTTTTTTTTTTTTTTTTTTGCAATTGGAGGAAATTCTGTCTTCTCCTTTTCGTTCAGAAGTTTTAACAATGTAATTTTTTTTTTTTTCAGTAAGGCAGTTTGACTTTTAACAGTGGAAGCCACCCCAAGCCTACCCTTCTTAGGTTGTAAAACCAATTTCCTTTGATATCACTTTATCAAATGAACTGACCCAGATAAATGTGCCCACAGAAATCCCTGATCTCCAGAGAAGCTGGTTCTCTCCTTCTTGCTGTCTTTGGGTAATGTAAGGCGTCATTTCTCAACAGGTCTGCTTAGACCTGTCACCTTGAATTTCTCCTTTGAACTTTACCTTATTTTTCTCCTCTACCTTCTTTACATGAGAGGTGAACATTAATATGATCTTCAATGACTGCTTCATACTAGTTATGTACAATGAAGACTAATGTAGTGGACAAAAGACAAGTTATGTGTTAATGTCCCACACAAGAATGGTCTGTAAGAAAATTTCGAAGACCCACAGCAATTATTCTAAGTGCTTTGGATAAAACATACTCCTCAGATTTGGGAGAAACATTACTAATAATGCAGTACTAAATTGATAACACTTCAGTAGTATAGTATTTTAATAATAATGAACTATATATGTTACATACTTATTTTATGGTCCATAAATACAACCAATAGTTAGGATGTTTCAAAAAGTATGATATGGAGGGACCAGCAGTTGGCGTCATGGCTATGTCGCTGGACTCCCATGTAGTCAACTGCAGTTCTCGCTGGACTCCCATGTAGTCAACCGCGGTTCGAGTCCCAGACCTGGTGGCTTAAACTCATGCCAGGTGTGTGTGCGTGCATGCCCAAGATCCCAAGAGGAGAATGGAGGAGAAGGGATTGCAGCGTGGCCATTTCCCCTGGGGAGTGATTTCTTGCTTTCTGTCTCTCCATCTCTGTCTGTCTGGTGAGCACACGTGCCCTATAGTGAAAACCTCTCAAAAAAAAGAAAAAAAAAAGTCTGATATGGGGACCAGCAGGTGGCATAGTGGTTAAGGTGCTGAACACTACCACATGGCTGACAATGGTTCGAGTCCCAGACCTGGTGGCTTACTTTCTCACTTTCCCTCTCTCTCTCTGTTTCTCTATGGTCAAATTAAAATAAATAAATGAGAGGTCAGCAGTTGGCATAATGGCTATGTCACTGGACTTTCATGTAGTTGACCACGGTTTGAGTCCCAGACACGGTAGAAAACTGAGTATATTCAAGTACTTTATATGAAGCTTCTGTGAAAGGCGCATATTAATTTGTGATGTCAAAATTTAGTGCAGATGTTTCCCAAAAGAGGTAAGAAGGAGAGGAGGTGTGTGCATGTGCATGCGTGTCCAAGATCCAGAGAGGAGAATGGAGGAGAAGGGATTGCAGTGTGGCCATCCCCTCTGGGGGGTGATTTCTCCCTTTCTGTCTCTCTGTCTCTGTCTTTCTGGTGAGCACATGCTCCCTATAACAAAAACTTCTCAAAAAAATTAAAAAATAAATGGATGAATAAATAAAGCTAAATAAAATAATTCTTTAAAAATTTTTAAAAAGTAAAAAGTATGACATAACTTCATGTTAACAATACATTATGCATTAAGTATTATTCTACTTGACCAACAAGAAGACTGAGTCTCGGAGAGCTTGTACAACTAAGTTTTGAAATGTCACCAATCTATTTCAAAAGCCCACATCATAAGACATCTCTAAGAAGAATGTCACTAAGAAGACTGCATAGACTGGTTCCAATAAAGTGGGCTCTCACTTTCAATGGTTTTACTCATTAACAAAAAACCCTAAGTAAATACTAGGTTGTCAGGAAAGTCATGATATATTTTTGCATAGAAAAACATGTCATGACTTTCCTGATAACCTAGTATTTAATATGAAAACATATTTATAACTTAGGTATAAAGTCTAAAGAAAAGTAATAAATGAGTACTTGAAGGTCCACCACTGAGCTTAAGAAATCAGACTTCAGCAACATCTTTGAAGACCGATAGACCCGTCCCCAGTCTATGCATCTTCACCATTCCAGACGTGAAATCCTGTGCATGAGTAGGCGATCTCCTCGGTAAGGAAGTACACTTCTCAGGTTTATCATTCTTTTGTTTTTGTTTTTTTTTTTTGTTTTGCCACATGCCTATTTACCCCTAATCAGTATATTGTTCAATTTTGCTTGGTTTTGAAACTTTATGCAATTATTCTTTTGTGACGTTGTTCATTTCATTCAACACTATGTTTGACCTATTTAAGTTTGTTTATTTATTCTGAGAGTGAGAAAAAGAGATAGAAGCATGCAGCCCAATAAGGTCTTCATGCCAGGATTGTGGTCACCCACGTGTGTGTCTGGCATGCCTAGAGAGGTCTCAGGAGGTCAACCCAGAGTTTTTCTGTGTGGTCTCAGCATTGCGAAGAGTGTTACTGCTACACCAACACTCCTGGCCAACACTGTTAACGAGTGTGCAGTTCTTCATTTTCACTGGTACATGGAATTCAGCTGTATGAATATACCGTACTTACTTATCCACTCTCACATGTATTTATTTCTTTGTTGTTTCCAGGTTTTGATATTACAAGTAAATGGACATTCTTTTCCAAGTCCCCTGGTATGCATTTTTGCCCAAGTCTCTTGTACTAAAGCTCATATAAAGCTGGCAAATTGAAGAGCTTGTAAATGTTCAAACTTACAAGATGATGGTAGTTATTACTTTTTTCCAAAACATACTTTCCCATTGTTTCTCTATTGTTCTGTTTGCTATTTAAAAAATTAATTTGTAGGCTGCTTTTATATGTTTTTATTACTAATTATTTTTGTTGGCTATTTGTGTTGTAAATATCATCTCCAGTTTTCAGCTGGAATTTCATAGTGAAAGTCTTCATTTTAACACTGCCAAATTTTATTTTGTTTTGTTTCCCTCTAAGCAAAGATTTTATTTTTATCAGAGAGATTTTTGTTATAGGGTGCATACACTCACTGGAGAAACAGAGAGAGAGAAAGGGGATCATCTCCTTGGGGGGATGGCCAGCTGCAACCTCCTCTCCATTCTGCTCCTGGGATTTTGGGCATGCACACACAGACACCTAGCATGAGTTTCAAGCTTTCAGGTCCAGGACTTTAACCTCAGCTGGACATTTGGGAGTCCTGCACCTTTACTAGACTACCTGCTGGCTTCAAGTTAAAACTTTATAAAATTTAAATTCTTAAAATCTCTAAAATTGATTAAGGGATATGGTAGAGAATAGGAAGGGATTTTATTTACTTTTTCCCATGAATTCAGAAGAGCCATGTAATCTGAAACTAGACCACCGGAGTTCAATAATGAAAATGTGACATCTTCCATAACATTCTTGCTCCTCTCTTCAAAAAGGTTTTCCTATGTATCCTATATTTTTAATTTCTTTTATGATTACTGTCTTTTTTAATAAACCATTTTTAAATATGGTTTATCCATTTTTAAATATGGTTTATCTTTCTAATTTGTTGTTGTTAAATATATAATTAACTTTTATGTAGAGATTTTGTGTTTTAATAAATTATCTATATATTCCTTTAAATTATCCATGAACATAACTATACCAGCTGATACGTGATATTCAAGTCTTGTGTGTGTGTATAAAGATACATCAGAGATCATAAAAGTATTCATTATCTTGTTATTTTACCACTTAAACAAATACTAATTTTATTTTAATGTTTATTTCATTTTTGTCCATTTCCTTATATTTTGATCTGCTTTCTCATTTTTAAGTTATATCTATTAGAAGACAGGCATAACAAATAAAAATATCTGTAATTTCATCACACGATTCAATAAAATTCAATAGTATATTCTTAATCACTTGGCATATGATCCAAATACACTATATATTTTCTATTTTCAAGATTTTTTTCTAATAATAAATAAATACTTTCAGCACAAACGAAGTCACATAATACAGCAGTTAGTCCAATATTTTTCCACAAACAATATACATACCATTTTTTAATATTACTGGAAATTCTTCTACAACATTATTATTTCTTTTTAGTTTATTTTTTAAGATAAATTCCACCATTGTATATCGTTGCAATTTTGTAAAATGGATTTTCCCGGCATGAATATACTGTATATTAGTCCAGTTAAAGATATTATCATACATGACATCTTCAACAATTTTTTTTTATTTCTGTGTCCCCCTTTAGTCCCTTCCTCTTTACATTACTTTTGATGACTGTATTGTATAATTTCATTGTATGTAAATATTATAATTAAGTATTTTATTGCATACAAACCATATTCCATACTTTGCTATTATAAATAATAACAACTGTTCATCATTCTTTGATGATATTGTCAGAGTAAGCTTCTGGAAGCAGAATGAAAAATTAAAGTGTTTTTTCTTTTATGTAATAAATATTGCTAAATCATATTCTAGAGATTTTGACTACTATATACTTTCACCAACTGTGTGTCTAATCTAGTCTGTAATAATATTCTCCCTCTTTCTCTCACACATACATGCATGAGTACACACACACACACACATATACACACACACCAAGACTCTAAGCTTGAATCATTAAATGGAACCAAAAACTTCCTAAAAGTTTTACTAAAACTACCTAGGAAAACTACAAAATTACCCACCTTAGAAGCTGTTGTGCTTGTTCCTAAAGAGTTTTTAAAAATTGGGCACTTTTCAACAAAATGCCTAATATATAAACTGGGCACTTTTCAACAAAATGCCTAGGGTATAAAACTATTTTTCTTTATGAGGGTAGAGAGAAGCTATTCATGGTAATTTTAGTATGTCTGATGGAATTCCTTCACGTACTTACTGCTTTGTTTCTAAATATAAGCACAGCAAGCTCAGTGCTGTCTGTGGTCACACAGGGGTTTTTGGAAACAATTTTAACTTTGGGCATACCCCTGAGCGTGGGCAGCGCCTACACATTGTCATCTCAGCCTCCTCTTACCCTTTTGGGAAGTCCTGATACCCTCATGAGGAGATTTTTTTTTTTTCTGTTTTATTTTACCATGTTCAAGTCAATTGGGGGGTTTCCTTATATCTCCAGTCCAACTCTAACACAATTTTAATAGACAGTACTCTATTAAGAATGCATGTTCTACAATATTTTTTCTCACCTCTAGCTACACCTTTATTCACCGTGGGAGGTTTTGGGTTTTGTTTTTTTTTTAAATCTTGTTTTTTTAACATTCACATCTAAGCCCTTATCCCTGAGATTCAGATTTAATTTGTCTAGAGGTGTCACCCCCGAACACAGGTGTTCCAAGGTGGATTGCGTTGCCCACTACTCTAAATCCTCTAAATAAATGGCTTCTCCGTAGAAGAATGAGGCTGGAAAAAAGGAAAGAGATTGAGTGGGAGAAAATCACTCACAAAGCAGGAGTGAAAGTCTCTCCCCTTTTGTGTGAACCGAGGTTTTAAAGTAGCAGAAGGTTAAATCATGTGGAGTCATGAAAATGAGATGACGTGAGAATCTTATTTCAACACCGTTTGGTACATTCATTTCTGCCCAGGTGTGTGTGCGTGCATGCCCAAGATCCCAAGAGGAGAATGGAGGAGAAGGGATTGCAGCGTGGCCATTTCCCCTGGGGAGTGATTTCTTGCTTTCTGTCTCTCCATCTCTGTCTGTCTGGTGAGCACACGTGCCCTATAGTGAAAACCTCTCAAAAAAAAGAAAAAAAAAAGTCTGATATGGGGACCAGCAGGTGGCATAGTGGTTAAGGTGCTGAACACTACCACATGGCTGACAATGGGTCGAGTCCCAGACCTGGTCGCTTACTTTCTCACTTTCCCTCTCTCTCACTACTTTCTCACTTTCCCTCTCTCTCTCTGTTTCTCTATGGTCAAATTAAAATAAATAAATGAGAGGTCAGCAGTTGGCATAATGGCTATGTCACTGGACTTTCATGTAGTTGACCACGGTTTGAGTCTCAGACACGGTAGAAAACTGAGTATATTCAAGTACTTTATATGAAGCTTCTGTGAAAGGCGCATATTAATTTGTGATGTCAAAATTTAGTGCAGATGTTTCCCAAAAGAGGTAAGAAGGAGAGGAGGTGTGTGCGTGTGCATGCGTGTCCAAGATCCTGAGAGGAGAATGGAGGAGAAGGGATTGCAGTGTGGCCATCCCCTCTGGGGGGTGATTTCTCCCTTTCTGTCTCTCTGTCTCTGTCTTTCTGGTGAGCACATGCTCCCTATAACAAAAACTTCTCAAAAAAATTAAAAAATAAATGGATGAATAAATAAAGCTAAATAAAATAATTCTTTAAAAATTTTTAAAAAGTAAAAAGTATGACATAACTTCATGTTAACAATACATTATGCATTAAGTATTATTCTACTTGACCAACAAGAAGACTGAGTCTCGGAGAGCTTGTACAACTAAGTTTTGAAATGTCACCAATCTATTTCAAAAGCCCACATCATAAGACATCTCTAAGAAGAATGTCACTAAGAAGACTGCATAGACTGGTTCCAATAAAGTGGGCTCTCACTTTCAATGGTTTTACTCATTAACAAAAAACCCTAAGTAAATACTAGGTTGTCAGGAAAGTCATGATATATTTTTGCATAGAAAAACATGTCATGACTTTCCTGACAACCTAGTATTTAATATGAAAACATATTTATAACTTAGGTATAAAGTCTAAAGAAAAGTAATAAATGAGTACTTGAAGGTCCACCACTGAGCTTAAGAAATCAGACTTCAGCAACATCTTTGAAGACCGATAGACCCGTCCCCAGTCTATGCATCTTCACCATTCCAGACGTGAAATCCTGTGCATGAGTAGGCGATCTCCTTGGTAAGGGAGTACACTTCTCAGGTTTATCATTCTTTTGTTTTTGTTTTTTTTTTTTGTTTTGCCACATGCCTATTTACCCCTAATCAGTATATTGTTCAATTTTGCTTGGTTTTGAAACTTTATGCAATTATTCTTTTGTGACGTTGTTCATTTCATTCAACACTATGTTTGACCTATTTAAGTTTGTTTATTTATTCTGAGAGTGAGAAAAAGAGATAGAAGCATGCAGCCCAATAAGGTCTTCATGCCAGGATTGTGGTCACCCACGTGTGTGTCTGGCATGCCTAGAGAGGTCTCAGGAGGTCAACCCAGAGTTTTTCTGTGTGGTCTCAGCATTGCGAAGAGTGTTACTGCTACACCAACACTCCTGGCCAACACTGTTAACGAGTGTGCAGTTCTTCATTTTCACTGGTACATGGAATTCAGCTGTATGAATATACCGTACTTACTTATCCACTCTCACATGTATTTATTTCTTTGTTGTTTCCAGGTTTTGATATTACAAGTAAATGGACATTCTTTTCCAAGTCCCCTGGTATGCATTTTTGCCCAAGTCTCTTGTACTAAAGCTCATATAAAGCTGGCAAATTGAAGAGCTTGTAAATGTTCAAACTTACAAGATGATGGTAGTTATTACTTTTTTCCAAAACATACTTTCCCATTGTTTCTCTATTGTTCTGTTTGCTATTTAAAAAATTAATTTGTAGGCTGCTTTTATATGTTTTTATTACTAATTATTTTTGTTGGCTATTTGTGTTGTAAATATCATCTCCAGTTTTCAGCTGGAATTTCATAGTGAAAGTCTTCATTTTAACACTGCCAAATTTTATTTTGTTTTGTTTCCCTCTAAGCAAAGATTTTATTTTTATCAGAGAGATTTTTGTTATAGGGTGCATACACTCACTGGAGAAACAGAGAGAGAGAAAGGGGATCATCTCCTTGGGGGGATGGCCAGCTGCAACCTCCTCTCCATTCTGCTCCTGGGATTTTGGGCATGCACACACAGACACCTAGCATGAGTTTCAAGCTTTCAGGTCCAGGACTTGAACCTCAGCTGGACATTTGGGAGTCCTGCACCTTTACTAGACTACCTGCTGGCTTCAAGTTAAAACTTTATAAAATTTAAATTCTTAAAATCTCTAAAATTGATTAAGGGATATGGTAGAGAATAGGAAGGGATTTTATTTACTTTTTCCCATGAATTCAGAAGAGCCATGTAATCTGAAACTAGACCACCGGAGTTCAATAATGAAAATGTGACATCTTCCATAACATTCTTGCTCCTCTCTTCAAAAAGGTTTTCCTATGTATCCTATATTTTTAATTTCTTTTATGATTACTGTCTTTTTTAATAAACCATTTTTAAATATGGTTTATCCATTTTTAAATATGGTTTATCTTTCTAATTTGTTGTTGTTAAATATATAATTAACTTTTATGTAGAGATTTTGTGTTTTAATAAATTATCTATATATTCTTTTAAATTATCCATGAACATAACTATACCAGCTGATACGTGATATTCAAGTCTTGTGTGTGTGTATAAAGATACATCAGAGATCATAAAAGTATTCATTATCTTGTTATTTTACCACTTAAACAAATACTAATTTTATTTTTATGTTTATTTCATTTTTGTCCATTTCCTTATATTTTGATCTGCTTTCTCATTTTTAAGTTATATCTATTAGAAGACAGGCATAACAAATAAAAATATCTGTAATTTCATCACACGATTCAATAAAATTCAATAGTATATTCTTAATCACTTGGCATATGATCCAAATACACTATATATTTTCTATTTTCAAGATTTTTTTCTAATAATAAATAAATACTTTCAGCACAAACGAAGTCACATAATACAGCAGTTAGTCCAATATTTTTCCACAAACAATATACATACCATTTTTTAATATTACTGGAAATTCTTCTACAACATTATTATTTCTTTTTAGTTTATTTTTTAAGATAAATTCCACCATTGTATTTTGTTGCAGTTTTGTAAAATGGATTTTCCCGGCATGAATATACTGTATATTAGTCCAGTTAAAGATATTATCATACATGACATCTTCAACAATTTTTTTTTATTTCTGTGTCCCCCTTTAGTCCCTTCCTCTTTACATTACTTTTGATGACTGTATTGTATAATTTCATTGTATGTAAATATTATAATTAAGTATTTTATTGCATACAAACCATATTCCATACTTTGCTATTATAAATAATAACAACTGTTCATCATTCTTTGATGATATCGTCAGAGTAAGCTTCTGGAAGCAGAATGAAAAATTAAAGTGTTTTTTCTTTTATGTAATAAATATTGCTAAATCATATTCTAGAGATTTTGACTACTATATACTTTCACCAACTGTGTGTCTAATCTAGTCTGTAATAATATTCTCCCTCTTTCTCTCACACATACATGCATGAGTACACACACACACACACATATACACACACACCAAGACTCTAAGCTTGAATCATTAAATGGAACCAAAAACTTCCTAAAAGTTTTACTAAAACTACCTAGGAAAACTGCAAAATTACCCACCTTAGAAGCTGTTGTGCTTGTTCCTAAAGAGTTTTTAAAAATTGGGCACTTTTCAACAAAATGCCTAATACATAAACTGGGCACTTTTCAACAAAATGCCTAGGGTATAAAACTATTTTTCTTTATGAGGGTAGAGAGAAGCTATTCATGGTAATTTTAGTATGTCTGATGGAATTCCTTCACGTACTTACTGCTTTGTTTCTAAATATAAGCACAGCAAGCTCAGTGCTGTCTGTGGTCACACAGGGGTTTTTGGAAACAATTTTAACTTTGGGCATACCCCTGAGCGTGGGCAGCGCCTACACATTGTCATCTCAGCCTCCTCTTACCCTTTTGGGAAGTCCTGATACCCTCATGAGGAGATTTTTTTTTTTTCTTTTTTTTTTTACTTTTTTTATGTGTGTAGTATGTCTGATGGAATTCCTTCACGTACTTACTGCTTTGTTTCTAAATATAAGCACAGCAAGCTCCGTGCTGTCTGTGGTCACACAGGGGTTTTTGGAAACAATTTTAACTTTGGGCATACCCCTGAGCGTGGGCAGCGCCTACACATTGTCATCTCAGCCTCCTCTTACCCTTTTGGGAAGTCCTGATACCCTCATGAGGAGATTTTTTTTTTTTCTGTTTTATTTTACCATGTTCAAGTCAATTGGGGGGTTTCCTTATATCTCCAGTCCAACTCTAACACAATTTTAATAGACAGTACTCTATTAAGAATGCATGTTCTACAATATTTTTTCTCACCTCTAGCTACACCTTTATTCACCGTGGGAGGTTTTGGGTTTTGTTTTTTTTTTAAATCTTGTTTTTTTAACATTCACATCTAAGCCCTTATCCCTGAGATTCAGATTTAATTTGTCTAGAGGTGTCACCCCCAAACACAGGTGTTCTAAGGTGGATTGCGTTACCCACTACTCTAAATCCTCTAAATAAATGGCTTCTCCGTAGAAGAATGAGGCTGGAAAAAAGGAAAGAGATTGAGTGGGAGAAAATCACTCACAAAGCAGGAGTGAAAGTCTCTCCCCTTTTGTGTGAACCGAGGTTTTAAAGTAGCAGAAGGTTAAATCATGTGGAGTCATGAAAATGAGATGACGTGAGAATCTTATTTCAACACCGTTTGGTACATTCATTTCTGCTCAGTGATCTGCTTAATAAATTATGGTTGTCTTCAAAAGGTGTCGTTTCATAGTTTACTACCTCTCATTTTCCTTCAAAGAAAACAGAGAAGGAAGAACAGAGAAAGAAGAGAGGGGGATGGGTGAGAAGACACAAAATGAGAAGGGCAAAAGTCAGGGAAAGGAGAAAAAAACATGGGAAAAACCAGGCGAGGGAGCAAGAACACAATGTGTGGACCCTGTTGATGGATGCCAAGAGGAGAGATTCTCTAAGAAGCAGGAGGGATGCTGTGAAGCATGTGTGGAGTGAGAAATCACCAGAAAGAGAGTTCAAAGTAGAGGAAGACTGACAGAAAAAGAAGAGGAGGCGCGTCAAACATGAATGCCTGAAGCTCATCACAGCGGTAAAGACAAAGCAAAATGTAGAAAGCCAGAAATACGGCCTTCCCATCTGTTCCAGTGTTCTGATGGTGCAGGTGGGTCTCAGAAGATCAGGAGGCTCAATTCCAGTTCTCAAACAACATCACAGTTGCATAAGGCACCCTAGGTAAAGATGCTATAACTTGGCTCGGTGATCTGTTTAGCATGCTATTTAGTTCTTTCCTTAGTTCTCTTTTCCAACCATGTGCAGATTTTATCATTTGAAAACACATTAAGGACCAGCAGTTAGCGTAATGGCTATGTCACTGGACTCCCACGTAGTTGACCGCGGTTCGCGTCCTGGACCGTGGTTTAAAACTCACGCCAGGCACAGATGCGTGCGTGCCCAAGATCCTGAGAGGAGAATGGAAGAGAAGGGATTGCGTTGTGGCCATCCCCCCTGGAGGGTGATTTCTCACTTTCTGTCTCTCTGTCTCTCTCTGTCTGGCGAGCGCACGTGCCCTATAGCAAAAAAAACCCACTCCAGAGCAAAACAAAACAAAACAAAAAACACTTTAGGTATTTATCCCTTCTTATATGACATTAGCGTATATGTTATGTATATTTTATATAACTTCCATCTACGTTTAATTCAAGTGGTAAAAGGAAAGTGTATTTAGGGGCAGGGTTGAGATCAGAAAATCTTGCTTCTGGTGTCAGCTCACATACATGTTCCTTACTTCTATATACATTAAGAATGTTTTTATTGGCATATGCAAAAGGAAAAAAAAACCATTTTTTTCAGTGGTATTGTTTTTAAAAGGTGTGGAGGTAGGCACTCACAGGGTTTGTGAGGGTCGCTCAGTAACTATTGTGCTCCCAAGCCTATGTCTTTCTGCTTGGCCAACCTCATGGTATTGATTTTGGTCCTTGTGGTTTTGCTTCACGGTTGCAAGATTTTGTCCTCAATTCGGCTTCTCAAATAGGAATCAAGGGCAAGGGAAAGTTTTTGTCCTTTTAATCAGAAAGTACAATAACTTTCCCAAAAGTCCCCTTACCGATCTACGTAATGCCTCATTCACTAGAAATGGGCCGTATGGCTGTCCTTGGCTATATGGCGAGTGTGGGAAAGAAACAGCTTGGCTGTTTAGCTTGAGAAGGAGCTAAGAATGGCTTCAGGGAAGCCAAACCACAGTGGCTTTCATTCCCTCCCTCACCCCTGTTTTGGCTGACGGATGTTTCTGCTCTCTCCCTGTCAGGCACAATTTCCAAATATATTTCTTTTTTGGAAAAACAAACCAATGGGACATCTACCAACTAAAATAAAGCTAGTCCATCCATATATTTAAACTTCTTTCTTATATTATCCATACTACATTTTCCCAGAGGTATTACTTGGCAAATAGGGTTTCTAGGTTCTTTGCTCCCCTGCTCCAGCATCGACTACCTTTAACACTTCTCGCTTTAAGCATAAAGTAGCTGTCACTATTCTTGTTACAGTTAGGAGCAAATCATTTCAGAGTTATGTATTGCTTTCACCAAATAAACTATATGCCTAAAAATTCTGTAATTTTTTCAAAGCCCCCCCATGCCAATCATTTTATTCATTTTAACAACAGGATATCTTCTATTTTCCCATAAGTTCAGAAAGCAGTTGTTTTCTTTTTTTTTAAAAAAAGAGTTATTTACTTAATTTTATTTATTATTTTTAATTTGACCAAAGTCAGAGAAAAACGGAAAGTGAGAAAGCAAGACATCAGGTCTGAGACATGGACCACATGCAAGTTCATCACCTTAACCACCACGCCACTTGCTGGTCCATTTGTTCTCATTCTTAAAAAGTGCTCTTTATGGACACTCAATGCTTATTACCCACACTAGACAAATAAGCCTTCTATGAAGACCCCCCAAGAGAGACTGCAAGCCCTTCACTGTGCTCCAATGGTTTCCCATATCTCCACTGCTCAGGCGTTGATATTATAGACTCCATCATGAATGCCATAGTACACACATGCTACCTTTACCTCATAATCCCCTGTGCCTAGCTTCCAGATTAGGGTGAGCCTTCCATGTAGAAACTAGGCAAATGCTGACTAAGTGAAATGAAGAGAAAGGATGTGAAATGCCCTGTCTGACCTTCTGACTTCCAGCGGGTTACAGCTGAAACACCTGGACAGATGCAATCTATAGATCAAGTCCCTCTCGAGCTTGAACTGGCCATAGTCTCTCATCAGGCTGTTCTGCAGGAAAACAAACAAACAAACAAAACTCCCCTTCCTTTTAGTCAGGCAGAAAAATAAGCAGATTTAGGAAATGAATGAAAGTGAAGATTGATGGCTAAAGTTGTGTTTCTTTTTGGCATTTTCACCATTCGTTTATGCTGGGAAAACACCTTTTATGCTACCAAACAGGTCCATTGGCAGGAGGACAGACAGGGAATATGTTAGGGAAACACCAGAATCCTGGAGCCAAGTTGTCTCTGCCCAGCCCCTTAAACTCTTCTCTGGTGGCCATTCCTTTCATTTTAATTCATTTCCTGTTTAGAGATTCTTCATGGGCAGGCCCTGAGGGTATACTAATTTGTCCAACATACACATTTGCTTCCTTTTTAATTAGTCTACCATATCCTCTATCATTTTTAACTCTTTCTTAATCAAACTCTTTGGAGTAAAATTGAACTATCCCCAGAAACTGTCTTGTATATAACAATATGATTGAAAAATGTGCCTCTTGTTAAAAGACTTGGTTAATTCTACCCAACTTTTTGATCACCCAGCAATGCATCTCCTTCCATTTACACTCCTATATTTATTTATCTGTCTCTGTGTCTATATATCTCCCCTTTAACTTACTACTAGGCTGTCATGACATGTAAGGTTGTCCCTTAGGGGGACGTTAGGGAAAGTCATGACATGTTTTTCTATACAAA
>NW_006159583.1:11288581-11300596 GCF_000334495.1 Tupaia belangeri chinensis
GAGAGAGAGAGAGAGAGAGAGAGATTTAGAAGGATAGGGTAATGGGAGGATTTTCTTTTGGCCATTTTGTTGAGTTTCTATCTGGAGATACGGTTCACAATCACTGAACTCCACTTCAGGTTGTGCTTTGTCAACCATACACGTGGCTATTGTGGTGGTACACAACAGCCTTGTTTCTATACAGCTTCCATTAGATTGTCGGAAAAGTCATGATGTATTTTTCTATGTTTTTCTATACAAAAATGCAGCATGACTTTCCCAACACCCTAATATTTTGTGTGAGAAAGTGATCTCTTCATTTGAAAACAGACTTCTTAAGAAAAGATTGTGCTGTGTTCTGAGATTTTCAAAAATTCTCTGCTTGACAATATTGTTTCTTCACTAACATACTTTCCCTTCCATTGGTAAATGAAGATATAGTTTGCACTGGATTTCAAGTGACCCTATTATAGACCAATCCTGATCTGTAAAGACATTACTGGTTCAGTCGGTACAAGGTCACTTGTATTCTTAGTGCTGAACTTATAATGATCCTTCTGTTGTAAACCCTCAGTACTATTAACTACTTATGAGAATATAAAAAGATTTGTGTATATATCAGATCAGGTGATGTGAAATGCCTTTCTTTTTGTCGTCGTTGTTTTTTAGAGAGGTTTTTGCTATAGGGCATGTGCACTCGCCAGAAAGACAGAGAGAGACAGAGAGACAGGAAGTGAGAAGTCACCCCGCAGGGGGGATGGCCATGCCACAATCCCTCCTCCTCCATTCTCCTCTCAGGATCTTGGGCACTCATGCACATGCATCCGGAACGAGTTTAAGCCACTGGGTCCGGGACTTGAACCGCGGTCGACTACTTGGGAGTCCAGCAACATAGCCGTTACACCAACTGCTGGTCCCTGAAATACCTTTCTTAAGGTATATTGTACTGTCTATTAAGGATGACCACAGAGGAATTAAAAGCTATTTCTTAGATTTTATGTAAAATAATTGGGTTCTTTAGTACATTTTTCTCTTTTCTGTTCTTGATACAGTCCCTGGCATGAATGTAGTGCTTCTGAATTCACTGGATTAAGTGAATACTTAGCGAATATGCGAGGATTTGAGAAAGTCAATGGGGAGGGCCTCTTTCTCCAAAGTAGCAGTGTCTGTCCCACTAATCCAGCTTCTTCACTTGGGTCCTATGGACAATTCCATTTGTCCCTAAGTAAACGTACACATAAAGTTCTGAGCTTAATGCATTTACCAATAAAAAGAGTCAAAATTGGAGAAGGAGATTAAGCAGTCATTGTGTTGGAGGTTTTCCACACAAGAAGAAGTGGCGCAAAAGGTACTATCTTTGAAGGAGTAAGTGGTTCCTAAGGCAGTCATTTTGAATGGATATATTAAATATCATTTCCTAGCCCCCTGATTTCTTGTCAGCCTGCCACTAAAGATTCTGGACCACCTAAGAGTAGCTATGTAACTTAGCCCCTAGCCAATGAGATGGGAAGTCTGTAAGGAAGTCTCTGTTTCTTTCCTGATAAAAGAAACAGATGTGGCAAAGGAATCATTTTCCCCTTCTTTCTGCCTAGAGCAGAGATATGATGACTGACCTAGTTATCTTCCTAGGTTTTTGTTTGTTCGTTTGTTTTGGTTTGGTTTGGTTTAGCTTTTGTTCATTTTTGGCTAGAGAGCATGTGTGCTTACCAGAGAGAGACAGAGAGAAAGGGAGGTAAGAAAGTACCCTCTCTGGGGAATGGTTATGCCACAATCTCTCTGCCTCCATCTCTCCCTCCTGTCAGGATTGTGGTCACACGCACACAGACACACACACACACAGTGTGTCTCTCAAGCTGATGGGTCTGGGACTCCAACTGTGCAGTTGGCCAGGTGGGATCCGGCTACCTTAATCACCAGGCCATAGTGCTTGTCCTGGCCTAGCTATCTTTCCATCATGTGCCAACAAGCATGAAAATTAAAGTGCAGCCCACTAAGAGTTACGGAACTCAAAGTTAGAGAAAGAAAATGTCTTTGATGATGTTGCTGAACTGGATCCCTTGCCCCCAGGATCTTGTTAGGTGACAGAATTTATTTGTTATTGAAATAGTGTATCATTCACAATGTCTTCTGGGGCAGCACTGGTCTTTATTTAATTGTAGATATAGTAGCCTATTATGTAAGTCAAATTCTGTATTTCTGCTATACAGTCATGGGTCCCCATATTCTACTCTTCCTTAAGATAGCTTATTTAGAGCAGGCCCATGACATACTGATTAAGATGGTGGGAACCAGCAGTTAGCGAAATGGCTATGTCGCTAGACTCCCACGTGGTCGACCGCGGTTCACGTCCCGGACCCGGTGACTTAAACCTCACGCTGGGTGTGTGTGCATGCGTGCCCAAGGTCCCGAGAGGAGAATGGAGGAGAAGGGATTGTGGCGTGACCATCCCCCCTGGGGGGTGATTTCTCGCTTTCTGTCTCTATGTCTCTCTTTGTCTGTCTGGCAAGCGCACGCGTCCTATAGCAAAAACCTCTCCAAAAAAAAAAGATGGCCCACAAAGTGGTTTGAGCCCCAGACCCAGTAGCTTGAAAAACATACTGGGCAAAATTGCGTGAGTGCCCAAAATCCTGAAAGGAGAAATGGAGGGTTTGTGTTGTGACCATGACCCATGGGGGGGAGGAGGAGGATGTTCTCACTTTCCTTTCTCTCTCTCTGTCTCTCCAGTGAGTGCATGCACCCTCTAGCAAATTAAAAAATAATAATAAAAAAGATAGCTATTTAATTTAAAATAGATTCTACCCAAAGATGGATATAGATGTTTAAAGCATACATTAAGAGTTTGTAAAGCCTTCTCAAAAAGCATTTTTGTTTCAATTTGAAAAAGAACATAGTGTTATGAAACAATTACCATTTTTGTAGTCATACCCAAAACACATAAATTCAAATTTCACTTTTGTCATTTAGGACATAATTAAATTGGGCATGATATTTAACCCTCTACCACTCCATTTCCTAATGTTTAATATGATAAAAGTACCAAGCTTAAAAAAGCAGTTAGGGAAATTAAAAGTAATGTCCATGAAGTGTGTGCCGTTCAAGAAACAGTCATGAAATATATGTAGACTCAGATCATACATTGCTCACAAAAGTTAACTAAAATGAATCACAAACTGAAATGTAAAACTACAAAACTCTTAGAGAAAATGGGAAAAAATATAAGAAACCTATGGTTTGGCAATGACTTTTTAGATACAATACCAACAGCATGATCCTTAAAATACAACATGGGTAAGTTGGATTTTCTTTTTTTTATTAAAAACTCCTGCTCTTAAAAAATACTGTTAAGAGAATGAAAAGAAAATGTACAAATTGGGACAAAATCTTTTCAAAACATTTATCTAATAAATGGCTGATCTTCCAAATATACAAATAACATTTAAAACCAAAATAAAAAAAAAATTCAATTAAGAAATGTGGAAAAAAATCTGGACACCTCACTTAATAAGATACACAGATGACAAATCAGCATGAATAGATGCTCAATATCTTACATCATCAAAGTATTGCAGGTGGAAACAATACCAAAATACAACTACATACGTATTAGAATGGCCAAAGTTGAAGACACCACGATACCAAGTGTTGATAAGAACATGGAACAACAGGAACTCCCGTTCGTTACTGACGAAAATGTCAAACGGTGCCTTCACTTTGTTTCTTTTTCTTCTTTTTTAATTGCCAACAGGTGCATTTTCTCATCAAAGAGAGAGAAAGCAACCCTCAACAGGGCATGGTCATACTCCAATCCTTTCTCCCCAAACTTTCTCCCTATTATGTTGGAATTTTGGGTACACACATACATATACATATTCAAACCATGATCTGCCATGTGGTATCTGACTTTCTTAACCACTAGGTCAATCTGTGTACATTAACTTCAGAAGACAGTTTTGCAGTTTACTTAGAAAATGAAACATACTGCTATTAAATTCAACAGTTGCATTCCTTGGTATTTACTCATATGAACTAAAAACGTATGTCCACACAAACCTACAGTCAAATATTTAGAAAGGTTTATTCATAATTACCATAACTTGGAGGCAACCAAAATGTCCTTCAATAGGTGAATGGATACACAAACTGTAGTATGTCCATACAATGGGACATTGTTCAGCACTAAAACTAAATGAGCTATCAAGCCATGAAGACATAGAGAAAACTTACTTGCATATTGCTAAAGAACAATGATAATTAGAAAAGACTACATACTATATCATGCTAACTATTGGGTTGTCAAGAAAGTCATGACAAAGTTTTGCAAAGAAAAACACAGAAAAATACGTCATGACTTTCCCGACCACCTAACACATGACATTCTGAGAAAGGCAAAACTATGGAGACAGGAATAAGATTAGTAGTTAACAGAGGTTTGAGGGAAGAAGAGAAGAGTGAGTAGATGGAGGTCAGCGAATTTTAGGAGTAATAAAATTATTTTATGATACAGTAATATTGGCTACATACTCTTATACATGTTTTCAAAACCTGTAGAATCTACAACACAGTGACCCTTAATGAACGCTATAGACTTTAGTTAGTAATGTATCAATATTAGCCCAGCAATTGTAAAAATTAAAGCCTATTAATTTTAAAAATAATAAGACTAGCTGGTGGCCTGGTGATTAAGGCAGCTGGATCCCACATGGGTGACTGCAGTTTGAATCCTGGACACAGCAGCTTGAAAAACACATCAGATGCATATGCATGTGTGCCCAAAATCCCAAAAGGAGAAATGAAGGAGAAGGAATTATGGCATGACTAACCCCTGTGGAAAATCCTTCCTCACTTTCCTTCTCTTTCTCTCTCATAGCAAGGGCAAGCACTCCCTAGCAAATTTAAAAAATAATAATAATAAAAAAAAATTTTAAAAAAAGTGCATGTGTCTGGTACACAAGAGACATTCATGCATAATAACTGTTTACTGTCTCCCTAGCGACTATGCCCATCACAGAGTAAGGTCTTTAAGTCAGCTAAGGGTGCTCATTATGCCGGGGTTTTTCATCTTTGGCACCAATGGTAACAACACTTTTTGTTGTCAGGAGCTGTGCTGTATCTTGCAGGATGTTTAGCAGCATCTCTGATCTCTACCCATTAGAGGTCAGGAACATCTACTTCCCACACCTCCCCCCACCTCACTCATCCCCATCCCCATTCTATGAAAACCAAAAATGTTTCTAGACAACGTCAACTACCCCTCAGGGGAACAAAATCACCCACTTCGTGAGAACCACTGCATAATGTGCTTTTGAAGGAAAATTAAAATTCCCAAAGATCTTAATCTGTCCCTCTGTCACATTAAAATAGTGTTGTCAAAACCAAAATGCAAAATGTACGTCACCAGAAATAACTTGTAACTGATGGGAATTCTTCATTGCATGATTTTGGCCCTGGGGCCAAAATGGGCTGGAGATAAATCCTGTTTGGGGCATTATTTGAAATCTGAGAAGCTGATCCATCTCTTCTTTTTAAAAAGTTATATTCTGGGGACCAGCAGATGGTGGAATGGTTACATCACTGGACTCCCACATAGTCAACCATGGTTTGAGTCCCAGACCCAGCGGCTTAAAATATGCTGGGCAAGTGTGCATGTATGCCCAAAATCCTAAAAGGAGAATAGAGGAGAACAAATTGGGGCATTGCCATCCCCCTGGGGATGATGTCTCGCTTTCTATCTCTCTGTCTCTCTCTATCTCTTCAGTGAGCGCATGTGCCTATAGTGAAAAATCTCTCTAAAAAAATAAAGAAAAGAAAGATTTCTATTCTGAGCCAGTTGTTGGCATGGTAGTTCAGGCAACTAAACCCTACATGGCCAACTACATGGTAGAGTCCTGGACCTAACAGCTTAAGAAACATATTGGGCACATGTACATGCATGTCTACAATTCAGAAAGAAAAGAAAAATGGAGAAGAGATGGAGGTATGACCATTCCCCATGAGGGGTGCTCTCTCACTTTCTTTTTCTCTCTCCAATGAGCACGTACATGCTCTATCAAAATAGATAAATTAATTTTTAAAAGTCCCAAATCTGGTGTGGTGGTTAAGGCACTAGACTTCCACATGGCTAACCACAGTTAGAGTCCCAGACCTGGCAGACTGAAAATCACACTGGGCATGTGTACATGTGGGCCCAAAGTCTCAGGAGGAGAATGGAAAAGAAGAGATTGTGGCGCGGCCATTCCCCCAGGGGATGATTTCTCACTTTTCCTATCACTGTCTCTCTTTGTCTCTCTCCTCTCTCTATGACAGAAACCTTAAAACAAACTAATAAAAAAAAAATCCCCCAAATGATTGAGACACAAGCTTAATAAAAAAAGAAAGAAAAAAATAATGAAATGAAAATAAAACATTAAACAAAGAAGTTCCTGGGGCCAGCGGGTTGCGTGATTAAGGTGCTGGACTCCTATATAGTGGTTTGCCTCCTGGACCCAGCAGCTCGAGAATCATGCTAGACACATGTGTGTGCAAGCCCAAAATCCCAAGAGGAGACTGGAGGAGAAGGGATTTCAGCATTGCAATCTCCTCTGGGTGGTGATTTCTCACTTTCCCTTTCTTCGTCTCTTTCCAGCAAAATATACTGTATGGCAAAAACCTAAAATAATAAAGTTATTTTTATCCAGCTAGATCCAAAATAAACCAAAACAATATGACCAGAATGAAAGTGTGATGCCCACCTTTTTTACCTCATTCCTATTCAAACAGTAGGCAGCAAGGCAATCCCTTTGCCAAAAGATGATTTTGAGCATGGTTTTTTTGTTTGAATAATTTCTTAGGACATTTTAATACTCCATGGCATTTTCCTCCCTGGGATAAAAGTTTTTAGATTAGCAATATTTTTCTCTACTAATCTCAGCCTTAGCTGCTAAACCACCATCAAATGGTCTAGAAAGATGCGAAGACTCTGTTATTTATTATTTGTTAGGCTAAAGGGGGATTTTGTGTGTTTGCCTTAATTGGGTTGAATACCCTATGACTATCTTATTGAAGTTTGAAAGCTGGGAGTTTCCAGGATATGTGCTAAACTTGATTTGCCTGTATGTGTTTTCATTAGGTACCAGCCAAAAGGTTTATTTATTTGTTTATGTATGTAAAAACTGAGAGATTTTGGCATAGGCCTAAGTCCAGGGGAATTTGTGGTTCAATAAAGACTAACAGCTCAAACAGAGCTAGTGCTTCTCCCAGCTCGTTTCTTATCAGAGAAAAACAGACCTAAAAATGAACTTCAATGAATCATTTCTTTTTCATCAAAACCTCTAGCAGAGCTAAAAGATATTAGCTGATCTGGGATGGGAAAATAGAGGGGAAGGGCTGAGGGTAAATAGAAATACGTGTGAGACAAGGGCTCAGAGATTTATCCTCAGAGAAGACCTTGGCCTTTATGTTGCCTTGCCCACCCTTAACAGTTCCCATGGTGCTTGCGTAGTATTCCTTGTTAAGAGTGGATGTTTAGGTTTCTTTATGGGTTATGATACTAGGCCAACCCTGGGCAGCAGTTCATGGCAACAAGGTACCTGTGTGTTCTTTAGTAACTTTATTTTGTGTGTAGTTTTTGAAACACTGAGCTCTCTTAAGTGCAGGGTCTAAAAATTCTTACACTAAATAAATACATGCCATCAGTCATCTAGATCACCAAAGGTCTCCTATTCAGAGATTTCTATAAAGGTGGCAAGTGGCCAAGTATCAGAATCGCCTGGGGAGTTTTTAATACTACAGATGTCCGACTTTTGCTCCAGCTCTTCTTTTTCTTTTTTTCTTTTTTTTTTTTTTTTTTTTGGAGAGGTTTTTGCTATAGGGCACGTGCACTAGCCGACAGACAGAGAGAGGGACAGAAAGTGAGAAATCACCCCCAAGGCGGGATGGCCACACCGCAATCCCTTCTCCTCCATTCTCCTCTCAGGGTCTTGGGCACGCATGCACACACGCCCGGCATAAGTTTTTAAGCCACTGGGTCCGGGAATTGAACCATGGTCGACCACATGGGAGTCCAGGGACATAGCCATTACACTAACCACTCGTCTCACTCCAGCTCTTCTTAATCAGGTCTCTAAGGGAAAGGTCCTACCACCAACATTAGTCTGAGATTTGAAGTCAAGGTTACATAGTAGTAACAGAAAGTCATCCAACCATGTGTTCCATTTGGATGCCAATGAGTAACAGAGGGGCATGTGATGGCTGTCCCTGGCGGGACACCAAGCAGAGAACAAAAGGTGCCTGTATTCACTGAGTGACCCGCCCCTCAGACTTACCAAGTCATTTATCTTCTTACTGTCTATAAGATTATGATCACAGGCAGCCTCCCATTAGTGTTTAATGAATTAATCATTTAAGATAGTAAATATCTTTTTTTTAGAGAGATTTTTGCTCTAGGGTTGTGTGCACTTGCCAAAGAGACAGAGAAAGAGAGAGACGGAAAGTGAAAAATCAACCCCCCCTGGGGGGATGGCCACACCACAATCCCTTCTCTTCCATTCTCCTCTCAGGACTTTGGGCATGCATGTACATGTGCCCAGCAGGAGTTTTAAGCCATCAGGTCTGGATCTTGAACCATGGTCAACTACATGAGAGTCCAGTGACATAACCATTATGCCATCTGCTGGTTCCAAGGTAGTAAATATATTATTACATTCTCTAGGTCCCTAGCTCAGTCTTTTTGATCAGAACTTAAATAAATATTAAAACAAGCAATGAAAGTTTAAGATTTTTAAGGGATTGAAATCAATCTCCCATGGGAAAAACAGTTCTCAGAACAACTCATATGAATAAAAACTGGGGAGTCCTCCAGAAAGTGGTCTTTGAGGGAGAATTGAGCATGTTCTGAATTTGAAAGTTCCTTTTATTTAAACAAGCATTTTATGTGAAGGAAGGTTTAAGATTACACTTAAGATTCGTTTAGTTGGACAAAATTAGAAACATAGCGTTTTAAGCAAGACATCATTGGCCTAGTCTAGGAAAGAAATGAGGTTCATTTCTAGGGTTGACAGTAGAACTGTCTGCAATAGATGCTTAAAATGTGTGACCCTCAGCCCTGCCCCATGACATTTTATGACTTCTACATTTCATAACCCATCCCCATGGATAATTTCTCATTCCTGTAGTGTAGAAGAAATGATCCTCTATGACAAGGCTTTAGGATTCACTACTGGCAAAACTCTGCCTCTGGTAGAATCCAAGTAATCAGGTCAGTAGGAGTAAGCATCTGAGAGTACAACTGAAAATTTTAGTAGTGGTGGAAAATCATCTCAAAGGGCTAATTGTAACCAAATGGGTAAGTTGTAATTTTGCTACTGAATAACTCTTTAAGGGTATTAATAAATTCATTCATTCATTTATATGCATATAAAGTAGCTGTCATATGCCAGGAGATATATCTATAGCTGGAGATACCACGATAATTAAACAGAGAGCTCCATGTCCATGCCCGGTAAGAAGAGAGATGTTAAACAAAACATCACACAAATACATGTAGAAATACAAATTTTGATAAGGACTAAGAAAGAAAGATGTAACAAGGAGGTCCCTTCTTTAGACTGAGGGGTCAGGAAAGACCTTTCAAAGTAAAGTTAAACTAAAACCTAAAGGATGATCAGGGATTAGACAGACAAAATGACATGGAAAGAGTACAGGACATTGATAATAACAGATGTGTGGTCTGGTGTTGAAAGGAAAGAATATTCAGAGAAGTGAGCATGGAAGTTATAAGTATTTGCTTCAAAATGATCAAAATAATGACCTAAGGGATGTGAGTCAGGCATGAAGGAAAATGAAAGAGGGAGGTGCTGAAAGAGCAAAAGGCAGGTTGAATAGATTGGTGGTCTGCCCAAGGCAGATGATGTTGGAGACTGCTTCAGTGAGGGAGCTCAAGCTTGTGCCCTGACAAGGTGAGATTTCTCACTGAAGAAGTTTTCCTTTGAACTTAGAATAGCAGTGGTGTCCAGGCAACAGGAGCCGATGACTGACATGGAGTCCAGGAGAAATGTATTGACCATTAAATGGGCTCAGGGTTTTATAGGCCCTGAGAGTCACATTTCTTAGAAGAATGAAGGATGGTCCAGATGCTTACGTCTTCAGTGAGTGATGGAGAGTAACCAGGAAACTTGAAGATAATCTCCACACTTCCCTGAAGAGTTTGTAGAATTTTTTCTATAAGAAGGAACAACACCCAGCTTTCTCTTCCAACATAGTGAAAAGCCCACTAGACTTAGAATCAGAATACCCAGTTTCCAATTCTGAACCTGTGTCTCTCTAAACATTTCCCTTACCTTGAACATGCCACTCTGAGCCTTTGAGTGTGGGCTTCCTCATCTGTGAATGATATAAATGACTCTCAGAAAGTCAATGGGAGGTGGGGAGGGGATAACATGCCTCCCTAGGGGAGTAAATCAGAATTTCTAGGGCAGTGGTTTTCAACCTTCCATGCACATGAGAACCACCTGGGGAACTTAAAAATATTGTAAGTCACTAATGAGATTCTGAATTTTGTTTGGGTTGAACCACACTTTGGAATTTTCGAAAGGTCCCCAGTAATTTTAATGGGCAGCTTGGGAACCTCTGCTCACGGAAAATATGTCATTTGAGAAGCATATTCAACATACAACTCTAGAAAGTAAGTCCCATTTTTCTGTTTTGTCCACAAAAATTACCTCAGTGTTCAGAATATCTGTCATATAGTAGGCGTTCAATAACTTGTGTTTGGTAATACTATGGCTACAAAGTATATGTGAGCTCTGCCCCAAGCATATAAATGAAGTAAAAGTTGTCACTGAATTCCTCATTCAATTATTTAGTTTTATGGCCAATTCTGGCCATAGAACCACGAATGATCCTGTAGGCCCAAGCATAATTCTAAAATATTAAGTCAAATTTGTCTATCGTTAATGGACCTCCCTCAGGACTGCCCCCTACCCACACATGTGGCCTCAGTATCATGAGAGGTCTGTATTCAGGGAATTTATTTTCATCACACCCTCAAGGAGACAGACATCATTCCTCTCTGCTCCTCCTCGTTTCATCCCTTTGCAATCAGTGTAGAGATTATCTGTTTATAAATCTGCCTTCTCTTGTCTTTTCCCTTTACAGGAAGTTCCCTGAAGACAGAGACTCTTGTATTTTCCTTTGCAATTCCAGCCCCTACTGATGACGACAAGGATAATGATAATGATGTCCCTGGCTTTCAAACAATATTTTATCATTTAATGAGTAAATTTGAATACCGTCTGGAACACAGTGGGGATTTTCCTCTGCTGTACTTCCCCTCCAATTGAGAAAGGACCAGGATTAGACCACAGAGACCAATCAGAAATTTACTTGGTGGCCAGTGGTTCAGTAACCTAGATGTTTGTAGTTCTGTGGAGTGAAGATAAGAAGGAAGAGGTGAAAGAAATCGTGGTGGATTTTTGGCCCTGAGAACTGGCTATTGGCTCAGATTCTTGGCCTTTCCCAACCTGCTTAAGGGAGGTCAGGAAAACCAAAGAACCCTGATAAAGTTTGAAAGAAGGAGAGCTCTTGTGGGTATGAGGTGTTCATTGCTGCCAATTTTCCCTCTATGTGCCCTCCTATAAATAAGGAGCTTTAAAGAAATGGGCACCGGGATCAGCAGATGGCATAATGGTTATGTCACTGGACTCCCACATAGTCGACCGCAGTTCGAGTCTTGGACACAGCAACTTAAAACTCATGTAGGGTATGTGTGTGTGTGTGTGTGTGTGTGTGTCCCAAATCCCAAGAACAGAGGAGAAAGGATTATGGCGTGGTCATCCTCCCTGCACCTGGAGTGATTTCTCATTTTCTGTCTCTCTGTCTTTCTCTCTCTTCTCTTTGTCTCTCTGGTGAGTGCAGTCCCTTATAGCAAAACTCTCTCTCTCTCAAAAAAAAAAAAAAAAAAAATAACTGGGTATCATCACAGTGCCCTGTCCTTGTCCTTTAATGCTGTTCCTCCACACCCTCGTCTGCATAAAACGATAGCCCATAACTATTCGTCTCCAT
>NW_006159583.1:11300631-11301763 GCF_000334495.1 Tupaia belangeri chinensis
GCTGGTAAAATCTAACTTGCTCAATGATTGCTACTCCATATAATCAATTTCTTCTTCATAGAATTACCCTTGTCTTTATTAATTTTTGCCATAGGGTTAGTGCACTTACCAGCAACGGAGAGAGATAGAGGGAAAGTCAAAAAGCACTCCCAGGGGGATGGCCACACCATGATCCCTTCTCTACTATTCTCTCAGGATTTGGGGCATATATCTACATATGCCCAGTATATTCTTCAAGCCCCTGGGTATAGGACTTGAACTGCAAAGTCAGCCATGTGGGATCTAGCCACCTTAACCTTTTCACCATCTGCTGGCCCAGAGAATCATCCTTGACCAACTAGTCTTGAGCTAGCTGAACTTCCTGTTCAAATTCAATAAAGCATTGTTTTCCTTCTTCAAATTAGAAGGCTCCTTCAGCATCTTCTAATGTTTGGCAGTCTAAAACAAAGGCACATATTACCATTAATGGTGCACTAGCTATTTTTCTCCCATGGTCTAAGAGGCTCAGATTCTGTCTTTATGTGCCAAGACAAGGGTTCTTGGGATTTTCTGACTTTCTTCCAAAGTCAGTACAAAAAGATGTATTTCTTTCTCTTCTAGTTTTGTAATCATTTAGATGAATTGACTTGAGGACTAAACGAATCTTCAAGCTTTGGGTAAGTGGGACTAAGGTAAGGCTAGTGAAGTACTTGACTTGGGCAGAACATTTAAGGAGGTGGCCAAAGATTTGGTAACCAAAAGAAGTGGTATTTTAGTGCATGTTTTAAAAGAAAAAGAATGCAAAAAATGCATAAATGAGCAAACTACAATAATTTTAAATAAAGCCACAGTCAGCACCTTTATTACTGAATGTCCCTTTTACTGGAGGCTTCAGGGTGGCCTGGCATAACACTGGCCTTGGGAGACCCTCTAGGGTTCTCTTCTGATTTGTACTGAGAGCTTCATTGTCAGTATAAATATTGGTCTATGGTGGCGCGCCAACCTCCCATGGGGATTTCCCTAAGCCACAGTGTCCTCAAAAGTTTTCAGTGTGCTCTTCTCAGACTTTACCTGTGACTTCATCCTCATGTGCTTATCAATGGTAACCAACATTTCTCACCCACGTGCTAGACACTGAGCTAAGATCTCGGCA
>NW_006159583.1:11301775-11316001 GCF_000334495.1 Tupaia belangeri chinensis
ATTATGTCAGGTTATCCTCACAATTTTCATAGGTCCCAATAGAACTGGTGCTGGTGGTTTCCCAGGTGTATGTTTTATAGCTGAGAAAGCTTCATCCAGGTTCTGTAACAGTCACAGGTGACACCGCGAGTGCCCACGGAGTGTCCCTCAAACCCCACCCCCCACCTCCATATGCCTCACAGGGTCAGTTCTCGGATTTCTCTTTCTTCTTGCTCTTCATCAGTCCAGTCAGCTTTCCCTTTCCAGGACCTTCTGGCATTTCTCTTTAGGAGCTTTATGTTGAGTTTCAAGTTTCACTGAAACTTGTCTTACTAAAATGGGAAGCTGGAAGAGACCTTAGAGAGAAATTATTTAATCCAAAAACCTTAACTTCCCTAAATTCACAAATAGGAAACTGAGTCCAGGAAGGATGGTGTGATTTGCAGGTTGGCACATAGGAAATAGTAGAAAGAGCTCCTGGGGGCCCCCCAATTGTGTGCTTCATTCCCCAAACCACTCCAATTTCCTTGCCTTCAAGCCTGCTTACTCCCTACTCCAGACGTAGTCATTGACTGCTTCCTACATGTGAGGGATTTTGCTAATATTGTAGGTGCCATTAGGAAAAACAGAAACAGAACCATGTTTGCTCAGAATAAAATTGTTGAGCTTAAAAAAGGTGTGGGGAGGATCCAGCTTCACAAGGCTTCATTGAAAGGCACCTAATATTTCAAGACCAGCTGGTGGCATAATACCTGTGTTGCTGGACTCCTATGTAGTCAACTGTGGTTCGAGTCCCGGACCTGGTGGCTTAAACTCATTCTGGATGCATGTGCATGCGTGCCCAAGATCCCAAAAGGAGAATGGAGGAGAAGGGATTGCAGCGTGGCCATCCCCCCTGGGGGGTGATATCTTACTTTCTGTTCCTCTGTCTCTCTCTGTCTCTGGTGAGTGCATGTGACCTATAGCCAACAAACAAACAAACAAAAATGAAATGCACCTAATTTCTGTTCACTCACTCCCAGAAGCTCATTAATAGCTTCATTGCTCAACATCTTGGAATGTGTCTTGGAAAGGGACAGGCAAGATGAAAGGAAAGTTTCCATGAGCGGAGGAGAATCTCGGGCCCAAGAGTAGCCTGAAATGACCTGACCTCTTCTTGGAGGTTGGCACACTAAGTTGTTTCATAGCTACAGTTGTTTCCTAAGTCCCAGCCACTGGGTGGTTCATCCCAGAAAGCTGCCCATTGATAATGTTCCTCTTTATTCTGCTGAATGATTAGTAAATTGGGGAAAAGAGACCAGAAACTTTGCTAAGGAACATTCTGTAGACAGAGGAGAGTGGTGGGAACTGTACCAAAACAAAAGTGATTAGTTGTCTCAAGTTGATGATGCTCAGGGAAAGAAGACATTTTACAATATTTGATGCAAAACTACAACCACCAACCAGGGAATCTGGCATCATTGTTCTAACCAAGGAAACAGGGCCAGCAAGTGGTTTAGGGGTTAAGGCATTGGACTCCCACGTGGCTGACTGTAGTTTGAGTCTCATACCCTGCAGTTTAAACACACACCAGGCGTGTGTGCGTGCATGCCCAAAATCCAAAGAGGACAATGGAGAAGAGATTGCGGCATGGCCATTCCCCTCGGAGGTGATTTCTCACTTTCTCTCTGTCTGTCTCTTTGCGTTTCTGTAGAGCACACGCACCCTATAGCAAAAATCTTTCTAAAAAATATAAACGAAACACTTCTTATCTCCCTTGCATTTTTCATATGTGGAAACAAAGAAGCAGCTTCTATGAATTCTTCAGTGATTCATAGTGAAAAAGAACTTCCCTCCTTGTCCTATTCTTGAGGTTGTTGAGAGGCACAGTACATCAGAGTTACTAATTTTCTGGAGGATAAGAAAAAAATAGAAACAATTGGGGCTGGCAGGTGGCGTGGTGGTTAAAGACACTGGACTCCCACATTGCTGACCACTGTTCAAGTCCTGGACCTGGCAGCTTGCTTTCTCACTCCCCCTCCCCCTCACTCTCTTGCTCTCACTCTCATTCTCTCTCACTCTGTCTTTCTCTGGTCGAATTAAGATAAACAAATAAAGTTAAATAAAATAGTTATTTTAAAAAATAGAAACAAATGGACAGACCACGTGCTTTCCCCAATCCTAAATTAAATCCTCAGCCATGTACGATCTCACCACTGCTCACCTTGTACCACACTGAATAACCAAACATGCCGAGTAACCCATGTCAAGGCACGAGCAAGCTGTGGTCTCAGTCTCTACTCAAAGGCCTGCTTAGAAACATGACCTTTGGGGGTCGGCAAGTGGCATGGTGATTAAGGCACTGAACTCTCACATGGCCAACATGGTCCAGTCCCAGACCTGGCAGCTTGAAATTCACAACTAGGTGTGTGTGCCCATGTGCCCCAAATCCCAGGAGAATGGAGGAAAAGGGATTTAGTATGGCCATCTCCCCTGTGGGGTGATTTTCTCACTTCCCCTCTCACTGTTTCTCTCTCCCTCTCTGTCTCTCTCCAGTGAGTGCATGTACCCTTATGGCAATAACCTAAAAGAAAAAGAATAGCAAGAAAAGAGAACTAACCTTTCCTTAAAGGACTACTTCATTTTATTTAATTAATTAATGTATTTAATTTTCAGAAGGGACATACATTTTTCAGAGACAGAGAAAGAGAAAGCACCCCGAATTGGGCATGGTCACACTACAACCCTTTTCCCTCCATGCCTACCTGTCAGGAGTTTTGGACATGGCCACACACAATTTGGTGTGTTTTCAAGCAGCTAGGGCTGATATCGGAACTATAGTGGGCCATGTAGGATCCAGCTCTCTTAATCACTGAGCTATGGGCTAGCCTAGAACTCCTGCATTTTGAAGGTTTTATTTTTTTTCTTCTTCCTTTTAAAAAGAGTAGGCCGATTTTTACTTTTTTTTTTCTTCTTCTAGAAGGAACATACACTTGCTGGAGAGAGACAGAAAGAGAGAGAGAACGAGAAAGCGAGAAAGCATCTCCCCATGGGGAATGGCCACTCCACAATCCCTTCTCCTCCATGTATTCCTCCTTTTGGGATTTTGGGCATGTACACACATGTATCCTGGGTGTTTCTCAAGCTATGGGTCCAGGACTTCATTGAACCTTGTGGGATCTAGCCACCTTAACCACCGTGCCACAGGCTGGCCCTATTTATTCTTTTTCTTTCTTTTTTCTCTCTCTCTCTTTTTTTTTTAACACAGAAATGTCACTATACAACTTTTTTTTCTTGATTCTATTTTTGCAGTGTGTATAATTGGTAGTCCAGGATATACCGAGATGCCTGTGGCTAGCTGGCTGCTGTTCAAGCCTTGAAGACTCCTAGAACCAAGTGGGCAGAGAATACTACCCAGATCAGAGCTATATCCTTTGTGAGAACCAGTAAAGGCAAACCAAAGAGCAGAGAGAAGCCTGAAGAAGAAATCAAATCCTTTGCCATTTCACTTCTTTTCAGTATTTCTATTAAAATGCCAGTGCCAAGGATACAAGATGTACTTCATACCTGTCATGAAAGCATCATGTTTCCAATCAAACCTCGGGGTAAATGAGGACATGAAAGTTGGGGGACCCTTGCCATGCTGCAGATGGACTTTAAAAGCCATGGTGGTGGGGGATGGGGTGGGGTGGGGGAAAGCTTCTAAATATAACAAACTTCCCAAAAAGGCAATCTCAAACCTAAACTGCAGTCATACTATTTTTGAAAGTGGAAATCCCCGTTTTCACCACACAACCGCGTGGTCGAGCCATCTAAGAATTCAACCTCGGACAAAGCTCATCCTTTGCTGGATGCCACGGTCACTCCTCTTCCTTCCTGCCACCCGCAGGGCTAGCAACAAGAGCTGTCAGTCTGGCCTGATAGCTGGTATTCCGTGGTGGCTTGCGGCTGAAGGCGGCCCCCACCGCCCCCAGTGCCGGTGCAATTCCCACTTAGATGGACACTGTTCTTCGAAGCATTTCTATTAGACACTCATTTCAGTTCTGTTCTTGTTTCTGGACTTTTGTCAACATTTCTCCATGAAACAGCTTGTATTTTCTTTAAAAAAAAAAAAGGCTTGTATTTTGGAAAATATACTTCCTACATGTCTCTAACCTTTACCACAGCCTGAGGGAGAAATGCAGCAATTCCTTGTTGCAAGACTGAAGCGGAAGAAAGATCACAGTCACTTCATAAAGAAGGCCAACCTCGTCCCTGTCCTTGCCCTCTCCCTTCACGTTCATTTGCATGTTCAGTTTGAGTTGGGCTATCTTTAGGGTGCCAATTAGCGTGCCCGGGATGCTTCTGTATTCTTGATGTCTGCAGCAATCCCCACAGCAGAAATTAGTTTCAGGGCAGGCCTCACATCCAAACTCTTCACTCCTTCCTCCACTGAACAGCCTTGGAGTGACAGAGGGTCAGCACAGGACCCCAGTCAAGCAAACTGCTTCTGACCACCTACTCGCAGGTAATTTGGGAACAACTTTGCTTCACTGTTTCCATTGCTAAGCTCTGAAATGCTATAATATATCAAAAGCCCTCAAGTGTTAAAAGACAATAGTTGAAATCACATTATTTAGAATTATTTATTTGTACTTGTCATTATTATTATTTTTTTTTAATTTGACCAGAGAGACAGAGAGAAAGGGAAAGTGAGAAAGCAAGCTGCCAGGTCTGGGACTCAAAGCGCAGGAGGCCATGTGGAAATTTAGCACTTTAATGATCACGCCACTTACTGGCCCCCCAAATCACATTAAAAGAATTTCATTTCTTTTTTACATTTCATTGTTGTGCATCTTGGTGAGGTTACAATACGGCTTTTCAAAGGATGCACGCAGTGTGTGATAATCACATCAAGGATATTATCACATTCATCTTCAACGAGGAACATTACACAATGAGATGCGCCTTCATAAAGTCACATTTTACAGAACTGAAGACAGAGGCCTTGCGCTACTTCTTACTGTTCATTATTGCAATTCCTTTCTTTGCAATATTTTGTATACTTTTCTTGTTGTTAGATTGAGTTCCTGACTTACTCATCCAAGTATCAAAAAATACAGAGCAAGTAAGGTGGCCCATTGAGGGGGAAGAGATGATTTCTTTTTTCCATTTTCTGGTTTTCTTTGGAGAGGATTTTGTTATAGGGTATGTGTGCTTGCCAGAAAGACAGGCAGAGACAGAAAGCAAGAAATCACCTTCCAGGGGGTATAGCCATGCCACAATCCCTTCTCCTCCATTATCCTCTCAGGATCTTAGGCACACACGCACATGAACCCAGCGTGAGTTTGAGCCCCCAGGACTAGGACTCGAACCGCGGTCGACTACATGGGAGTCCAGCGACATAGCCATTACGTCAACTGCTGGTCCATCCATTTTCTTTGTTTTTCTTTTATTTATCTGTGTGTGTGTGTGTGTGTGTGTGTTGCTATAGGGCAGATGGACCCACTATAGAGAGATAGACAGAGTTAGTGGAGAATAAGAAAGCAACCCTCAGGGGGCCTGACCACGCTACGATCCCTTTCTCATTCGCCTCTCAGGATTTGGAGCTCAGGGTGTTTTCTCAAGGTGCTGAGTCCAAGACTTGAACCACTCAACTGGCAATATGGCATCCAGCTGCCTTAACCACCACACCACCAGCTGGCCCCATGGAGGGAAGGGGAGATGTAGCCCCTGAGTCCATACTATGCAGTTTTTAAAATTATCTTTTTCTCCCCAGTTATGTAACTAATTCAGTTTACTGTGAAATTTTGGAAAATATTGTAAAAAATTAAGGCCAGGGAAAGCAATTACTGATAGAGCTCATCTTCCCTAATTTGCCTCTATAAACATTTGGGGAAATAGCTTTTGAAATTTTGTTCTCTGCCTATCTACATACATTGCTGTATCACCCTCTGGTTGGAGTCATGCTGGACATACTCTTATGACATGACTTTTTCAGTTATTATTGAGTTATCAGGAAAATCATGACACGTTTTTGCACAGAAAAACATAGAAAAATATGTCATGACATTCCTGATGACCTAATATTTTATAATCAACTTTCTATCATTTTGTTTTATTCATCCATTGTTTTATTTATTATTATAAAAACCCAGGGCCAGCCAGTGGCATGGTAGTTAAGGCAGCTAGATTCCACATGGCCTAGTGTGCAGTTCAAGTCCCAGACCCTGTGGCTTGAGAAACACACCAGACGTGCGCCCCAGATGAAAGGAGGGAGGGATGGAGAAGAGACTGCAGTGTGACCATCCCAAAGAGCACATCAGTTTCCCTCTCTTTCTCTGTGCCTCTCTGTTTTTCTCCAGCCAGAACAGGCAACCCCTGGCAAATAAAAAAAAGTAAAAGAACCCCGAGAGGCCAGTCCAATAGTGCACTGTTTAAGTTGTGTGCAGACAGCTGAATCCCACATGACTGACCTCAATTTGAGTCCTGGCCTTGGCATCTTGAAAAACATGGCAGGCACATGTGTGTACATGCCCTAAATCTCACTGAGATGGAGAAATGTGGGGAAAACATTACACATTACCACACTCCATTGGAGGGATGTACTCGCTTTCTCTCTCTCTCATATGCACTCTCTGGCAATAGAAAAGAAAGAGAAAGAAAGAAAGAGAAAAAAAAGAAAAAAGGAAGGCAGCCAAATATATAATATTTATTTATGTATTATCTGAAGCTATTTTCACACTATAATGGCATAACTGGGTGACTGCAACCAAGCTCATATGATCTCCAAGTCCTAAAGTATTTTCTATTTGACCCTTTACAGAAAAAGTATGCCACTACCTGCACAGAGAACAAATGTATATGGTCTTAAAGGGACTTGATCAACAATGGTGAAAATAATTGTCTACACAATTGCCAGAACTGAAACCCACCCAGATAGCTACCCGATGTAGAACAAATAAATATTGATATATGTGTACCATGGAATACTACTCAGTGATGAAAAAGAATAACTTATTGCTACCTACAACAACACATATATGTCTCACAGACATAAAATTAAGTGAAAGAAATTAGACACAAGATAATACCTACACAGTAATTCCATTTACAGATCATTCAAGAATAGTCAAAAATTAATCTATGCTGATATAATACTGGCTTTTGGGCGGTAGTAATTGGCTGGAAAGGTGTAAGAGATGTCTCTAGTGCTCAAAATACTGTATATATTAATCTGAGTTACAGTAAAATGAGTGCATTCATATTTTTACATTTATCCAACTCTACCCTTGAAAGTGTCTTATTTTATTTTTTTTTTTTTGAGAATTTTTTTGCTATAGGGCATGTGCACTCACCAGAAAGACAGAGAGACAGAAAGTGAGAAATCACCCCCCCACACACACCAAGGGAGGATGGCCACACTGCAATCCCTTCTCCTCCATTTTCCTCTCGAGATCTTGGGCACACACACACACACACACACGCCCAGAGTGAGTTTAAGCCACCGGGTCCGAGACTTGAACCGTGGTGGACTACACAGGAGTCCAGCAATATAGCCATTATGCCAATGGCTGGTCCCCCAACCCTTGAAAGTATTTTAAGACCCAGTTGCAGTAGTGCACCCTAATTAAGAAGCTGCACTCTGTTAGCTGGGACGACGTGAGAAGACTGGGATTAGTTCAAAGACCTGGCACAGTGGTGCACACCTATAATCCCGGCAAACAGGGAGGCTGACACCAAAGAGATGGCGAGCTTGAGGGTAGCTTGGGCAACATGGTGAGATCCTGTCTAAAACTGAGTCACCTAAAGGTACATGTTTATAGCCCAAGCCGGGAAGCTTGTCTTAAATAAGAAGTAAAAAATAAAAAGTATACTAAGTCACAAATAAACTTAAAAGAAAACTTGTGAGAGCCAGCCCCACAGCACAACAGTTGTGTGCTGTGCACTAGCAACTGGATCCCACATGGCCCACTATGGTTCACATTCAGCCCCAGTGACTTGAAAAACATGACAGCTGCATGTGTGTACCAGCTTGCGTTCTCTCTCTTGCAAACGCATGTGCCTTTTGGCAATTAAAAAATAAAAAAAATAAATAAATAAAAAAGCTTGTGAACTATGAGGGATGACCAGAAGAGCTTGTAAAAGGAGTGTAGAAGAAAATCTCCCTGGGAACCAGCAGTTAGCGTAATGGCTATGTCGCTGGACTCCCACGTAGTCGACCGCGGTTCGTGTCCCGGACCCGGTGGCTTAAAACTCACGCCGGGCGCGTGTGCGTGCGTGCCCAAGATCCCGAGAGGAGAATGGAGGAGAAGGGATTGTGGCGTGACCATCCCCCTTGGGGGGTGATTTCTCGCTTTCTGTCTCTATGTCTCTCTCTGTCTGGTGAGCGCACGCGCCCTACAGTGAAAATCTCTCCAAAAAAAAAAAATCTCCCTCAATGTTGTTAGGTATGATGCTTCCACTTTACAGTATTATTATAGAGGTCTTGATTAGACAGAATAATGTGACAGCATTTTTGTTAGCAAAATTAATGCAGCCATATTAATGCAATAAAAAAGTCTGCATTTGCAAAAACTAAGGTGTTTGGCCTCACAAATATTCCTCATCGAACAATACGAAGGATCTGAAGCTTTGCTGGGTGTGAGCAAACTCTTTGGACTCTGAGGCTGCCTATGGAAGGTTTAAGAGTAGGCAGAGATGGGACCAGCAGTTAGCATAATGGCTATGTCGCTGGACTCCCACATAGTCGACCGTGGTTCGAGTTCCTGACCGGCGGCTTAAAACAAGCCAGGTGCGTGAGCATGCATCCCCAAGATCCCGAGAGGAGAAAGGAGGAGAAGGGATTGTGGCATGGCTATCTCCCCTGGGGGGGGATTTCTCGCTTTCTATCTCTCTGTCTCTCTGTCTCTCTGTCTGGCAAGTGCACGCACCCTATAGCAAAAACTTCTCCAAAAAAAACAAAGAGTAGGCAGAGAGCAGAAAAAAGCATGAGGAGACCAGCAGGGAGAGCAGATAAGGGATTCAACAGTGTCACTCAAACAGCTCTTGTGTTAGGTGGACAATGTTTAGATTCATGGGTGAGTTTATTTTAAAAAGAGAGAGAAAAGAGAAAGAAAGAAAGAAAAGACGTAATCTGCCAAATCACTAGACTCTATAAACTCATATGATCAAACAAAAGTGATAGTGCCTTGAGGCCAGCAGATGGCATAGTGGCTAAGGCCCTGGACTCCCTCATGGCCAACCTTGGTTCGAGTCCTGGATCCAGTGGCTTGAAAATCATGCTGGGTACAGGCACATACATTCCCAAAATCCCACGAAGATAATGGAGGAAAAGGGGTTGTGGTATGGTCATCCCCCCTGGAGGAGTGATTTCTTATGTTGTCTCTCTATCTCTTTCCAACGAGTGTATGCACCCTATGGCAAAACAAACAAACAAAAAACATGGGAGTACCTCAATACATCTTACCAGATGTCGTGGACAAAGATCTCATTAACTGAATACATGGATGAAGAAAATAAGCAGAAAGGAAATTGTGAACATGAAAGAAAAAGGAGCAATCTGACTGATTTTTAAATTTCATATGCTTATTAATCATTTGCATATTTATTCCTAGGGACTGCCATTTGGCCATTTTGTTTCAGATTGTCTTGTTTTTAACACAAGGGGCTTATTTATTTATTTATTTATTTATTTATTTCTGAAACATTTTTAAAATTAATTTACATTCATTCCGTAAGCATCGTCACAGCATACCAAATGTGATTTCACATCCAGAATATACTGCAAAGTAGCTTAATCATACATGTTATCATCAATAATTTTCCATTTCTATATTTTACCCCTATTTCTGACCCTCTGTCCTTTCCCACCCTCTTCTCACACTATCTCTGGTGTCTACAGTTGTCTTCAATTCCTTTTTCCTTCACATTTTATTGATCATACAATTTATTTAATAATCTAACTACTGTCATTAGCAAATTTTGCTGTTAATTTCAGGAAAAGCAATTTTAACTTTAATAAATCAAAGAAATGCTAAGGACGTTTGTTTAAAATGTAAAGCCAAGAAACAGGTTAGGATTCTGTTCAAATAGTAGGTACATGAACCTATCGACAGCTCAAGACAGGACAAAAATCCTTAAAACTGGACAACAAAGCCTAGAAGAAAATCACCAATGTTTTAGTCAAAAGCCATAAAATGCTATTTCAACAGTTCAGTCTCATGTACTTAATCTATCTTCTGCTGTGGTTCAATCTTCCTGATTAAATTCTGGGATATAATATTCAACTCCAGACTTATCCCTTTGATTAAGTTGGCCATTTTCTTAGTTTTTGAACTCTTATTTCTGTGTGTCTATATTTCATTTTCCTGGTATAGCACTCTCTTGAGAACTTCTTGGAGATCTGTTCTAGTGCAGGTAAATTCTTTCAGATTTTGTGGTTTTGGTCAACCTGGCTATAATGTGTCTTGGAGAAGATCTTCTTGGGTTGATTCTATTTGGGGTCCTTTGTATTTCTTGGGACTGGATCTTTGAATGCCTCTCTAGGTTTGGAAAGTTTTCTTGCAGAATTTCATGGAATAGATTATCAAAGCCCTTATGAGTTTTTTCCTTTTCTGGGATACCAATTATCTGAATGTTTGGATGTTTGATGGTATCTAGTATTGCTTGTATATTATTCTCATTTTTGGTGGCAATTTTCTCAGTCTTCATGGTGGATTTTTCTAGGCCAGCAATTCTCTCTTCTACATCTGAGATTCGATCTTCTGTATGATCATGTCTACTTTTAATACTTTCAAGAGAGATTTTGACTTCCTGTATTATAGCCTTCATCTCTAACAGGCCTATTTGATTCTTTTTTAAAGTGTGTAATTCCTCTTTTAGATCTTGCAAGAATTTCCTCACCTCCTGGAACTCTTCAGCTCCTTTCTCCTGCTGCTTCTGTAGTTCATCGTCTCTCTTCTCTTCCATCTCTGTTAGCTTTGTCATTATGAATATTCCAAATTCTGAATATTCTAAATTCTTTATCAGACATTTCCATGATTTCCATTGAACTGTCTGTGGATGAAGAGGAGTTACTTTTTTCCCTTGGATAAGAGGTATTTTCTTGCTTTCCTATATTTCTTGTGGACATGTGGTGATTTCTAGTCATCTGATGGATGGTGTGTTTCTTTCTAATTCTCGAAGTTCAGTATGAACGTTCAGGAGCATGCAGGAGGTGATCTGTAATCTATTTGCTGTTCCATTTTATCCCTTTGTGCAGAAGATTCAGTAGATATTGAGGAATATATTAACCCAAATAGTATTTGGATGTTTGGCTATGGCTCCCTTGGATCCCTCTAGAGACACAGTGAATGGAGATTGAGGACCAGACTGATGAGATAAAAGAAAAAGAAAAGGAAACAGAGAGAGAGAAACAACAACAACGATAAAGAAGAAGCAAAGAGAAAAAGAAGGAAAAAATTAGAAACAACCAAAAATAATTTTTTTATAAAAAAGCAAAAAATAGAAAATGCACACTGCATGAAATCACTAGTTCTCAGGAGTCATGGATGAATTTCTGAAGGCCTGCCCCTTTTTTTCTCCTGGGTGGGAGGGGGAGAGGGGATTACTAGTGAGATAAAGGCAAGAATGAAAGCCAAGAAAATACTTTACCTTAAAAATTTTTTTAAAAAGGAAAAATTACCAATGAGAAGACAGAGACAGAGGCAGAAAGATACAGAGACAGAGATAAAAGAGAAGACTAGAGGGACTCCCTACCACTCGAGTTTGTGGGCTGGAGGCTGAATTATTAGTAGAAAATCTTCATTTCTTTTTTCCCTGAAATCACAGGTTCTCAGGAGCTAAGGAGGAATCTTCTTCTGAAGGCCTACCCCTTGCCTCTCTCACAAGGGGCTCTTTTATAAACTGATTTAATCCTTTGTCTATAAGTCATAGTATAAATATTTTTATCCCATTCAATCTTTTCTTGTAAACATTTGACTTGGACATTTAGATAAATTATGTTCAAAAATGTAAGAATATGAGTGTTCCTTTTTATTATCTAGATGAAACAAAAGCTGTTTATTGCATGGCCAAACTTATTAAGGTTTTTTGCAGTAAATGATTATTTTCAGGATCAAGGCTCTTAATCAAATTGCAGTTATAGTTAGTGGCAAGGACAGGAAACTGTCAGCAGATGACTATGCATAAAGTCGTGCCTTTCAGGAACAGGTAAAAAGAAAGATCATTGTTAGGCTGAGTAAATTATTTGACCTATTGCAGAACTTTTAATAAGTCCATGATAAATGTCTAAGTTTGATTTTCTTTTCCTTTGTTTTTAGTAAAACAGAAAACCCAGTTCATCCCCAAGTCATGATTCTGTGAGCAAAGAGTAACAATTTCATGATAATACATTCCACTTGTATAGTGATTTACAGTTTTCAAAGTACTTTCATAAATATTACCAGATTTGATCCTCAAAAGCAAAACCATTCTTCAGAAACATAAACCAGAAGTTCATAAAAGCAACCTCTGACAACCAGGACCCACGCTGATTTCCTGGATAAGCCAGGCCCCCTAGTTTTGTCAGAGGATTCCCTGCTCCACTGAATTATTTCAAGTTTCAGATAGTAAAAATGGTCAAGTGAGAAAAGGACACTAAAATATTAAGTTGGCTAATTGGGCTTTAAAATAGATATCTCTTTTTTGTTCTAATAAAAAAATTAAGTTCTTGTTTATCTTCTCCTGTCTTACAAAACAAAACAAACAAAAACACTGCCATCTGCCTGGTACCTATTCCAGCCCTGTCAGTACAATTCATAGAATACCCATAAATAGTAGCAAGAGAAAAAAATCTTCTGGTAAATTTTACTCTGTTCCTTAGTTCCCATTGTGATCTGCATGTGTTTTAGGTCCAGTATGTATTCCAAACCAGGGCTCATTTATATAATCTGAAACACCTTTGTTTCCCTTAGCTTTATAAACCAAGCTCATTTTCATATCCACCCACACATCCCTAACTCAGCTGAACCCTGTCATTCTTAATCAATCCTATTTGTGTCTAGTATTCTTAATCTTTTATGACATCTGTTTCCAAATATTCTCTTTTTTTTAAGAGAGATTTTTGCTATACTTTGCTTATGTGTGCTTGCCAGAGAGAGAGAGAATAAAAAATAACCCCCCAGGGAGATGGCCAAACACATCCCTACTACCCCATCCTCCTCTTGGAATCTTGGGCACACATGTACACATGCCCAGTGTGAATTTTAAACCACTGGGTCCAGGACTTGAACCACAGTTGACTACATGGGAGCCCAGCAACATAACCACAATGCCATCTGCTGGTTCCGCTTTTTAATTTTTTTTTTTTTTTGAGAAATTTTCACTATAGGGCACGTGCGCTCGCCAGACAGAGAGAGACATAGAGACAGAAAGCGAGAAATCACCCCCCAGGGGGGATGGTCACGCCGCAATCCTTTCTCCTCCATTCTCCTCTCAGGATCTTGGGCACGCATGCACACGCACCCGGGATGAGTTTTAAGCCACTGGGTCCAGGACGCAAACCGCAGTCGACTACATGGGAGTCCAGCAACATAGCCATTACGCTAACTGCTGGTTCCCCCGCTTTTTAATTTTTGATTGCTGCATTTGAGTTTGGTTTTATTGAGTCATGAACTGGACAACACCAGTTTTCCTTATTCAAATAATTCTGGCCTAGGGCACTTCCTTAGTATTTAGTCAGAGACATGAGCAGACACTGGTCTGAAAAAAAATGAAAGAACTGGCCAATGAAACTGTGTATCAACCTGAGCTTGGAGAACAAGTTGTATCAGCATTGCCAATAAACAAAGGACTTTAGACAGCTTGGGGGGAAATTTCAGAGAATTATTTTTCTTGTGCCATATATGACAATGGGACTTTTGGTTTGAAACCACATGTGGGACTTACTCATGTAGATTTTTTCCAGAATATCCATTTTTCTACTGGTAATGCCCTGTTAACAAAATAAAAATACACAGAGATTTTCTTAGGAGATTAATAGTTACTTCCATTAAAACAACCTTCTTGAGTAACTTGTTTTTCTTCTAGACAAAATTTGTTAACCGGTATTGTAGCTTCACTCAGTACAACTCCAGGGTAGCAAAAATTTGTTTGGATGGGATAGCATGGCAAGAACGTTGAAAATAATATCATAGTCTAAATACCATTTGTATAGCTTATAGTGTTACAGCTTTCTTCAAACTAGGTCTCCACCATCTGACTTGGAATTTACTGTCAAAGACAGAAACCATGTATGTTTAATTTTCC
>NW_006159583.1:11317064-11336334 GCF_000334495.1 Tupaia belangeri chinensis
TTTTTTTTAAGAGAGATTTTTGCTATACTTTGCTTATGTGTGCTTGCCAGAGAGAGAGAGAATAAAAAATAACCCCCCAGGGAGATGGCCAAACACATCCCTACTACCCCATCCTCCTCTTGGAATCTTGGGCACACATGTACACATGCCCAGTGTGAATTTTAAACCACTGGGTCCAGGACTTGAACCACAGTTGACTACATGGGAGCCCAGCAACATAACCACAATGCCATCTGCTGGTTCCGCTTTTTAATTTTTTTTTTTTTTTTTGAGAAATTTTCACTATAGGGCACGTGCGCTCGCCAGACAGAGAGAGACATAGAGACAGAAAGCGAGAAATCACCCCCCAGGGGGGATGGTCACGCCGCAATCCTTTCTCCTCCATTCTCCTCTCAGGATCTTGGGCACGCATGCACACGCACCCGGGATGAGTTTTAAGCCACTGGGTCCAGGACGCAAACCGCAGTCGACTACATGGGAGTCCAGCGACATAGCCATTACGCTAACTGCTGGTTCCCCCGCTTTTTAATTTTTGATTGCTGTATTTGAGTTTGGTTTGATTGAGTCATGAACTGGACAACACCAGTTTTCCTTATTCAAATAATTCTGGCCTAGGGCACTTCCTTAGTATTTAGTCAGAGACATGAGCAGACACTGGTCTGAAAAAAAATGAAAGAACTGGCCAACGAAACTGTGTATCAACCTGAGCTTGGAGAACAAGTTGTATCAGCATTGCCAATAAACAAAGGACTTTAGACAGCTTGGGGGGAAATTTCAGAGAATTATTTTTCTTGTGCCATATATGACAATGGGACTTTTGGTTTGAAACCACATGTGGGACTTACTCATGTAGATTTTTTCCAGAATATCCATTTTTCTACTGGTAATGCCCTGTTAACAAAATAAAAATACACAGAGATTTTCTTAGGAGATTAATAGTTACTTCCATTAAAACAACCTTCTTGAGTAACTTGTTTTTCTTCTAGACAAAATTTGTTAACCGGTATTATAGCTTCACTCAGTACAACTCCAGGGTAGCAAAAATTTGTTTGGATGGGATAGCATGGCAAGAACGTTGAAAATAATATCATAGTCTAAATACCATTTGTATAGCTTATAGTGTTACAGCTTTCTTCAAACTAGGTCTCCACCATCTGACTTGGAATTTACTGTCAAAGACAGAAACCATGTATGTTTAATTTTCCTCACCTACTACCTATCCAGAATTTAGATATATTATATGACAATATAATTAGAATATTTAGCCATAATGCCCTGTGATTTAGCAATTTGATGAACAGACTCGTCTCTTATATTAAGCAAAAATAATAGAAATTTATACTTTTATTTCTTCTTATAATACAATTTCTTTCCAATATTCTCCCCCCCAGCTTTACTGAGGTATAACTGATAAATATAAATTGTATATATTTACACCATACAACATAATATGTATACACACATACAGTGATTACCATAATCAAGCTAATTAAGGTTTCTCTCACTTTGTACAGTTATCTTTGTGTGTGGGAGGGAGAGTATTTAAGATCTACTCTCAGCAAATTTCTAGTACGTAACACAGTATTGATATCACCATGATGCTGTATATTACTAAGACTTTGTACACCTTAACCAGTGGTTCTCCTTTTCCCCTAACCCTTGGCAACTACCATTCTACTCTCCTTTTCTGAGTTTGACTTCTTAAGATTTTACACTTGAATGAAATCATGCAGTATTTATTTTTCTTTCTTTTTTTAATTACCAGAGGGTGCTTGTGGTTGCTGGAAAGAGAGACAGAAAGAGAAAGCACTTCCCAGTGGGTGAGGTCACAATGCAATCCTTTTTCCTCCATTCTCTGCCCCATCAGGATTTGGGACATACATGCACACACACCCAGCATGCTTTTTAAGCCACAGGTTCTTAGACTCAAACCATGGTCTGCCATGTGAGATCCAACTCCCAATGACAGTGCTTAATCACTGCCCTATAGGGCCAACTTAGTATTTGTCTTTCTGTGTTAGTATAATGTTCTCTTACTTCGTTAATGTTATCATAATGACAGGAATTCCTTTATTTTGAGGCTGAATAATTATCCAGTATGTGACTGTGAGTGCATTTCATAATTTATTTATTCATTCATCTGTCAATGGGCACTAAGGTTGATTCCATATATTGACTATGGTAAATAATGCTGCAATGAATATGTTTCTGTAGATAATCTTTTCAACATACTGATTTCATTTTCTTTGGATACATAATCACAAGTGGAATTGCTGGACCATGTGATAGTTCTAGTTTTTTATTTTTTCTTTTAACTTCCAAAGTAGTTGTACCAATTTATATTCCCACTAAGTGTATTAGGGTTTCCTTTTCTTCACATTCATCCCCAAATTTGTTACCTTTTGTTTTTTCGTAATAGCCTTTCTAACAGGTGTAAGATAATGTATCATTGGGGTTTTTATTTGTTGTTCCTTAATTAATGATGACCCCTTTTGTGGTAATTTTTTTACTTAAAATGTATTTTGCAACCTTTCTTGCAGATAGCTATAGCTCTGGGCCCAGCTCTGCCTGGTGGACTATGAAGGGAGGTACTGTGTCCCACAGTTAACTGTGCTCTTAAAGGAAAGTGAGGTACCCTCCTATGCCCTATACTTATTTGACTAGGAAGTTGGTGTGGTGATAGGAGGTGAACCAGCCATTGGGGGCTTTCAGATGTACACTAAATTCATTGTTGAGGATGAAAGAGCCCCCAAAAAGAAGAGTGAACTGTGAATTGCAAAATAAAATATTTATTTGGGCAACTGTGTGTCCTTGTAAGAAGAAGAGAATGGAGAATCAGTTCTACCACAGCCTGCTTCCCAAGGATTAGAATATAATAGCTACACTTAATAGAGACGGTGGTTCTGAAATTAACTTCCAATCCCTTCTTATTGAGAAATTGGTGAGAATTTTAGTCAGGAGTTACTCAACTTTCATTGTTTTGTTACAAATACGTTTTTAAAATCCCTTGTCGTAGCCTACATATTTTGGATGCCATGTTGGTCTATAGAGGGATAGTCATTTCCATACATATTCTTTATACACTTTTACACAAAACACAGGCACCTTTACGTCTCTGAGACGAAAATTTCCGAATGTTCAAATTTAAAGTATGACTCTTCACCAGCTACCTTTCTATCAAGATTAATGATTCGAATTTGTATTTAAGAGATAAAAACAATGCTCAAATCTTAAGGTAATTGGCAGAAGTGGAAATAGGGAATTTAGGGTCAGATTTCTCTACATCAAACTTCAACTCAACTCTTTACTGTCTGCTCTTAGGCAAGTTACTTTATCTTTTTCATCTGTGTAGTTTTTGGTTTTAAATAGGGGACTAGAAATATCTCCTTGCAAGATTATTACAATATGTAAGGATTAAACGATCCGTTACATAACAAATGTCTAGAAGAAGGTCTGCTATATAGCAGATGCCCAGTACATGGTAATTCTCATTGCTCGGCTTGTTGACACACCTCTTTACATTCTTGCTATCGCCCTTCACCTAGAAATGGCCTACCGTTCACTCTGCTGTGGGCCATGAGGTATTGAAGACAATGCTGACGTTTGGTGGCTCAGGGACTGCTTTGGAGGGCTGCCTCAAGCCCAGAGTGCAGAAACCATTTTCTATATAAGCTACACCTTGCCATCCCTCACAGCACCTCTGTAGTACAGGTGAGTAGGATTTTGCCATTTTTAAAGTACATTAATAGCTTGCTATTTAATTACTTCTTGCCAACCATGTCTGAGGTAAATGTGCTCAAGGCAAGATAAACTTTCAATTTACCATTTTTTTAAAAAAATTTCCAGAGGATTCATGTGCTTTCCAGAGAGAGAGAGAGGGAAAAAAGAGAGAGAGAAAGGGAGAAAGCATCTCTCCCACCTCTAATGTGGAGTTTTCTTGACACAATCCTTTCTTTTCCATTTCACCATCCTGTCAGGATTTTGAGTATGCATGCATATGTGCCTGGCATGTTTTTTCAAGACATTGGGGCCAGGATTCAAACTATGGCATGCCATTGTGATCTGGTTCCCTTAACCACTAGGCTATGGGGCTGGCCTTTATTAGCCAATTTATATCATTCCTAAAACGTAAAAAGAATTTCAGGAAGCTTATAAAGATACATCTAATACAGTAAAATCTTTAAAAAGTAGAAGACAAAATTAGAAAAATGAAAAATAAAGAATGAGGCACAAATGAAACCAGTAGTGAAAGGAGGGCTCAAATGCACACAATAGAGATCAGAGATACCTTCCTCTGCCATTGCACTAGACATTATGCATATTATTATTACTATTATTATTATTATTTTAATTTCCAAAGGGCATATGTGCTTACCAGAGAGAGACAGTGAGAGGGAGAGGGAGAGTGTACCTCCCAATGGGCTGTGGTCATGCTATAACCCCTTCTCATCCATCTCTCCATCCCATCAGAATTTGAAGCACCCATAAACAAATGCACCTGGAATGCTTTTCTTTTCTTTTTAAATTTTTTTGAGAGAGATTTTTGCTACAGAGCACATGCACTCACTGGAGACACAGAAAGACAGAGATGGGAAGCGAGAAATCACCCCCCTGGGGGGTTGGATGGCCATGCCATCCCTTCACAATTCCATCTCCTACATTCTACTCTCAGGATTTTGGGCATGCACACATACATGGCCAGCATGAGTTTTAATCCACCAGGTCCAGGACTCAAACCGTGTTCAACTACATAAGAATCCAGTGACAAAACCATTGCGCCAGCTGCTGGTCCTGTACCTGGTGTGTTTTTCAAGCTGCTGGGGATGGAATTCCAATGGAAAGGTCAGCCATATGGGATCTGGCTCCCTTAACTACCAGGCCACGAGGCCAGCCTAAACATTATGTATTATTGCTAGGGCTGCCAAAATAAAGTGGCAAAGACTAGGTGTCTTAAGTAGAAATGTATTGTCTCACAGTTCTGGAGGCTAGAAGTCCAAGATCAACGTGGAGCAGGGTTGGTTCCTTCTGAGCCTTGCAAAGGAAGGATTTTTCCCAGGACTCTTCCTATTTTCATGTCATATGGTATTCTCCCTGAATATGTCTGTATTCAAATTTCCCCTTTTTTAAAGTGTATTTGTTTTTTCCATAAGAGAGACAGAAAGAATGAGACAGACAGAGACAGGCACCTCCAACAGGGTCTTCACACCATGGTACACCTCCCAGTCTCAGATGGCTAGAGCACAGGCACATGTGCATGACTTGTGTGTTCAAGGAGCTTCTGGAACATGAACACAGAACCTTTTCCATGTGGTCCAATTGCAATACCACTGTGCCACCATCTGGCTCCTAGAGTTTGCATTTCTTATAAAGACACCAGTTGCTGAATTACAGCTCACTCTAATGACCTCAGTTTAATTTGACTACCTCTATAAAGTCCTTCTCTCCAAATAAGGTCACATTTTCAGTACAGGAGGTTAGGACTTGAACACGTACTTGTGAAGGATACCACTCAACTCATTGCTTCCAACAGAGAAAACTCAAAGCTTGTTGTTTTGTTCTATTTTGTGTTTTATGAGCTTTTAAATTTTTCAGAATCTTGCTTGAGAATGCAACAGAGCTTTAGAGTGATTACTTAAATATTAATTACCTCGTAGAGGGCTAGAGAAAGACCCCAAATATGTGGGCCTTGGGATCATTAGGATTCTGCTAAAAGGCAGTTGGATGCCCCTTAGACTAATTGAGCTTTAGAGCCTCTGGTGCTGAGGCTTTTCTGGTCTCTCATCCTACATCTCTTTAGTCCTCTATAATTAACATATGCAGTACTTTCTTCCACAGTGTGTCACGGCACTCTCTGGAGTGCCTGTCTACTTTTGTATTCTAGTAGTTCCAAGTAGTTTTATTGAATGTAAAAATCTATCAAAATATCTACAGAATTTGAGTAAACACCCCTTTACACCACTGAGAGAAATACCAGTTAAGAATCTATCTGGAAACCATATTTACCTTTACAAATTTTTAAATAAAAATCAGAAGGTGCCACAATCTAATCTTTGTGACAATGATGCTGAACATTTTTAAGATAGCAAGAAGGTGTGAGAAAGAAAATTTTGGAAACCAAAGGCCCTAAATGTCATCTGCTTTTTTATTTTCAGGAGAGAGAACTGACGCTTAGAAAAATTAGTCTTGGGACCAGCAGGTGGCATGGAAGTTAAGGTAGCTGGATTCCATATGGCTGACTGCATGGTTGAAGTCTTAGACCTGACAGCTTGAAACTTACACCATGTATGTATGTGCATATGTGTCCAAAATTATGACAGGAGAATGGAGAAGGGATTGCGTTGTGGCCATTCCCCCTAGGGGGTGACTTCTCACTTTCTCTTTCTTTCTCTCTGTCTCTGTCTCTCTCTCTGGCAACACACACAACCTATATAAAACCAAAAAAAAAAAAAAAGAAGAAATATGAAGTTTCCTGGCTCCCAATTCAATATTATTTTATTATTTGTTTGTTTATTTTTAATCATCGGGTTCAAATATAACTGCTTCAAACACCATACAAATAGGACGTGAGAACATAGTCCAGGCACCCTGTATCTGAAAACTTTGGGGTCATTGTATTTCTGAATTTAAAAGTCCTTGGTTTTAGATTACAAGTCAATGTACACCATATATCTCATAATATCCCCATTAGTGTCATGGCAGCACCCTCTGATCAAAGTTATTCATATTTCTGCAGTGCAGTATGTGAATGTTCTCATTACATGCAATAAGTAAGAATCATATATAGCTTCACGTCACCTCATGGATCAGATTTTGCCTCCACAATGAGTTATTAAAAGCTTTTAGAGACCAGCAGATGGCATAATGGTTGCATCACTGGACTCCCACATAGTTGTCCATGGTTTGAGTCCTGGGCTTGGAGACTTGAAGCTCATGGTGGACACATGTGTGTGTGCATGCCCAAGATCCTGAGAGGAGAATGGAGGAGAAGGATTGTGGCATGATCATCCTCCCTGAAGAATGATTTATTGCTTTCTGTTTCTCTGTCTCTCTCTCTCTCTCCAGCAAGCACACGTGCCCTGTAGCAAAAATCTTTAAAAAAAAAAAAAAAAAAAAGAAAAGAAAAGAAAAAAACCTCTGGTTTTCAGAGCTTTCAGTACTCTTTTGATTTTGGGGTTGGTGATAATGAATTGTCTGCTCTCTCTCCGCAACAAATGAGATTCTCAAGTTTGATTTTGCTTGGATAGTCAAGAGTGTCCCATCCCAGATGTACCAAACCAGATTGTCTGAGGTGTGGCTTGGAAACTGGAACTTTTGACAACTCCCCCTCTCCCAAGATGCTGATGCAGAATGTTGGGGAGACACTTTGAGAACCACTGCCTAAAGGGCAGGGGTAGAGTCCAGAAAACATATGGGAACCTCTATTTATATCATGTCTCCTGACACTTCCCTTTCACCTTAGTTTGACCCTAGCAGACAAGTTGCACAAAATTTTTCCATGACATTTTGATGAGAGGTGGGTGTCCGAGGGGCATAAATGTGCAAATAAAGGAACAAGAGAGAAAAGCAAAGCTTTTCAACTCAAGTTACAATCTGGTAGCAGATGATCACATCTCACTAGTTACTGAGAATATCCTAACGGCCAGATACTGGTACAGTACTTGTACAAGCACAGGATGGGTCTGTTCCAAGTAACGTTCTTTTTTTGTAATTTTCTTTCTTTTTTTCCAACACCTTTGTTATTGATGTTTATGGATTTTTTTTTTTGAGGGGAAAGAACCAGCCAATGAAACAAATGGAGGAGAAGAGGGCCTTCAAAAAGTTCATGAAAATGTATATAATAAAAAATATGCATAGATTTCAAAATTCTTTGCACCAAAATAAACTTATATTTTAATTCCAACTCACAAGCTTTCTGAGATCCTCCCTTATTGAGCCCTTCTAGGCTATAGCGCCACCTGCTGGGATCTAAGGAAAGTAGCTGGTGACCCCTCTCCCACCGTTCTTGAATATAGATGACCCCTTTGTGTGTGTTCCATCATAATTTACTATGTGGCCATATCAGCTGTTCTAATGGAAGCTATTTGCTTGTTAGCTGTAAGTAAGCATATGAGAGAATTATCTATGTAACCCCACCAGAGAGCATTAGACTAATCTACTTAGCTGAGAAGGCTTTAGTGTTAAATAGGTTAACACACAGTGAAATTTCCCTAACATACCGTGTACTACTAGAGATGAACTGACCTCCTTTGCAAGAACCTTTCCCTAAGCCTGGGCTCCTAAGTAAAGCACCAAAGGCGGCCATCACTGCCTTCCGGTTCTGGTAGGAGGTAATGAGCTAGGGACATGGCAGCGGGTAACAGTGCATTAGTGGGCCTTCTGGGTTTAGTGGGCCTTCTGGGTTTAATGGCTGAAGTTACTTTGCTGATCAACACCTCTAACTCCATGCGTTTTCCCACAGTCCTTATCTTCTCCCTAAATTCACTCTTTTGTTTTACTCATTCGTGTTGCACCCCTCCTTTTCTAGTGTCTGTTTCTCTAGCTTCATTTCTTTGTATGTATTTGAATGTGGAGATCTGGTCAGCTTTGCCGACGTCTCCAGAAGCTCTTAGATCTCTCTGTAGGTAAGCATGTATCCCTGTGGCAGCATTAGGGGTATGAAGATGGTGTGTATATTAGATATATGAGTACTCACATGCGGTAACATAACAGATGCTACTTTTAGACTGGTTACTTCTATAGAAATGAAGGATTTGGATAAATGAAGTGGAGGAAGGAGGGTGAGGAGCACAGAATGAACAGTTGTGGTTGTGAGAATGAAAATGACCCAATGGGATGGAGAAGGCCCCTCCCCAGTGTCAGCCCCACAGAAGCAGAGTCTTCACTATTTTGCTGTCTGGAGCTCTTCAGGGGCTTGAATGGGGCCTGACACACAGCAAGCACTCTGTATTTGTCAGATGAATAAATGCTATTGTTGTGATGCGTCCTATTAAGTAAAAAAATTCCCTACAATTATCTAGGGCTTTGTAAGTTGTAGAGTGTTCAGGAACATATGTGGCAGAGTAGATTAGGGCAGTAAGGAGGAATCAGGTTGAGTTTGAGGTGAAGAGGCCATTGCAGTAATTCTGATTGCCAAGAGGAGGCTTTCTAGGTGCCAGACTCTTGCCAATATCTTTTTTTTTTTTAAAGAGGTTTTTTGCTATAGGGCACGTGCGGTCACCAGACAGACAGAGAGAGACATAGAGACAGAAAGCAAGAAATCACCCCCCAGGGGGGATGGCCACACCGCAATCCCTTCTCCTCTGTTCTCCTCTCGGGATCTTGGGCACGCACGCACACACGCCCGGCGTGAGTTTTAAGCCAGCAGGTCCGTTTTTTTTTTTTAAAGAGGTTTTTTGCTATAGGGCACGTGCGCTCACCAGACAGACAGAGAGAGACATAGAGACAGAAAGCAAGAAATCACCCCCCAGGGGGGATGGCCACACCGCAATCCCTTCTCCTCTGTTCTCCTCTCGGGATCTTGGGCACGCACGCACACACGCCCGGCGTGAGTTTTAAGCCAGCAGGTCCGGGACGCAAACCGCAGTCGACTACATGGGAGTCCAGCGACATAGCCATTACGCTAACTGCTGGTCCCTCTTGCCAATATCTTAAACATTGCACCTGTGATAGCAGCTCAGCTCCTTACTACATGGGTGACTGGGACAAGTTTCTCTTCTTGCATCTGGATTCTTCTCCTCTGCTCCGCCTACAAATATTAGGTTTCCTCAGCGCTCAGATGTAAGGTGCCTTCTCTCTCTATGCATGTTTTCTCCTCCATGTCTGTGGTTCTAAACACCATGTATATGTAGGCAATCCTCCCCCCTTCTTTTTTAGGTTTTTGCCATAGGGGGCATGTGTTTGCTGAAGGAAGAGACAGTGACAGGGAAAGTGAGAAATCACCTCCCAGGGGGAATGGCCATGCTGCAATCCCTTCTCTTCCATTCTCCCTCCTTGAATTATGGGCACACATGCACACGCACTGGCATGAGTTTCAAGCCACCAGATCCAGGACTCCAACCATAGTCGGCCATGTGGGAGAGCAGTGCCTTCATCACACCACCTGTTGACCCCTAATCCCACATTTTTACCTCAAGCCAGACTTCTCATCCAGATCTATATAGCCAACTACTTGACCTCTGTATTCAAATATCTGTTCTTCTTATTTTATAAGAGGCAGGGAAAGAAAAAGACAAGCATCTTCAGCACTGTCTCATGTCTCCCCTCCCTCACAGCCTTGCAGCCAGCCAGAATCACCAACACGTGGCACGTGCCCTGTGTGTGAAGACTGACAAGGGAACCGAGCCCCAGTCTTCCATATAGCCTCCAGCATTGCAGAATGTTACGTTACCCATTACTGCTGTGCCACTGCGGCTTGGCCTACTCTTCTGTTTTAACATGCCCTAAACAGAACTACAGATTACATGTTCCATCGCTCACTCTCAAAACCTGTTTCTATTCTGGTCCTCCCAACTCAGTTATTGTCACTGCCATTCACCCAGTTCTTAAGTTAGCCATCTCTTTCTGTCTCCTCCCTTCTCCCTACATCCATTAGCAAGTCACGAAATCTCCACCTCAGAAACAGATGTCCCATCTATCCCCTTGTGTCCTTAGTCCAAGCCCAGCTAGCTCCTGCCTTGTCTGCTAGCTGCCCATCTGGTCTTCCAGCTTCCTCTCCTACTCCCTTATTAAGCCTTTCACCTCACTGAAGCCAGAGGGCTGTTTAAATTTTTAACTAGGTCGATCGCTTCACTGTTCTGCTTTCATGCTATTCAGCCTTCCCGTTGCATGAGAATAGACTGCCTTCTCCTTGCCAGGGTTAGGGGTCTCTCCTTGTTCAAGGTCTCTGCTATCTCTCCAATCTCATCCCCTCAACTCCTCCACCCCAGCTTTGCTCCAGCCTCTGCCTGTCTTTAAGTCTCTTAAACAAGCCAGGTCCTTCCTGTGTGGAGCCCCGTGCACTTCCCCGTTGGTCCTTTTCATGGCTGAAACCTTTGTCAACCCTTTGCGATGCCTTCTTCACTCACTCTGTCTAAGGTCGTCCAGCTCACCCACTGCTCTGCCCACAGGGCTTTGACAGCCTGAAATGGTTTTACTCATTGTCTTGGTTTTCCCCTTTAGGTTATAAGTTCCACCACCGCGAGGACCCTGACTTATATACTGGTAGATAACAAGCTTCCAGAAAAGTACCTGGAACAGACAAGGCACTCAATAAACATTGATTGAAGGGATGGATAAGCCTCCAAAAGTCTCATTTTCTTACTCTGTGACCTAAAGATAAAAATACTTTGTACCTCATAGTTATGAGGCCTAAATGGAAGAAGAGTACTGAGAGCGCAATAAATGTTAGCCATTGTTATTATTTCTATGTCATTATATTACTAAAACTGTATACTGTATACTTCTACCACATTACCATACTATACTATTGCTAGAATAGTAATAATCTTTACAAAGTAGTTAAAGTTCATTGTAATTTATAGATAAGGAAATAAAAATTACAAATTCAAACTTTAAACCGTGCTAAGTGATCAGCTAGCACACATTAGAGTGTGAATTCTTTTCTTTTTTCAATTGCCAGAGGGCATGCTCACTGCCAGAGATATAAAAACAGAAAGCAGGAGAGAAAGAAACCCCCTAATGGGTCTGGTCATGCTACCATCCCTTTTCCTCCATTTCTCTATCCTGTTGGGATTTTGAGCAAACACATATATGCCTGATATGTTTTTCAAATTGTGGGGGCTGGGATTCAACCTGGTCAGCTATATGGGTTCCAGTTCCCTTCACCAGGAGTTGAATTTTTTTCTTTATCTAAGAAAGCACCCCTGCCTCATGGGGGTTGGTCTCATAGCAATCCCCTCTCCTTCATCTCTCCTTTGGGGATTTTGAGCACACACATGTGCCCCATGTGTTTTCCAAGTGGCCAGATCAGAGATACAACTGCGGAGTTGGCTATATGCATTCCAGCTGCCTGAACCACTATGCCATCAGCTGCTCCTAGGGCTTGAATTTTAAGTACAGATCTTATGGCCGATTAATTGGAGGAAAGGTGAAAGCAATGACATCCATCAGGTTTTTGAACAGAAAGTGAACTTGTGCCAAGTGGGTAGCTGGATATCCAAGATGTCTAACCAGCAATTTGGGCTACAGAACTTTAAACTCAGCGAATCGGAAACCCGGCGGCCTGGGCAGATAGAGCCTGCTGGCAGAAATGCACACACATATCCACACACTCCTTGGGACTGAATGACTCCGCATGTTCCTTGAATGGGCTCCTCTCTCTCCCGAAGCTATCCACCCTTTATCCACCCTCCACCACCAACCCCACATCCCCACGTTGCCTTCAGTCTTATTTATTCTTAGACCCTTTCCTACAACTCTACATATCCAGTGTGGAGGCTCATTAAGAGGTCCTCAGGAACATGCTTAACTTCAGGAATTTAAAGTGGGTCTTTACCAGCTAATGTAAGATCAGGTTCAGATGTAAATGGTTCAGACTAGCACAATAAAACACACCACTGCAAAGTTTCTTTCTCTTCTTGTACTACTGTCTCTAAAAATAGCTAAAATACATATAATATTTATATGCCGAGCACTATTCTAAGTACTTTTTATGACCTTATGAGTCAGAGACTGTTGTTTCATCTCTAGTATAGTGGAAATTGAGAGACAGAGTGGCTGAAAGGACACATCTAATGTCACAAAACTACGTCGTGCCATGCTTGGTTAGAGAACAAGTAGAGTCCTGTTCAGAAGGTATGGCTAGAGAAAAGGACTTTCATTACTAACATCCCAAATGGAAAATAATCTCCTGGTAACTATAACTTTTAGGTCACATTAAAAATGTACCAAAAAAAAATGCACTGCCATGTTACCTCTAAAACTTAGTAAAGTTTGATGAAATGAGCAGTAGATTTAACTTCTTAGCCCTGTCACTAGACAGAGCCTGTCAACAACCAAGTATGAGTGTTTAGACAATCACCGTTGAAATCTCTAGGATTCAGCCTCCTCATTTATACTCGAAAGAGACTTGACTAGAAACTGAGGATTTGTATACTTGGATTAGTACATCGGCTCATCAGGTTGCTTAGCTGCACACATCAGCAACCTATAAAAATAGCCTTTTTGGGGAACCAGCAGTTGGCGTAATGGCTATGTCGCTGGACTCCCACGTAGTCGACCGCGGTTTGTGTCCCGGACCCGGTGGCTTAAAACTCACGCCAGGCGCGTGTGCGTGTGTGCCAAGATCCCGAGAGGAGAATGGAGAAGGGATTGCGGCGTGGCCATCCCCCCTGGGGGGTGATTTCTCGCTTTCTGTCTCTATGTCTCTCTCTGTCTGTCTGGCGAGTGCACGCGCCCTACAGTGAAAATCTCTCCAAAAAAAAAAGAAAATAGCCTTTTTGGGTCAGCCCATGGCTTGGTGGTTAACACAGACAGATCGCACATGGCTGACTGTACAGTTTAAGTCCCAGACTCAGCAGCTTGAAAAACATGCCTAGAACATGTCTGTTTGTGAGCTCTAAATTCTGGAAGGAGGGAGATAAAGGAGAAAGGCTTGTTGAGTGACCATCTTCCATGTAGGAGCGCTTCCTCATTTTCCTTTTCTCTCCCTCTGTCTCTCTCTCTCTGGTAAGCATACACACCTTCTAGAAAATTTTTTAAAATATATTTTTCATTAAGTTACATGCTTAAAGTAACTTCCCATCTCAAAACATTTTTTGATGTCTTCTCTTGCCTCCATACTCCCAGCCCCCAAATGGCTGTGACAATCTTGATATTAGAAATAGCTGTCGTGTGGGGAAAAACCTCAAGGGTCCCATTTGTTTTCTAGTATTAAAGCAGCAAGAGTTTACCGGTAATCCACTCAAAGAGCTGGAGCCTTATTAAAACCAGAAACAAGCGGCTCCTGGGAAAGCTTGTGTGCACTTGAGCGTAACTCCTTATTTGTGTCAGCCAGAAGTTGTACTGACTTAGAGTGTCGTGTGTTTTAACCAAATTAGAGCATCACCTTCTCATTGCAAGTTTCACAATTTGCATCCCGGAGTTGTCTGCTGCCTTTCTCTCTCACCAAAACGTCACGTTGAAGGTAAAATTCCAACCTGCAGAGTGAGCGAGCTCGCTCAGTACCGTCAGCTGACCTACTTGTTTCATTTTAAGTGAAACTAACTCTTGCTCTGAATTCTCCCGCCTTCTTTCCTCTGCCCTACTCTCGCCTACTTCCTCGAAAATGTCATTCAGGCTAGAGTTCTCAGATGCAGTATGAGATGGTCTCTATCTTCTAGACCAGGTGATGCCGCATTTGGGAGCACATGGCACTGTGGCTGTCATGTTTGGAAAGGGTTTTGTCAGTGAGTCCAGTCCAGTGACAGAATCTTCCATATAATAGAACTTTTGAATTGCTTAATAGCTCCTGAGCTTTGTTATAAAAGTAGAAACTACTTATTCAAAAGAAAGAGAGAGAAAGGGAGAGAGAAGACTACCAATTTGCAAATGAGGTCTCTTTAAATGCAAAGGAAACTTTATTTTTTTAAAGATTTTTGCCATAGGGCACATGCACTAGCCAGAGAGAGACAGAGAAAGAGAGACAGTGAGAGGGAAGGTGAGAAATCAATCACCTGCCAGGAGAGATGGCCATGCCACAATCCCTTCTCCTCTATTCTCTTTCCAGGGCCTTGGGCATACACACACACATGTCTGGAGTGAGTTCCAAACTGCCAGGTCCAGGACTCAAACCACAGTTGGCCATGTGGGAGTTCAGTACCTTAGCCACTATGCCACTTGCTGGCCCCTCAAGAAAACTTTATTTTAAATTTACACTGTTGGCTGACCCTGTGGCTCAGTGGTTAAGGGAGTCAGATCCCACATGGCCAATCACAGTTCAAAACCCAATCCTGGTGGCCTGAAACATACGCCAAGTGCATGTGCATGCAGGCCTCAAATCCTGACTGAATGGAAAAATCGAGGAAAAAGAGTTGCATTGTGACCATGCCCCATTGAGAGGTGTTTTCTCTCTCTCTCTCTGGTGAGCATACATGCCCTCTGGCAATAAAAAGATTACCCTGTAATTAGCAATAGCAATTACGATTTACGCTGTTCAGTATACTTCCACATATACTTTAAAATAATCAGAACTGGGCAGAGGTGGCTTGGCATGGACATTCATTTGTTCACTCATTCATTCAGTAAGCTGTCCTTGTTCATGAGAAGAACAAAAAGCCAGGCTGCCTTTTTTTTTTTTTTAAGATTTTTAAATTTAACTTTACTTATTTATTTATTCAGGTATTTTATTTTAATTTGACTAGAGAGGGACAGAGAGAGAGAGAGAGAGAGCTGCCAGGGTTGGGACTTGAACTATGGTCAGTCATGTGAGAGTCCAGTGCCCCTAACCACCATGCCACCTGCTGGCCCACAGACTGCTTTTTGAGATAATAGACAGGTAGTTTGAGGACAGGTCAGATATTTGCAGACTGGTTGCATCTTGGTATTCTGAAGGTCAAGAACTAACATACAAGAGACTCAGGAGTTGTCAAAATAATTTAGGCAAATGATTCACACTAGAGTGAACAGCACAAGATTTACAGAAACCAGATAGCTGGGCGGGGAGGATGCTATTTTAGAGTCAAGCCAACAGGTGAGCAGCACCTGAGGTTTATAATTGGAAGCTTCCTAGAACAGCATATTCCTTTACACTTTTGTAAAGGAGAAGGACCCACATTTAACATCACGATGTCTTCTGGACTCCCCTTTCAACATGCTGATTGTCCTTTTTTTTCTTTTTCTTTTTTTTTTTTTTTGTAATATTTAAAAGACAGAGACAGAACATGAAAAATCACTCTCCGTGAGGATGGCCACACCACAATCCCTTCTCCTCCGTTTTCCTCTTGGGATCTTGGGCACGCACGCACACGTACCTGGTGCGAGTTTAAGCTACTGGATCCAGGACTCAAACTGCAGTCGACTACGTGGGAGTCCAGCAATGTAGCCATTATGCCATCTGCTGGTCCAGCTGATTATTCTTCTTATATCTGCTAATTGAGAAATATATAGCAGCAAAAATCTGTTAACAAATACATAATGATACAAATCGACTAGGAGTCTATAGAGTTTTGAAGTAAATTTATCTTACTAATTCCAACAGTGCTATATCAGTTTTCAATTTATTGCCTCTCCACTCCAAATTCCTTTAGTAGCTGCTCTATAGTCATGGGCTAGAACCCTTAAGCATTTCACCTTTACAGCACGCACAATGTTAAGCTTTTCTAGCAAAAGCCACTCCAACAACAGTGCAGGAAGAAGATTCTCTTTCCAATTCTGAGAGCTACATTTTGCTTTATCTTGCTCTTGCTACCTAATATGTGGGGCCATCCAGTGGTGCCCTGCTCCTGCTGTGTGTCCAGAGGTGCAGTCCCTCAGTGACTATTCAGCCCAATTCTTGGTCTGTTATCACCTTCTCACAGTCCTGCACAGTGGGCAGTGCATGCTCTAGGCCTCATATCTCCGGCAATGATCTAACCCTATCTGTCACCTGTCCACTAGCCTATTTCTCCATGCTTCAAAGGGTTGTGCCTTCTTGGTTGGCCCAGCAACTATGGACAAACTCTGGTCCTGGAAAAAAAGCAATCTTTTCTGATATCTACTGGACTTCAAATATACCTTCTTTCGCAAGGCTTTAGGGAGGGACTCCTCTTTTCAAGTTGTCCTTCCTTGGGTATTCCCAATCCTAGGATATCATTTAAAGTTCTCTTCTCATTTTTATAGTTACTCTTCTATCCTTGTGTAATAATAAAAATTCTTTCTATTAAACTACCCCTGTTTCACATTGCTGTATGGTTTCTGACTCTTGATTGAACCCAGACTAATAGACTTTATCTGAAAAAGTAGAACATGTATGTGCATGAGATATTTAATCTACAGACAACATTTGGTAACTATAATAAAATGATTCTCAAACTCCTTGCAACTGCTCTCCACAACCTCTCAGGTGTCCACAGTCACCAAGTTAATCTAACCATCAGGTATAACTGAACAGGTTGGCAAAAACAAAGACAGAATCCTTAACATGAAAATGGAACATTTCATGGGATGCTATATAAAGTATGGGATAAGGGGAGCATTGAGTACAAGGGAACGGTGTTGGTGTTTAGTAGTCAGCCCTGTCTCCTCTTCATCCAGAATCAGTGAAAGTCACAAACCATGTCTGTCGTGGGTTGAAGAGGTGGAGGAGAAGGAAGCTGGAGCTGTACTCAGTGAGAATTGGTTTAGAAACTTGACTGGAAAGGAGCCTGCAGTAGGGGGCATGGGTAACAGCAAACCCAATAGTAAAGGCTGAGGAGATGAAAGGCAGAGTGGATGCCAATACTTCCTATGCACCGGCTTCCCAGATAGGGCAGGGGGATATCCAGTGAATTGCTCAAGAGCACATAGTTTACAAGTAAGCACCGTGCTTGGCAAACAGGTCACCTGATTCCAAAACAGTGATTTCTCTTTCTTACACTGCTAATCTTATCTGGGCTTACTGCTGGGGACAGAACAAAAGGCTTCCATTATTTTTTAATATTCTAAGATAGAAATAATCTTTTTTTTTCCAATTTGCTATGGGGCATATATGCACTCATTGAAAGGAGAAGAAGAGAGACAGGAGAGGACAAGAGAGAGAGAAAGTGAGAAAACACACACTCCCTCCAAGGGGGTTGGGGAGATTGCCATATGACAATCTCATTTCCTCCATTCTCCTCTCAGGATTTTGAGCATGCACATGCACATGCGCAGTGTTATTTTTGTTTTGTTATGTTTTATAATCTGCTGGTCTGAACTCAAACGGAGCAGTCGGCCATGTGGGATCCAGCTGCCTTAACCATCACATCACCACCTGCCCCAAAATCACCTCTTTTAAAAAAGATATTGATGAAGGGACCAGCAAGTGGAATGGTGGTTAAAGCACTGGACACTCCCACATGGCCAACCACAGTTTGAGTCCTGAGCCTAGTGGCTTGCTTTCTCACTTTCCCTCTCTCTCTCTCTGGTCAAATTTTTTTAAAAATGAATGAATAAATACACTAAAATAAATAATTATTTTAAAAGATATAGATGGCACTAGTTTTTCAAAATATCTTCTGGCTTTACAAGGATTAGCTTTTAGAGAATATTTTAAATTCCTCCTTGATTTTTCACCTATTTGGAGGTTTTTTTTTTTTAGACATTTCTGGAGTCAATTTTGGTGATTTACAATTTCCTTTCCAAGAAAGTATTTCTTTCTTTTAATATTCAACTTGTGTACTTAATGTTGTAAGTAGTATTTAATTTCTAAGTATTTTACTCATCTGTCACCAAAAACCATTTGTCATGCCAAATGATACATTACTGTGTTTTCTCTCTTTGTGGTCACAGGAGCCAGAAGTTAACTTACATAGTCTTTTTATAGAACTGGCTGCTTTTCATGTCAGTTCTGTTCCTGTGTTTGGTTTTTAAATAAAATGTTTATAAAATGTGATAGGAATGTTATGGGAGGTCTCAGAGATGTGTTGATCATATTCTTTCTTCTTTATGAAAGTTTGAAGATGTGGCAAAGGCAGACAAGGCCCGTTATGAAAGAGAAATGAAAACCTATATCCCTCCTAAACGGGAAACAAAAAAAGAAGTTCAAGGAGCCCAATGCACCCAAGAGGCCTCCTTCAGCCTTTTTCTTGTTCTCTTCTGAGTATCGCCCAAAAATCAAAGGAGACCATCCTGGCTTAACCATTGGTGATGTTGCAAAGAAACTGGAAGTGATGTGAAATGACATTGCTACAGATGGTAGCCTTATGAAAAGAAGGCTGCTAAGCTGAAGGAAAAATACGAAAAGGATATTGCCGCATACTGAGCTAAAGGAAAGCCTGATGCAGCAAAAAAGGGAGTTGTCAAGGCTGAAAAGAGCAAGAAAAAGAAGGAGGAGGAGGAAGACAAGGAAGATGAAGAAGATGAGGAAGGAGATGAAGATGAAGAGGATGTAGATGAAGAAGATGATGATGATGAATAAGTTGGTTCTAGCGCAATTTTTTTTTCCTTGTCTATAAAGCATTTAACCCCCCTGTACACAACTCACTCCTTTTAAAGAAAAAAATTGAAATGTAAGGCTGTGTAAGATTTGTTTTTAAACTGCACAGTGTCTTTTTTTGTACAGTTAACACACTACCGAATGTGTCTTTAGATAGCCCTGTCCTGGTGGTATTTTCAATAGCCACTAACCTTGCCTGGT
>NW_006159583.1:11336484-11362007 GCF_000334495.1 Tupaia belangeri chinensis
CTCTGTAATTGCAAAAAAAAAAAAAAAGTTGCAGCTGTTTTGTTGACATTCTGAATGCTTCTAAGAAAATACAATAAAAAAAATAGAACACCATACAGAATTCTTTGCATTTGATAAAATTAAAACTAGACCTATTGAACAATTCCCCCTACCTTCAACCTTTGGCAACCACCATTCTACTTCCTGTGTCTTGACTACTCTCTATACCTCAGATAAGTGGAATTGTATCTTTTTGTGGCTGACTTATTTTGTTTAACTTAATGACTTCAAGTTTAATTCATGTTGCAGCATATGTCAGAATTGTCTCCTCTTTCAGGCTGAATTCCATTCTGTGTGTGTAATTGTGTGTGTGTGTATGTGTGTGTGAGAGACAGCCATATTTTGCTTATCCATTCATCTGCCAATGGACACTACATAAATTTTGAAATATTGGATTATCTCAATAAAGATATTCATATATTAAGTTCATGTGGAAAAAATAAACAAATGTAAGTAGCTAGAAAAACTAAAAGAATGAAAAAGAATATTGGGATTCAGTTCACCAGATTTTAAAACATACCACAAAGGCTTAACAGTTAAACTATCTGATATTAGTACATGAAGAAAAAGCAGCAAAAGAAAATAAAAAGTTTCAAAACGAACACAGGGGGACCAGCAGTTAGAGTAATGGCTATGTCGCTGGACTCCCATGTAGTCGACTGAGGTTCGAGTCCCAGACACGATGGCTTAAACTCACACCAGGCGTGTGTGCGTGCATGCCCAAGATCCTGAGAGGAAAAAGGAGAAGGGATTGCAGCGTGGCCATCCCCCCTGGGGAGTGATTTCTCGCTTTCTGTCTCTCTGTCTCTCTCTGTCTTTCTGGAGAGTGCATGGGCCCTATAGCAAAAACCTCTCAAAAAAAAAAAAAAAAAAAACACAGGAAGGTGGTGTGGTGGCTAAAACGTTAGAATTTCCAAATGGTCAACCACGGTTTCAGTCCCTGACCTGGCAACTTACTTTCTCACTCTCCCTCTCTCTCTCTCTCTCTGTCTTTCTCTGACAAAACTCATGTGAAAAAATATAAATAAATAATAAAATAATTCTTTAAGAAAAATACAAATACATTAAGAAATTTGGAATAGAGTAAAGATGGCATCTCATATCAATGCACAGGTACCCTCTGGAAAATTACAAACCAAACAAACCAAACATTCAGCTATTTTCTTCTTTGGAACATGATTTTTGGCTGCTTTCTTTGTTGAGGCATGAGTCACAATAAACATTTAATTCAATATCAAAACAGCCTTCTCTTCACACCTTTGCCCATTTACACTGTGTTCCACCCAGTCATCCCACCATACCACGCCCTGCCAAACAGCTGAGGGTCTTTGCCTTCCCGCCTCCTCCAGAGCCCTAGCCCCAGCTGTATTTACTCCTTCTGAAGCTTTGTGTCAGTTTGTACCAGGCTGAATCCAGAGCATTAAAAGTCATTGTTTTTGTGTATCCCCAGGATATAATTAAATAAATAAATAAATAAATAAATAAATAAATAAATAAAAGAAAGCTTCGATGTTATCAAAATACTTTGGAAATGTTGATTTTGAATAAAATTATGAAGAATTGTCATTGATCTTTCATGACTTCTGTTCTAGGAATACTATTGTATTTTTTTGTCCTGGAGTACACGAGATTGTTTTCCATTGCAAGTAAGAGAAACAAGGGAAAAAAAAGAAAAATAAGAAACAATCTCATTTGCCCTCCCAGCTGGTACCACGTGCCTTTCTGTGAGACGCCATTAATAAAGAGCTCTAAAGTGCTGCATCTCTAATGAGGTATTAAGAGCTGTCACCATGTGGGGCCAGCAGGTGGTATGGTGGTTAAAGTGTTGTACTCCCACATGGCCGACCACAGTTCAAATCTTAGAATAGGCAGTTTGCTCTCTCATTATTTCTTTCCTTCTCTCGTCAGCTTAAATAATAATAAAAGCAAATAAAATAAAATTTTTAAATTTTCTTTTTTTTTTTTTAAAGAGCTGCTACCAGGAACTCTTCTATCCTTTCCTTACTATGTTCCAGATAACTGCTTTAGGATGCTTGCAAGTATTGCCTTCTGCTTTTTTTTTTTTTAGAGGTTTTCGCTATAGGGTGTGTGCGCTCGCCAGACAGACAGACAGACAGAGAGAGACATAGAGACAGAAAGCGAGAAATCACCCCCCAGGAGGGATGGTCATGCCGCAATCTCTTCTCCTCTATTCTCCTCTCAGGATCTTGGGCACGCACACACACGCGCCCGGCATGAGTTTTAAGCCACCGGGTCCAGGACACGAACCGCAGTTGACTACATGGGAGTCCAGCGACATAGCCATTACGCTAACTGCTGGTTCCCGCCTTCTGCTTTTTGAGGTAAGCAAAACTGGAGGCCCAAGGAATTGATTACAAGTAGTAAGGTCAGGACTAGACCCTAGGTATGCCTCACATCTAAGCGTTCCTCTCCTGCCTGACCCACAATTACACTATCTTGATTTCTTCCTTGTGGACTAAGAAATTATGAAAGTGTTTTCCCATACATTCTTCTTTATTCTTAATTTTTCCAGAAGGTGTATGTGTTCACCAAAGACAGAAACAGAAAGAGAAAGAGGAGGAGAGTGAGAAAGCATCACCCATGGGGGAGTGATCACACTACTATCCCTTCTCCTCCATTTCTTCTCGTTTGGGGATTTTGGGCAGATACCTTATGTGCCCCAAACCTGAGACACCTGACATGTTTCTCCCACGAGATCCAGGACTCAAACCATGTAGTTAACCATGTGGAGTTGAGCTGCTTTGACCATCACACCACGGGCTGGGCCTGCCCATAAATCGTTTTTACCTTAACTAGAATCTCTTTCTATGGATATCGAGGCTGAGATCAAGACTTTGGGCTGGAAATGGATACTCTTTTACTCTCTGTGGCAGATGGTCATGAGCACTCTTCTGTGGGAAAGTCAGGATGGCATGTCTGAGGAATGAAAGATGAATTAATTAGGACTACTAAAGGGAAAGAAATATGGATGCACAGTAAAACAAAAGAGTAACAAATAATATAATGAAAGTATATGCAAAGTATTATAAGTCTAACAAGAAGGAAGAAAAGGAAGACATGAACGTTTATTGGCTATCTGCCAGATGTTGGGTATTCTACACATATATTCTCATTTATTCTCATTCTGTATAGTAGGAGACAAAAACTCAGAGAGATTAAGAGTCCACTCAAGTTGCCACAGTCAGTAAACAGGTAGATCTCGCAGTTCAAACTCAAACTCATCAGACTTCAAAGCCCTTGAATCATCTGTTTCATGACACTACCTTTTGAAAAGGATAGCTTTAGCTACAACTCAGAGGTAATCAGGTTCTTTCTCCACCTCAAAGACTGAATTTAGTAACATATGCATGTCTTAAAATGTCTATGATGGGAGACTCAAGCATGGGACATTAATCCAATGAATATCATACTTTCTTATGTCTTTGTCCAATTCTTACAGCAGGACTTGCTCAAGAATAAAATTGAGAATGACCCCTCTTGCCCCTCCTGCTTCATCACACTTTATTGGCATATTTCATTCCATCTGTGCACCTGCGCTAGATGATCAGCTACTTTGGAACAAAGATCATACCTTACATGACTAGAGCTTCCAGGCTTCTCTTTTACAGTTGAGGAAGTGAACTTTATATATTTACCTGCTAAAATTTCCCTTCTGTTTCCGTGTCAGATGCCACAACCTAGGATGTTCAGAATAATACAGTCAGAAAGAGGAACTACAATGTGAGATGAAAGAATGGGACCCAACACTAATTAGCTCATTGGATCAACAAGCCATTCTGAAATCCCTGTGTTGTGCTGGAGCTGTAGAGAGGAATAAGACTTTGCCTCCAGGCTTGAGTTGCTCAGGGGATATGAAGACAGGTAAAATAATAATTCTAAACTAAAGGGACAAGATATTGGAGAGCACAGAAAGCACCATGGAATGGAGTGCTAGTTTTAAATTAGAGTGTGCATGCCCCAGGGATGCAACAAGACTTTCTAATAGTATGTGGGTACAGAGAATTCGCAAGAAATTTTCAGATCCTCAACATTCATGTTTCCTCTTTTAAAGTTCATTCATCTGAGAACTACATCTGGTAAAAGTATACCATGTTGCATTTCTTCTCAAAAAAAAAAAAAAATCTCGAGGCCAGAAGATAGTATGGTGGTTGGGACACTGGAATCCCACATGGCCGACCGCTGTTCAAATCCTGGACCTGGTGGCTTGATTTCTCACCCACCCCTGCCACTGTCTGATGAGTGAATGTGCCCTTTGGCAAATTTAAAATTCTTTTTAAAAATATGATTCTAAAAATATGATTTTAAAAAATCTGTGGAGATACTGAAATGGGTATATAAGGTAAAGAAGGAAAAAAAAGAATAATATAAAATTCTCAACTATTAAAGAAAGATTGCCTGTCACTTTTTTCCAAAGGATAATGATGAATGATGGGTACATTTTACAAAATGATAGAAGCTTTTATTTAAAAGTCTAATGTTGGGCCAGCCCTGTGGCCCAGTGGTTAAGAGAGCTGGGTCCACACAGACAAACCATACAGTTCAAATCCTGCCCTGGTGGCTTGAAAAACACCAGGTATGTGTGTGTGCATGCCCCAAATCCCAATGAGATGGAGAAGTGGAGAAGGGATGCATTGTGACCACCCCTCACCAAGGGTGCTCTCTCCCTCTGCCCTTCTCTCAATCTCTCTCTTTCTCTCTAGTGAACTCATGTGCCCTCTGGCAAATTAAAAAAAAAAAAGTTGGGGACCAGCAAATGGCATAGTGGTTAAATGGCTTAGCTCCCACATAGTCAACTGCAGTTCGAGACCCAGACCCAGAGACTTAAAACTCATGCCAAGTGTGTGAGTATGCATGCCCAAAATCCTAAAAGGAGAATGGAGGAGAAGAGATTGCAGCATGGCCATCCCCCAGGAGGTGATTTTTTGCTTTATGTCTCTCAGTCTCTGTCTCTCTAGTGACCACATGCGCCCTATCGCAAAAAATCTCTCTAAAACAATTTTTAAAGTATTGCTTACAATGAACATGTAATCAGAAATCGCATCATTTCCAACTATTTAAGCTTATGATGGAAATTTTCAGAATATCTGAATATAACTGAAAGTATACAGTATATAGTTTTTAAAATGCCTTTAGGGAGTTCAAAGTAAAGATATTGGAAGATCAATGCTGGAAGAGGATGGATACCTACATTAATCCCCAAGATTACAACAGGGTATGGAAAGAAGTCAGCGGGAGGAGGCAGTAGTGAGGCTGTCTTGAAGAACTATGGATGGCCACCATAGTGGAGAGAAGACAAGATTCAATGAGGAGTACCGGCACATGCCAAGGCCCAGAGGCAAGAGAGAACCTTGTATGTTTGGATCGGACCGTCACACAGCTGAAACATGAGGACATGGTGAAAAATGAGACAAAGGGGAATGCTAGAAATTTGAATAAAGAAAAAATAGCCCTCCCTAGCAATGATGGCTTACTAACTTCCTTGTCATGTTTCAGGCCTCAATGTGATGACTGAAAATGAATCTGAGTCCAAAAATCTTGGGATTAAATTCCAACTCTCTTCTTAACAACTATAAAAAAGTTAGGTGAATTCTCTAAGTCTTTGCTTCATCATCTGTACAAAGAAAAAAAGAAGAAGAAGAGTATCTATTTAATAGATTATCAATTGAGATAACCCATATAAAACATTTCCACAGTACCTAGCATGTATTAAATACTAATAAATATTGGACATCTTAATTATTATTTGTAGGGCTTACATCTGACCCCTTAATCTCCCATGTGAAAATCTATGCCTTGTTCTCTTTTGCATTCATTATAAAGATCCAAATTTGTTAATGTTAGGTGAAGTCCTCCCCATCTCTACATTTTAGTGATAATATCCATTCATCTCATGCCCCACAATTAAATTGAGAGAAATTCTTCATCATGCTATCGTACTAAAGACCTAGCAGCCTCCGCTATGTTCAGGAAAAAACAGAGAATCTACCCTGCTCCCAGCTCTGTCCCACTATCACTCTGCTGTCTGGTCCCAGTCCTGTCACCATCATCCCTCATCACAGTCCCATACCCCTGCAGTGCAATTTTTCCCTGATGCTGCCAAATATTTGATAAACTCGTGCTAAAATGATGCAGAAAAGAGACAACATACACCAATTCTAAAATGACAAGCCTTTATCGAGGAACTGTCAGGATAGGAAATAGAGACAGGGAAGTAAGTGATTGCGAAATGTGTGGTTGGGATGGGCTCAAAGTACCTTTTAATTCCTTTTTAACCTCTATTTTATTTTACAATATTATTTAAGAGAGAAGTTTTTTGGGTGGGGTTGAGAGGGTTTGGAGAGAGCCATTTCATCAGTCTATCCAAGGCTACCTCCCCAATCTCTATGCTTCTCACCAGCAAGGGTGCTAACTGCTTTGTTTCACAGATGGAGGGATGGCCCAGAAGCTAGTATTGGAAATATCCTGATTATGATCACAGCTCTCTAGAGGTGTGTATGTGTGCATGTGCATGTGTGTGTAAGAAAGATGAGCAGAACTCATGATTTTTGCCCCCAGCAAACAATATCTCCGCCATCATACTCAGAGGATGACAACAAATTGGAGAGGCAAGAGCCAGCGGGTGGTGTCATAGTTAAGGTGCTAGACTTCCACATAGCCAATTGTGGTTTGAGCCCTGGACCTGGCAGCTTGAAACTCACACTGAGTGTGTGTGTGTGTGTGTGTGTGTGTGTGTGCCCAAAATCCCAAGCAGAAAATGGAGAACAAGGGATTGTGGCATGGCCATCCCCCCAGGGGTGATTTTTCACTTTCCCTCTGTCTCTCTCTAGAGAGCACATGTGCCCTATGGCAAAAACCTAAAAATAAATAAATAAATAAATAAATAAATAAAAATTGGTGAGGGAGAGGACATGTTTTGTACATCTCTTAAGAGTCCAGTCTGGGGACCAGCAGTTAGTGTAATGGCTATGTTGCTGAACTCCATGTAGTCGACTGTGGTTTGAGACCTGGACCCAGTGGCTTAAACTCACACTGGGCACGTGTGCGTGTGTGCCCAAGATTCCGAGAGGAGAATGGAGAAGGGATTGCAGCGTGGCCATCCTCCCTGGGGGGTGATTTCCCACTTTCTATCTCTCTGTCTCTGTCTGTCTTTCTAGCGAATGCACGTGCCCTATAGTAAAAACCTCTCCAAAAAAAAAAAAAAATGAGTCCAGTCTAATTACATGAGATGAATGAAGGGAAAGAAGAAATCTAGGGCGATTCCCATATTTCTAGCTTTGGTGAGTGTATAGATAGCTGTGTATTTCACCAAAATATTTCACCAAGGCAGGAGTTATGACTTTAGTTTTCTAACTTTTTTTTCTTAATTGCTAGAGAGTATGTATGCTTGCCAGAGAAAAACAGAGGGATAGATAGAGAGAAAGGGAGGGAGAAAGCAAATTGCAATGGGACATGGTCATGCCACAATCCCTTCTCTTCCATTTTGTCATTCCGTTGGAATTTTGGGCATTCATTCACATGTGCCCAGCTTGTTATTCAAGCTTCTGGCCCAGATTTGAACTGGGGTTGGCTACATGGGATCTAGTTTCCTTAATCACGAAGCTATTGTGCTAGCCTAGTTTTTTTAACTTTGATACTTCAAGTCCCCATGAGCTAGAGATTTCAATAGACAGCTAGGCATGTGAGTATAAGAAGCAAGCAAGCAAGAGAGAGATCAGCACTGGAAGTGCAGATAAGGTTGTAATCAAAGCTTCTGCTAGAGATGAGTTTGCCCAGGTCAAGTAGATAGTGATGAGAAATGAAGAACAAAGTCAGACCCCTTGGGAAATTGTATAATTTAAAGATAAGAAACCACAAGAGAACTGGCAAAGGGTTAGAATGAAAACCAGAGAGAAAATTGTCTGCGTAATGAATAGAAGAATGATTTTTTAAAAGGAGGACATGGTTGATTGAATCAAATGTGAAAGAGGTCACAAATGGGATTCATTCATTCAGCCAGACATTGACAATTATACCCCAAAGACTGTTCTAGATGCTGGGGACAGAGGAAAATATAAAATAATCCTGTGCTCAGTGAATTTAGTGTATTAAGGAGAAGAGAAAATAAAATAGGAAATGACACTGCAAAGTCTAATTTGTAAAAGAGGGTGTTGTGAGTTGATGTGGGAGTGTGACTGGGCTTTAGGGACAGCAGTTTCAGTGGAGTGACAAGAGCAGCTATACGCTTGTGGAGATGCGTTTAGGGAACTTGTTCCAAGAGAATAAGAGCTCTACAGTAATAACTATAGATGGACATGTATGCAAGGAAAGATGGGATTTAAGGACAGAAAGATAGAGAGAACTTGGGTTTATCGAGGAAAGAGAAAGATTGGAGCTCGGAGGTAAAAAAGTTTACTTGTTGCACATTCCCTGGGGGAAGTAAAAATATGAGGAAAAGAGTAGTGGGGTGAAGAGTAGGAGGTACAGAATCCAAAGTGTAAGTGGAAAACCTTGGAAAGAAGGAAAGGTTGGACTATCCAAGAAGGAGAAGACGGATGGGTGGGTGGGTGGATGGAGGCACAGATGATTTTTGGCACCAGAGTGACAGTTGTTTAAATACTAGAAATGAACTAGTAGCAGAGAACTAGTAATCTCATCTTTTCCTCTACTCATACAACAACAAAAAAATAGTGAGTAAAAGGATTCACTTGAATGGTAACCTCAAACGCCTTTCGTATAATCAGTAGACTTTGCTGGAAATCCTTACATCAGCAGCCTGATACATGGGAACTGTGTTTGTGGGGCTCTGCTGGGAAGCGCCTGATCACCTCAGCCACAGTCCTCCAGAAGAGGGGAGCTTTCTCATATCAGCAACTGGGAGGCACAGTGATCTGCAAAAGGTCACAGAGCCTGAGGAAGCGACACATCCATTTTCTCCCCACAGGCTTCCTCCGTAGCATTAGCACTCAGTGTTCTGCCCCCAACTGCTTCATTGAAACTTGGCCCTTGAAGGTCAACAGTGACATCTGTATTGCTAACTCAAAAGGCCTTTTCTTCCACACCGTTCTCATCATCCCCCGTAGCCTGTTGTTTATCATAGTCATTTCAGTAACAGTTGACCCGAATAACCTCTTTTAGAAACTCTTCTCCTAGCTTCCATGACACTGCACTCTGTGATTTCCCTCCCACTCATGAGTAAAGGGTACCTAGAGGATGGAAAAATGAAACTGATAGTACAACTCAGTGAAGAATGACTCTGTGTTAGAATGACACAGTTCTCACAATAGCCATAGGCCCAGCAAAATCTTACCACCCCCTCTACTAACCTCCACTCACCACTTCCTTCATTCCAGCTACACTGCCTCTCTTGCTGTCCTGGAAACATGCTGGTCACACTCTTCCTTTGCTCTTTCCGCTCGCTGGTATCTGCTCCTCTCTGATTCTTGGGTAACTTCTTAGATAAGCATTACTACATTGCTTGTAAATATTCAACTCTGTTGTAAAAGATAAGAAAAACAATGAGGTAGATGAAACTCCTAAGACATATTAAATACAGTATGTACCAAGTAAGAATATGTTAAAGATAGATGTAATGAATGAGATACATGACTTCAAAAACACTGTATAATCAGGACTGTGTGTGGAGATTAAAGCAGCTGGATCCCACACGGCCAACTGTACAGTTCAAGTCCTGGAACAAGTGGCTTGAAAAACACTTTGGGTGGGGCCGACAGGTGGGGTTAAGGGCACGTACTCACACCTGGCTAACCACAGTTCAAGTCCCAGACCTGGCGATTTGCTTTCTCACTTTCTCTCTCTGTTTCTCTCTCTCTCTCTCTCACACACACACATACACACACACCACACACACATAAACACACCCTCACATCCACCTACACACATACTGTCCCTCTATGGTCAAATTAAAATAAATATACAAGTAAAGTTAAATAAAATAATTTAGAAAGAAAGAAAGGAGAGAAAGGAAGAAAGGAAGGAAGGAAGAGAAAAGAAAGAGAAAGAAAGAAAAGGAAAGAAAGAGGAAGAAAAAGAAAGAAAGGAAGGAAGAAGAAAGGAAAGAAAAACACTCTGAGTACATGCATGTGCATGCATGCCCAAAATCCTGAGAGGAGAAAGAAAAAGAAGGGATTGTGGTGTGGCCATCTCCCCAGAGGAATGCTTTCTTACTTTCCCTTTCTCTGTCTTTGTCTGTCTCTGATGAGCCCATGAGTCCTATAGCACAAATTTAAACAAACAAACAAAAAGCATGGCAGAATCAATAGTCACTTCTATAAAGAAAGTGAGGAAAGGACTCACCAAGTAGAGAGGTAAGGATTATGCCACCTCCAGGTTAATAGCTATGTCACCCCAACCTGGCCACTAGTGATACGTACTCTGGTCCCCACTCTGGCTCCATGTATGTGCTTCCCAAGAGAAGCAGAATAAGCTCATAGCTGCTCAACATGAGCCACAGCTCCTGGCCAGGAGTACTTAGTCCTGAGTCTCCCTGACAGAGCAAGCCTGTATTGGCCCTAGACAACTTCTGTCTGTTGAGCTCCTGTCCTCATAACCTTCTTACCATTGAGGAGGGCTGGAGAGGGGAACAGGTGAAGGATAGAAGGGAGAGAACATGTTATCAATTCACAACCTAGGATTTATATATGTAGTATGGGACTTCTTCCTACTTCCACCTTAAATACTTTGACCTATGGTATTTCTTTCTGCTCATCATTATGTGTTTTAGGTTGATTCGATAATCCATATGATTTGGTATGTGAGCCTGTTTGTTCAGAAACAAAATGGCATACCTGGTACTTGGAGGTTCCCATTGCATCAAGGTAATTTCCCACACCAAGCCCATTTGAGTCTTTGCTTAAATGTCATCTTCTCAAAGAGGCCTACGCTGAGTACCCTTTTAAAATTGTAGTCCCCCATGGGCAGCCTCTTACCCCGCTCTGTTTGTTTTTTCCTTAACAGATATTTCCCACCCTGCATAATGTACTCACTTATTACGTTCATTGTTTATTGTCTGTCTGCCCCCTCAGAATATAACCTGCTCAGGATTATCCGTCCTATTTAGTGAGAGCTCACACTCTTAGAACAGTTCCTGGGACATTTCAGGAACCTGGAAATACTTGTAGCTATCTAGAGACATCACCAACTAGACCTCAGGAAAGGAAGCTGCACTTGTGCTGGTGTGTTCACAGTTTACAATGAAAAAAAAAAAAAAAAACATGAGCTGCAGAGCTGAGCAACAGGCACCATGAAAAGTTGAAAGTGTACATTCCCCGAAAAGGCTAAACCCCTGGGGTAATTTCAATACAGAAGACAGGAATGAGGAATGTTGAACATTTTTTCATGTTTTTTGACCGTTCGTATGTCTTTCTTAGAGGGTTGTTTATCCAGCTCCTTTTCCCATGTTTTGATTGGGTTAATTGTTTGTTTGTTTGTTTTCAGATAAGTTGCTTGAGGACATAGAAGCATTAAAAATGATTATAGACTCTGGAGACAATGTGGGAAGAGGACGGGAGAAGGGGAAGAGCATAAGGAAAGAAATTAAAGAGGAAAATAGAGAGGCAAGACTATTATGGTACACAGAAAGGGGTTATTATCTGTTGATGATAACATGTTTTGTATCCTTTTGGACTGGTGTGAAGTGTATTCATAAGGGGTAAATTCAAATTACAAGCAAAGTGATGTACAGTAATTAAATGTATAAAATAAATTTTAGAAAAGAAGACAGGAATAAAAGGAAATTATAAGAACAATCTTTGGCTGTACGGAGAAAAAAATGAATGGAAAGTTGCTCTTGTCACCAATTTCTAGTGGACTATTAGAAGAAACAGACTTTTAATTGGCATTATCAGATTAATTTCTTTAAAAAACTGCTTTCTAAATTTAGGATCGCAAATTCCACTGCTTATAGAGGCTAAGCAGATAATTAGGTGAAGGAAGAGGAGAGTGAAAGAATAAGGCACAGTGGGGATTTTGCTAAGCTGGAGAACTAGCCCCCAGGAATGACAGCAGGTCTTTCTTGGCTTTAATCAAGAGTTGAGGTACAGGAATGTAGGCCCAAGGTTGCCACATTTTGTTGCTCAAAAATGTCCAAAAATCTAAATTCCATTTTTCTCCAAAATTTTCCAATTTTTGAAACCTGAGCTGAACAAAACCTATTCTTTTGGCCTGCTAGTTGTTGCATCCGAGTTGTATTCTAGGTCCTCTGTCATCTTTTGTCAGCTTTGCTTCCAACCTGTAATATTCTTCTTTCTCAGTATGGGACTCACACCCCCTTCAGCCGTGACTACCTACCTCAGTTTGGGTTGCTACATAGCAAATTACAATGAATTGTGTGGCATAATTTATCCTTAAGTCTGGAGGCTGGGCAGTCTAAGGTCAATATGCTGGTACATCTGGTATCTGGTTAAAGCCTGTTTCCTGGTTTGTAAATGACCGTCTTCTCATCATATTCTCATGGCAGAGAGCAAAGCAAGCGAATAATTCTCTTCTTCTTCTAAAGACACTAATCCCACCATGGGGGCTCCACCCTCATGACCCAATTTTCTGTCAAAGACTCCACCTCCCAGTATTATCACATTAATGCTAAGAGTTCAAAAGGTGAAGTTTGGCCAGAGAAAGAAGGACCAACAGGCAGGCCCAAGCCAAGTTGCTCAGCTTGAGCTCATCAGCAAGGACCCCCACCCAGCCTGCTCAGCAGGAACTCCCACCCAGCCTGCTGTGGGGGAGAAGAGGCTCTCCAGCCTTCAAGAACCAATACCTGGTTCCTGCAGTCCCAGAGAAAGAAAGAGCAACAGGGAGATCCTGCAATTCCATAGAAAGAAGGTAGGTGTTGCTACCCCATATGTGTTGACACCATTCTGCCCCTCACCTATCCAGGACCAACTGGCAGGCCCAAGCCAAGACACTTGGTTTGAGCTTATCAGCAGGGACCCTTGCCTAGCATGCTGTGGGAAAGGAGGGGCTCTCCATCCTTCCATGGTCTACCACCTTACATTCTATGATACCTGTCAGTGCAACTTCCATCACATTGGAAACAGCTGGGTTTGGGAAATAAATCTTCAAATATATGAAAATAGGAGACTCTGGAGTAATTCTTTCCCCATAACTCCCTTAACAGTAAAAGGAGAGAAACTCTCCTCTGAAAATATAAACCAAAAACTCCTATTGTCAGGGCCAGCAAGTGGCATGGTGGTTAAGGGAGCTGGACTCCCACATGGCTAACCATGGTTCAAGTCCCAGACTTGGTAGCTTGCTTTTCCACTTTCTCTGCCTCTCTCTCTCTCTCTTCCTCTCTTTCTCTCTCTCTCCCTCTCTAACTCCATCCCTCTCTGGTCAAATTAAAATAACAAAATAAAGTTAAATAAAATAATTTTTAGAAATAATTTTTTAAACATTAGTGTGGCACACTCTCACCCACAGTAGAAGAGGTAAATTGGCACAGAGCTTATGCATGTCATTGAGAAATGCAGGTGCACACAGCTATAGAAACATACTCCAAAGGAGTAGAAAGCAGTGAGTAGGCCATCAGATAACTCAAAATCAAAGCAGAATCTGAAGAAATAGGGGAGAATCAGGAACTACCTCATCATTTCTAACCAACAATGGATAAAATACAAGAGATCACAGAAATGTCAGAAAAAGAATTGAGACTATACATTGTAACAATACCCAATGAGATGGAAGATGAAAAAGAGAACCTTTTGGAGGAGATGAAAAAAATCCTTCTATGATACGAAGGAGAAACTTCATAAGAAGATAGACCACTGAAAAAGAATCAAACAGAACTTCTAGAAATAAAGAATATTACAGGAAATCAAAACATCCCTCAAAAGTATCAGCAGCAGATTGTACCATGCAGAAGAAAAAAATCTCTCACCTTGAAGACAAAACTTCTGATTTAGTCCAAGAAACTGAAAAGAACAGAATAACCATTAAAAATAAGGACAATATAGGAAATTTTAGACACCATTAAATAGTCAAATATCTTCATAAATAGTATTCCAGAAGGTGAAAAGGTAGGTAAAGGTGCAGAAAACACCTTTCATAATATGTTAGCTGAAAATTTTCCATATTTAGACAGGCATGTAGACATCCAAATCCAGGAGATACAAAGGACACTAGATATAAGAATATTCTCTCCAAGACATATCACAGTTAAATTGATAAAAATCAAAGACAAGGGCAAAATTCTAAAAATGGCAAGAGAGAAATGTCAAGTTACTTACAATGTTTACCCCATTAGATTAACATTGGCTTTCTCAGCTAAACAATGCAAACAAGGAAATAATGAGAAGAAATCTTTAAAACTCTGAAAGAAAGAGTTTCAGCAAGAGTACTATACCCAGCAAGAGTATCCTTCAAAAGGGAAGGAGAAATAAAATTATTCCCAAATAAACAAATGCTGAAAGAATTCACCCAAACAAAACTAGCTCTTCAGGAAATATTTAAGGGACTACTATACCAGGAAAGCTAAAGAGAGACAAATAGAAGTTAGAGAACAAAAGCAACTAGAAAAAAAAAGGATGAATCTACACATATTGGTAATAATATTGACTGTCAGGACTAAATCTAGATTTATCTATTTTACACACAAGAAAGTTTAAATACAATTCCACCCGTTATTTGATAGACAGTTGTCTCCACAGGTTTCAATTTGTATATTTTTTCTAACCACTACTCATTGTATAAAACTAGGTGATAGAGGGAAAGTCTAAAATGTTATAGCTGAGTCTCTTTGGAATGATAAAGGCTAAAATAAAGAACTTTGTAAATACTATAAATCACCAAATCACTGCCATTACACATTTTCACTTTTAAACATCTCTTTCCAATTTTGTTATACACCTTTTGCCAATTTTGTTTTATCTTCCCTTTTCCAAAGACTTATTTCTTTATGAACAATACAGCACTATGGTCTTACAAGAACTCACAATGTGTAAGTAAAAGAATTATTTTTCTATCTCTTCCTAATGTCTAATATTATGTACAACTTTATTGTCTCTAACTGGACCAATGATTGATACACACAGGTTTTTTTCAGAATCTAAACTATGTCCCATAGTCCTCTACAAAGAAATTACAAATTCTTCTTTAATTGGTTATGTTAAGATTACCTTTGCTAATATATGGGATTATTTATTGCCTGATATTTAATTAATATGATTTTCTTTGGAACTGTACCTCACAGTAAAGAATATCATAGACAACTTAGTACATACTTGCAGAATAACCTTTGGAGTGAGATTCAAATGTTCACAGCATAATGTTAAATGTTGAATGTTTATATCCTCAATTTGTTTATTACACAGTATATACATGCTTTGAAAGACCATTCTGTACTCTACAAAGATGTGCAATGATTATATGTAAATTGCAAATTATAGTAAATATTTAAAGAGAAAAAAATTTGTATGGGAAGTTTGGTTGAGTGGAGATACAAATATACAGTCCTTTACACTACTCTATTCTGACAAAACCCTTTTGCAGACTCACTGCTTCTCAGAATATTGCCCCTTTATGGAAGGAAGTCCACTCATCCTATCTCTGTAATCCTCCATTCTTTAAAAACTTACAGCTCAAGACCCATCACATCCTAACCATTTCTCAGACCACTCTATTCTACAGCAATGCATTTTATCATTTTTATGGAGTTTGAAATAGATCATCTATTATTTCATTATTAAGTCATTCCTTTTTTAAATTTGAGTGCACATGCATGAGAGAGAGAGAGAGAGAGAGAGAGAAGGACAGAAAGACAGAGAGAAGTATCTTCAACAGGGTATCATCACATGGCACTCCCTATTCACACACACACACACACACACACACACACACTCAGCATGTTTCAGATCGACCTAGAGGGAAAGTCTAAAATGTTATAGCTGAGTCTCTTTGGAATGATAAAGGCTAAAATAAAGAACTTTGTAAATACTATAAATCACCAAATCACTGCCATTACACATTTTCACTTTTAAACATCTCTTTCCAATTTTGTTATACACCTTTTGCCAATTTTGTTTTATCTTCCCTTTTCCAAAGACTTATTTCTTTATGAACAATACAGCACTATGGTCTTACAAGAACTCACAATGTGTAAGTAAAAGAATTATTTTTCTATCTCTTCCTAATGTCTAATATTATGTACAACTTTATTGTCTCTAACTGGACCAATGATTGATACACACAGGTTTTTTTCAGAATCTAAACTATGTCCCATAGTCCTCTACAAAGAAATTACAAATTCTTCTTTAATTGGTTATGTTAAGATTACCTTTGCTAATATATGGGATTATTTATTGCCTGATATTTAATTAATATGATTTTCTTTGGAACTGTACCTCACAGTAAAGAATATCATAGACAACTTAGTACATACTTGCAGAATAACCTTTGGAGTGAGATTCAAATGTTCACAGCATAATGTTAAATGTTGAATGTTTATATCCTCAATTTGTTTATTACACAGTATATACATGCTTTGAAAGACCATTCTGTACTCTACAAAGATGTGCAATGATTATATGTAAATTGCAAATTATAGTAAATATTTAAAGAGAAAAAAATTTGTATGGGAAGTTTGGTTGAGTGGAGATACAAATATACAGTCCTTTACACTACTCTATTCTGACAAAACCCTTTTGCAGACTCACTGCTTCTCAGAATATTGCCCCTTTATGGAAGGAAGTCCACTCATCCTATCTCTGTAATCCTCCATTCTTTAAAAACTTACAGCTCAAGACCCATCACATCCTAACCATTTCTCAGACCACTCTATTCTACAGCAATGCATTTTATCATTTTTATGGAGTTTGAAATAGATCATCTATTATTTCATTATTAAGTCATTCCTTTTTTAAATTTGAGTGCACATGCATGAGAGAGAGAGAGAGAGAGAGAGAGAAGGACAGAAAGACAGAGAGAAGTATCTTCAACAGGGTATCACCACATGGCACTCCCTATTCACACACACACACACACACACACACACACACTCAGCATGTTTCAGATCGACCTGGGGATCTGAACCTGTGGTCAGCCGTTTGGTGTCTAGCACTATAGTTCAGTCCACTACCGACTAACTGCACCACCAGGCTGGCCCCTCTATTGTTTAATGGCATTAGACATCTTTCATATGTACATGCATTATTCTCCTATTAATGGTAAGATTCTCAAGGATTAATGTCCAATATTAGAGGCTACAGAATCCTTGCCACTGGGCTACTGGGTTCTAATCTGGCCTTTGCCACCTGTTAATGTAACTTTGAGCTAATGCCTGAACTCTCAGTCTCAGTTTCTTCATCTGTAATAAATGCAATAAAATGCAAATAATATTTCTTCACAGAGATATTGCAAAGTTTATATGAGATTAAATAGAAAATGGACATCTCAATGAATAGAAAGTGGCACCTCATAAGGATTCAACCAGTGTTGGTTTTATTTCTATAAAATCGGTTTAATTGTTTTATATCCCCTAAAATATCTGACTTTTGGTTACTTATCTAGGTTAATGTCAACATCATGATGTGACTAGCCAATTCTCTTAAGTTAATTTAATAGATGTGAATCTACAGGATGACTTGAAAGTCAGAATAATTCTTTGTTAAAAAAAAAAAAAAAAAAAAACTTATTGGGCCAGCAGATGGCGTGGAAGTTAAGGCGACTATACCCAGCATGGCCAACTGCATGGAGTTCCAGACCAGGTATGTGGTTTAGGTTTTAGCTCAACAGATTATTTAAAATAAATAGTTCTTGATTTCTGTTTTATGTAGAAAACATAAAACAGAATGCCCTATTTAATGCTTGGAAATCTCTAATGGAGATGTAGAGAATACACATCCTTGATGATTTAACGAGAATTTTGCCCATGAATAAGACAGTAAGACAAATTGAACTTTCAAGGTTTTCTTTATTCTTGTTGAGTTTATCTAAAGTAGAGGTTCTCAAATGGGCTGGGGGAACAAGTTTGCTCCCCAAGAACACGTGGCAATGTCTGGGGGACATTTCTGGAAATCACAACTGGGGGATGTTATTTAACTCTAAAGGGTAGAGGCCAGGGCTGCTACTAAATACCAAACAATGGAAAAGACAGTTCACCTCCCATCACACAAGAGCCTTATCTGACTCAAAATGTCATTAGTGCAAAGGCTGAAAATTCTGATCTGAAGACTGGGGAAGACACACAACTGAGAATTTTTCTTGTTCCTAAAGTTGGAACTACAAGAATGGTGGGTGTCTGAGGCAATCCTAAGATTACCCCCGTACCAGAACTCTCTGCTAAGCCAAATTCATTAGTTAATAAAGCATAGGCCAAGTGGTGGGTGGTCAGTGGAGAATCAAAAAACCAGTTCTGGAAGAAATTTGGGGTCTCAGACTCCCAAAAGGGATGAACTGAAGGCAACGTTCTCATTTCCATTACGCAAAGGTATTGTTCTCCTTGAATCATTTCTATTCCCCCATACAATTAAACTTGGGGACCAATGTGAATCATCTTTTTGAAGATATTGAATAAAATTAATTTTGAATAAAAGTTGATCATTACATTAATTTAAGACTTACATAAAGAGTCTAGAAAACTTTGTAAATACAAACTCATGCTCATAGTTTCCCAAAGAGATTTCTTTTAATAAGAAGGTCAAATAGGAACTCACACATTAAGGTTGTGAATAAATGTGGTTATAGCATTGGTTTCCTCTCTCAGAAACTCCCCACATCAGTGGCTTGGTAATTTTCTTTTCTTTAGTTAAATATAATCTTGTCAAATATGAATTCGGTACGTTTACTTTCTTTTTAAATTTATTTCCGTCTCTTATTTCTTTTCTTTTCTTTCTTTTTTTTTTTTTTTTTTTTTTTTTTGTGGTTTTTTTTTTTGGGCGGGTGGGGTTCTCATTTTTGAGAGGTTTTTGGTATAGGGCACGTGCGCTCGCCAGACAGACAGAGATAGACAGAGAGACAGAAAGCGAAAAATCACCCCCCGGGGGGATGGTCACGCCACAATCCCTTCTCCTACATTCTCTTCTCGGGATCTTGGGCACACACGCACACACGCCTGGTGTGAGTTTTAAGCCACTGGGTCCCGGACGCGAACCGCGCTCGACTACATGGGAGTCCAACGACATAGCCATTATGCTAACTGCTGGTCCCTCCCTCTCTTATTTCTTAACGTGCCCTTTTGTCTTTTCCTCTTTCCTTTGTTCCTTCCTTCCATACTTTATTCGTTTTATTTATTTGTTTATTTATTTAATTTTGTCCAACTACGGGAATAAGAAGAACAAGTCTCCGCTATGTCTTCACCAACTCTAGGAAACCAAATTTTACTTTCTTTTATAACATCATGCTGCCATCTTGTGGTAAGTCGAGATACTCAGCTAGTCAAACAAACGTATAATAGAACTGTTGAAATACCAGAAAACGCAAAACCATGCAGTGGAGACTTGTTGAACCAAGAGTCAATGCTTTCTCATCCCATGGTTTAAGTTACAGGGCCCAAAGCTACATTTCTCCTTTCCCCAAAACCTGTGATTTGTCCCAGGAATGAGACATCTTTGTTCCCAAACTGAGTATAGAAAAACCTGAATAGAACAAATCTTCCATACAGACCTATAGTATGTTTGAGACCCTGATAAGAAATTTCTCAAGTTATTCTCTTTTGGGCTGAATGGTGGTGTCATAGTAATGCAACTTGACTTACATAGGAAGGTTTCTAGTCCCCCTCCCAGGGGCTCCCTCCATATACCAGGTACATTCATGAGTTCCCCTGATCAAGGCTGGCTGAGGCTAGGGGTGGATCATGATATGAAGATCTTGTTAGAGATGACTATCTGTCTGTCTCTGTCTCTATTTATCTCTCTTTCTCTATGTCCCTCTCTGAATAAGCCTTATGATTTTTTGAAAATAATTAATTTTCTTTCAAGTCATCCAACAGATTCATGATCTATCGTTCCCAATAAGAGAACTGCCCAGTTAAGCCATGATGTTGACATTAACCTAATAAGTTGTTGGAAAAGTCATGATGTATTGTTTCTATGTTTTTCTATGCAAAAATGTGTCATGACTTTTTCAACAACCCAGTAGAGAAGTAACCAAAAGTCAAATACTTTAGGAAAGACAAGAACAACACAAAAAAGTTATATTGTTATTTTTAAAGGCCAAATAGTATATGCTCAATGAAATAATATGAATGTCTATTCTCTTTTTTCTTTTTTGAGAGGTGTTTTTTTGTTTGTTTGTTTGTTTGTTTGTTTTTGCTATAAGGCTCGTGCGCTCGCCAGACAGACAAAGATACAGAGAGACAGAAAGTGAGAAATCAACCCCCAGGGGAGATGTCCACACCGCAATCCCTTCTCCTCCATTCTCCTTTTGGGATCTTGGGCGCGCACGCACACGCGCCTGGCGTGAGTTTTAAGCCACCGGGTCCGGGACGCTAACCGCGGTCGACTACATGGGAGTCCAGCGACATAGCCATTACACTAACTGCTGGTCCCTCTGTTCTCTACTTATGTTACCAAACCAAACCAGACAGGGACTAGGAGTCAGTCACTTGCCACCAGAAAAGCCAAACCCATGAGATTCGTCTATGAGGAAGGCTTAGTTACAGATGATATCACCTGGGAGAATGCTAGGTTTGCTTAAAAGACTGTCTCCCTTATTTGGGATTTGGCTTTTATAGAGAACTAATTCCCACCTAAGTCTTCAAACAGGTCTATATACGCAAATGGAGGGTTGAAACTTGTGTCGCACTCTGATTGGTCAACTCTAGCCTTTCAGCAAGTTCCTTGGAGTTTGGTTTTTCACACTCCTCCATCCTGTCCCGTTTTTTCCCAGCCTCATTGCTGGAACCCTAGTCTAAGCCACTTTCATCTCAGATCTCTGTGTCCTTCACATACACAGTAGCCAGAATGTCTCTTTACAACACAGATCTGATCACACCTCTATCCTGAAAGTCTTTCATTGGCCTCCCCTGTTCCTGGATTAAAATTCAAAATCCTTACCCCAGATCTGAACTCCAGTCCCGTTCCCCAGCTCCTGAAGTTCTCCTTTTGTGATCATCCTTAAACTGATATGTTCAAAACTGTATTAATATAAGAGAACAGCCAGTTAAATCCTAATATTACTGTGAGACTATGGATGTTTGCTTACTACATATTCAATACGCAGAAGTATTTATCTAAATCGCCTCTGGACATGGTTTCGAGCAACAATGAGATAAGATAGAATATTTGAGTGAGGAAGACCATTAGCCTAGTGCCTTGGTTTCCAGGTAAGAAATGGGTCCAGCAAACCTGAGAAACTTGCCTACTTGTCTAATGGCAGATCTGGAATTATCATCCAGTTATTTCAAGAAACAACTCCAAGGACTCTTTGAAGTTTGAGAAGAGGTGAAGGCTAGAAAGGATGCTTCCTTTGGCATAAATACTGGACTTTGAATCAAGGTTGGGGAATGAGGGCAAGCCTGGTTCACAGCAGTTTGCTGGTATGAAGCACCTGCTTTCTGCCTTACTCTCTCACTGAGAGCTATGTCTCTTGGTTTGAAAATTCTGAACAGTTCAATTCTATGATTTTGTGACTTGGCGATGGCCATCACTGAGTGATTTCGATGGGCTCTGGGGAAAGAAACCTAATTTTTTATGTTTCCAGTGTTTACAGCCACTCTTAAAGCATCTATTACTCTCCCCTAATCCAAAGATGAGGAAAGTTTGGTTCAGAGAAATTGAGAGACTTGACCAAGAATCTTATGACAAAATGAACTGCTGTGAATGAAGTCCTTGTGACGCCAATTTTGATTTTCAGGGAAGAGCGATCAGACCTCAAGGCAAGATATCAAACCTCAGGGTAACCTTAGGACATACTGTTATGGTTTGGATGATGGTTTGTCTTTCAAAGGTTTATGTTTTGGAATTTGGTCTTCGTGAGTAGTGATTAGTTATCCCCAAAAAGTTTATGTGTCAGGATTCATCTATATTGCAATGGTGTCAAGTTATAACTTAATTCCTTGATGGTGGGAACTATATTAATTTCTTGGGCTAGGTGGTGGTGCAGTGGTAATGCAGGTGGCCCCACATGAGAAAGGTCCTAGATTTGTATCTCAGGAACTCCCTAACCATGCCAGGAACACTCATCTGTGTGGTTACGATCCAGAAAAAAAGAAAAAACATATGTCATGACTTTTCCTACAACCCAGTAGCAGAGGGCTATTATCCTTGAGGGAAGATAAATGTATAAAGCAAGCCCACATTCACCCTGACATCTGCAAGGCAAGACTTTATAATTTTTGTCCCAAAGAAAGTTGTCTGAGCAATCAGTCTGGCCTGGCACAGGAGAGGGTAACAGAGAAAAGAGATCTGGACATCAAAGAATTCTCAGAAATTTGCATAAGATGGTCTCACATCTTTGCCAAATACTAACTTGTATTTAAACATGGTAAGACTACAGAAAGCCCAACAGAGATTAGCTGCTGGAGGGCTGAGAGGTGGACCAAAATTTTGAGTATATTCAGTCTTAGGCAACATTGGAATTTCAACCAGCCAGAACAAGAAGACTTCAGGACCAGCCCAGGCCTTCAGGTGGAACCTCAGAAAAGCCATGACCAGAATAAAGATTCTATCCTAAAACAGGGACAATTCTAGAATTATTTTTAAAAAGCAATAATTAATCTCAGTAGGACCAAGGTAGTCTATCAACAAATTAATTGCCTTCCAGAATGCAAGTAACAACCCAAAGGGGAAAAAAAGGACCCAGATTCTTTTTGTTTTGTTTTGTTTAAATTTATTTATTTAAATTCATTCACTATACATCCTTATAGCAAACAAAATGAGATTTCCCATCCAGAATACACTGTATATTGGCTCAGTCAAGCACATCAACATACATGTAATTGTCAACAAATAATTTTCCATTTCTTGTTTCCTATATATTTTGTTATTTTTGCCATCCTTGATTCCCTCTCAACCTCTGCCGTGTCTCACCCTCCTCTCACACTGTCTCTGGTATCCATGGTTGCTTTCTATGTCTTTTCCCCCCATTTTATTTATTCACCAATGAACTTAATTAATCTAAATACTTCCAATAGCAAGGACAGCTGATATACACATATCCATGAACACAAGTCTGACTTTAGGCATAAACCTCAGTGAGTAGAATGAACATACTATAAAGTAGCACCTAGCTGGGACTATATAGCTTACTGCAGTCATCAAATATTTATTTTTTTTAATTTCAAGAAAAATAGTTTTCGTGTTTTTTTTCCTCCTGAAACTTTTTTTTAAAATTAATTAATTTACATTCATCCTCTAATCATCATCACAGCATGCAAAAAGATACGTGTGTGTGTATATATATATATATGTATATATTTACCCCTATGTCTGACCCTCTTCCCTTTCCCACTCTCTTCTCACACTATCTCTGGTGTCTACAGTTGTCTTCCATTCCTTTTCCCCCACACAATGTTATATTCACAAGCCCCAACATACAGTGAAAAACAAATCACTAGACATGAGAAAAAGAAGAAAAACTTGACCCAAAATTAGGAAAAAAAGTGGCAAATTAAAACATTCCTAGAAAATATATACATACTAGAATGAGCATTTAAGGACTTTAAAACAGCTTTCATAAACATGTGCAAGGATTTAAAGGAAAATATAAATACAATAGTAATAAAACATTTTTAAAGAAACAAATGGGATTCTTTTGGGGGGGAGCATAGGGTGCATGCACTTCATGCAGAGGAAAAGTGAGAAATTACCCCCTGGGGGATGGCCACATCACAATCCTTTATCCTCCATTCTCCTCATGGGATTTTGAGCATGTACACACACATACCTGGTGTCATTTTCAAAATGCCAGGTCCAGGATATGAACCACAGACAGCCATATGGGAGTCCAGTGTCTTAACCATCAAACCACCTACTGACCCCATAAATGGAATTTTTTAAGCATAAAAACCCTATATATAAAATTTAAAATTCACTAAAAGAGCTTTATAGCAAATTAGATACTATAAAAGAAAAGATTAGAAAATTTAAACACATAACATGCAGAGGAGCTCATAAGTTGAACTCTCATCAGAAATAGTGCAAACCAGATGAAAATGAAACATTTTTAGCATATAGAAAGGAAAAAAGACTCTAGAAGTCAATATCCAGTAGTATTCTTCAAAACTGAAAGCAAAATAAAAATGTGGTTCAATAAACACAATCTGATAGACTTTCTCATCAATAGACCTACACTATAAGAAATGGTAAAGAAAGTTTTTCAAGTTGAAGAGAAACAATACTATAAAAACTCTGCATGAATAAATAAAGATTGCTAAAAAACATTAAATGTGGGTAAACACAAGACTTTTATCATTTTTCTTGATTTGCTTAAAAGAAAAGGAAGTTCAAAGCAAAAAATAATAACAATGATAGGAATTAAAACAAGTAGAAATAAAATGTGAGACAAAAGTAGTACATATGTGGCAAAAAGAGAGATAAATGGAATTATACAGTTAAAATGTTTTACATTATGCATAAAAAGATTTAATATTAATTAAAGGTAGACTAACAAAAGAAGGATGCATATTGTAATTCTTAATGAAACTCACTACAACAAAAATGGGAAGTTATCAAACAGTCAGCAATGGAAATAAAACAGAATACTAAAATTATTTTATTGATAAAAAAGGAGGTAGGAAAAAATGAAAAACTGAACTGAGAACCAATGGGACACATAGAAAACAAATAGCATATATTCAACCATATTAATAATCACATTAAATGTAAATAAAATTAACACTATAATTAAAAGGCAGACGTCATAGTAAGTAAAAAAGTACATACTATATTAATATCAGATCTAAAAAGACAAGAAAAATAATAATATTAGAGATACCAAATGATGTTTTATAATAATAAAAAGATAAAGTCATTAAGAATTTAAAATTCTGGGACCAGCAGATGGCATAATGGTTATGTCGCTGGACTCCCATGAAGTTGACTGTGATTCAAGTCCCAGATCCAGAGGCTTAAACTCACACCAGGTGTGTGTGTGTGTGTGTGTGTGTGTGTGCGTGCTCAAGATTCTGAGAGGAGAATGGAGGGGGTGGTGTTATAGTGTAGCTGTCCCCCTTGTGGGGGGGGTGAGAGGAGAATGGAGGGGGTGGTGTTATAGTGTAGCTGTCCCCCTTGGGGGGGGTGATTTCTTGCATTCTGTCTCTCTGTCTCTGTCTTTCTGGTGAGTGCATGTGCCTTATAGTAAAAACCTCTATTTAAAAAAATAGATAAAAATTCTAAAGTACGTATACCTAATGATAGAGTTTTGAAATACATGAAGCAAAAACTTGCAGTATTAAAGAAAGGTACAAACTCACAGGTCTACTTAATTTAAGCACTCTCTCTCAGTGGCTGGTAGGAAAAGACAATAAAATCAGTAAGAACATGGAAGATTTGAACAATGACATTAAGTAACTTAACATATTTCTAGAACAGGACCTA
>NW_006159583.1:11362871-11365128 GCF_000334495.1 Tupaia belangeri chinensis
TCTTAGTTTTGTGTGGCTGTATTTAATTTTCCTGGTATAGCACTCCCTTGAGAACTTCTTAGAGATCTGTCTGGTGTTGGTAAATTCTTTCAGGTTTTGTTTATCTGAGAATGTTCTTATCTTTTCTTCCTATATGAAGGATAATCTTGCCGGGTACAGTATTCTTGGTTGAAATTGCTTTTCCCTTGACACTTTGAATATATTTTCCCATTCTTTCCTCACTTGCACTTTTTCCTATGAGAGGTCCACTATTAGCCTGATGGGATATCTTTTGTAGGTAACTTGACATTTCTCTCTTGCTAATCTTAGTATCTTGTCTTTGTCTGTGGTTTTGGTCAATCTGGCTATAGTATGTCTTGGAGAAAATTTTCTTGAGTTAATTCTATTTGGGGTCCTCTGTAGTTTTTGGGACTGGATCTTTGAGTGCCTTTCTAGGTTTGGTAAGTTTTCTTGCAGGATTTCATGGAATAGATTATGCATTGATAATGCCCTTATGAGTCTCTTCACCTTCTGGGATACCAAATATCTGGATGTTTGGACGTTTGATGGTATCTGGTATTTCCCGTATATTATTCTCATTTCTTGGGGTCTGTTTTCTGTCTTTGTGGTGGATTTTTCTAGGCCAGCGATTTTATCTTCTGCACCTGAGATTTGATTTTCTGTATGATCGCATGATCTAGTCTGCTTTTAATACTTTCAAGGGAGGTTTTGACTTCCTGTATTATAGCCTTCATCTCTAATAGGTCCATTTGATTCTTTTTTTATAGTGTGTATTTCCTCTTTTAGATCTTCTAAGAATTTCCTCACCTCCTGGAACTCTTCAACTCCTTTCTCCTGCCTCTTCTGCAGTTCGTTGTCTCTCTTCTCTTCCATCTCTGTTAGCTTTGTCACTATGAATATTCTAAATTTGTTACCTGACATTTCCATGAGTTTCATAGTACTGTCTGAGGATAAAGAGGAGTTATTCTTTTCCCTTAGGGGAGAGGTATTTTTTTGCTTTCCCATATTTCTTGTGACCCTGTGCTGATTTCTAGTCTTCTGGTGGATGGTGCGTTTCTTCCTAATTCTTGAAGTTCAATCTGAATTTTCAGAGGCATGCAGAAAGAGGTGATCTCTAATCTCTTTGTCATTCTCTCATGATACCACTCAAGTTTTTGGGCTGGAGGCTGTTATCAGTAGGAAATCTTCATTTCTCTTTTTTGCATGAAATCACTAGTTCTCAGGAGCCACAATGAATTGTTTTCTGAAAGCCTGCCTTTTGCCTCTCCTCTATTTTGTTATTTATAATTATTCCTCCTGATCATGGTATATAAAATTCCAAAGGTAAGTGCCAATATTTAGATATTAGCTTTGGAAAAGCCTATTTACAAGTACCATTCACAGATGTTAAATATTTTGTTTACTGCCTGCTAAGTATTACAAAAGCATTTAATTGTGGTATAAATTGTAATTAGTATTTTAAAGTGAATATAAACAAGTTTATATCCTGGGATGGAAGTAGAATTCAGTGGATTTTGTTTGGACTATCTTAATAATCATGATCACTGCAAAGTCAATTATTATGCATATATGGGAAGTCAGGCTATATTTTCAGATAAAAAGATAAACCACTTTTTTGTTACGCTTTTTTTTTTGGTTCTTATTCTATGTGCGTGTGCAAACATCCTTTCATTAAATTCTTAAATATTGAAATAATTGGCCAAAGGGAATAAATATTTATTAAAAATCATTGCTAAAATTTATAAATTTTCTCTATAATAGAATATAGCAATTTGTTCTCACAATGGCTAATAATGTCTTTACTTCCAAATTTTCAACACTACTGGGATATAATTGATGTGTATAAATTGCATATATTTTGAAATATGTAGACATCTGTGAAACCATTAATGTGTAAGTACACACATACACACACATCTACAGCCCAAAGATTCTTTTCATGGGCGTGTCTTTTTCAAAATTGACCTGCCTTCTTCTAATTTCATCCACAATCTTTGGTTATGATGATAATAAAATAAAAAAAAAATCAAAAAAAAAAAAAGTAAATTTAAAAAAAGTGAAAAAAAAAAAATGCAGTATTTCACAGCTCAAGTTCAGTATTCAAATCAGGATGGGCCTGGGGTTGTGTGTTTCCTAAATGGAATGGGGAAAGGCACAAATTGGCACAATTAAGGAGGGGCTTGAGAGACCAGAGAATACTTTACCTTAAAAAAAATGTTAAAAGACACCGAGAGACACAGAGAGAAAGAGAGAAATG
>NW_006159583.1:11365559-11375271 GCF_000334495.1 Tupaia belangeri chinensis
TTTTCCTGATATAGCACTCCCTTGAGAACTTCTTGGAGATCTGGTTTGGTGTTGGTAAATTCTTTCAGTTTTTGTTCTTGTCTTTTCTTCCCACGTGAAAGGTAATCTTGCCGGATACAGTATTCTCAGCTGAAATTGCTTTTTTCTTAACACTTTGAATATATTTTCCTATTCTTTCCTTGCTCGCATTGTTTCTGATGAGAGGTCTGCTGTTAGCCTAATGGGATAAACTTTGTAGGTAACTTGATGTTTTTCTCTTGTCAATCTTAGTATATTGTCTTTGTCTGTGATTTTGATATACCTGGCTATAATGTGTCTTGGAGAAGATCTTCTTGGGTTGATTCTATTTGGGTTCCTTTGTATTTCTTGGGACTGGATCTTTGAGTGCCTATCTAGGTTTGGAAAGTTTTCTTGCAGGATTTCATGGAATAGATTATAAATGCCCTTATTTGTCTTTTCACCTTCTGGAATGCCAATTATACAGATGTTTGGATGTTTGATGCTATCTAGTACTTCTCATATATTATTCTAAAATTTTTTGGCAATGTTCTCAGTCTTCATGTTGGATTTTTCTAGGCTAGGAATTTTTTCTTCTACATCTGAGATTCTATTTTCTGTATGATCTAGTCTGCTTTTAATACTTTCAAGGGAGATTTTGACTTCCTGTATTATAACCTTCGTCTCTAACAGTTCTGTTTGATTCTTTTTTAAAGTATATAATTCCTCTTTTAGATCTTGCAAGAATTTCTTCATCTCCTGGAACTCATCAGCTTCTTTCTCCTTTTTCTTCTGCCATATATTGTCTCTCTTCTCTTCCATCTCTGTTAGCTTTGCCATTATGAATGTTCTAAATTCTTTATCAGACATTTCCATTATTTCCACTGAGCTGCTTGTGGATGAAGAGGAGTTATTCTTTACCCTTGGAGGAGAGGTATTTTCTTTTTTTCTTTTCTTTTTTTTGAGAGAGATTTTCGCTATAGGGTGCATGTGCTCGCCAGACAGAGAGAGACATAGAGACAGAAAGCGAGAAATCACCCCCCAGGGGGGATGGTCACACCACAATCCCTTCTCCTCCATTCTCCTCTCGGGATCTTGGGCACTCACGCACACGTGCCTGGCGTGAGTTTTAAGCCACCGGGTCCAGGAAGCGAACCACGGTCGACTACGTGGGAGTCCAGCGACATAGCCATTACGCTAACTGCTGGTTCCCAGGAGAGGTATTTTCTTGCTTTCTCATATTTCTTATGGTCCTGCGGTGATTTCTAGTCATCTGATGGATGGTGTGTTTCATCCTAATTCTTGAAGTTCAATCATGCTAGCTTGTTTGTTGGAGGCTGAATTATCAGTAGGAAATCTTCATTTCTCTTTTACCCTGAAATGACTCAAGGAAAGCAATATTTCACAGCTCAAGTTCAGTATCCACCTCAGGATGGGTCTGGGTTTGTGCTTTTCCTCTACAGCTTCTTTTTTCAAACCCATAGGATTTTACCAAGCTAGACTACATTGTAGTCAGTAAAATGAGTCTCAATGAATTTAAAAGACTGTACAAAATACAAAAGTGTGGTGGTTTGGACAGTTGAATCCCACATGGCTGACTGCATCATTAAATTCCTGGACCCAGCCATTTGAAAAACACACTGCGCATGCATGTCCAAAATCTCAAGAGAATAATGAAGGAGAAGGAATTGCAGCTCTTTAAGGGTTCTCTCTAACTTTACCTCTCTCTCTCTCTCTTTCTCTCTCTCTCTCTGTCCTGCTAGCAAGCACACACACCCTATAGCAAAGATAAATAAATAAACAAATAAAATAAAAAATAAAAAATTAAATTAAATTTAAAAATACATTCAAATGCATACAACAAAGTTAAGCTGAAAATTTTTTTTAAAGTTATCTACTAACTGCTGTGTGGCACCCTGGATTAGATTCTGGAAAAAATGAAGAATATTAGTAGAAAACTGGTAAAATTCAAATCAGGAGTTTAGTTAATAATGTACCAATGTTGATTTCTTATGTGGACACATGCACCACAGTAAAATGTTATTATTAGGGGAAATTGAGTGAGAAACACATAGAAACTATCAGCTTTGACTTTGCAACTTTTTCTGTAAATCTAAAATTATTATAAAATAAAATATTAATTTTAAAAACAGATTTTGAAAAATCCCCAAATATTCAGAAAGTAAGCAATATAATTAGAAATACCCCATGACTCAAAGACAAAATATCACAAGGGAAATTAGAAGTATTTTGAACTAAATGATAATGAAATTTTTAAAAAATTAAAATTTATGGAATTTAGCTAAACAATGCTTACAGAGGAAATTAGAACTGGAAGTGCTTAATTAGAAAGGAATAAATGTTCACATAATCTAAAAAAATTTTTAAGAGAGATTTTTTTTTTTTTTTTGGCTAAGTGTTTGAAATAGAGGGCGCATGCGTTCGCTAGACAGACAGAGAGAAACAGAGAGACAGATAGCGAGAAGTCACCCCCCAGGGGGGATGGTCACGCCGCAATCCCTTCTCCTCCATTCTCCTCTCGAGATCTTGGGCACGCATGCACACGCGCCCGGCATGAGTTTAAACCACCGGGTCCAGGACTTGAACCGCGGTCAACTATGTGGGAGTCCAGCGACATAGCCATTACGCTAACTGCTGGTCCCTTAAGAGAGATCTTTTGCCATAGGGTACATACACTCACTGGAGACAGAGAGAGACAGAGACAGAACATGAGAAATCACTCCCCACTCTCCCAGAGAAGAGGATGGCAACAACCCAATTCCCTTTCTCCTCCATTCTCCTCTCAGGATTTTGGGCATGCACACCTGCCCAGCTTGTGTTTCAAGCCCCCGGGTCCAGGACTTGAATTGTAGTTGGCCAAGTGAGAGTCTAGCAACATAACTATTACACCATGTGCTGGTCTCCACATAATCTAAACTATTTCTTTAAGTAGTCAGAAAAGAAGAACAAATTACAACTAAAGTAAGTAGAAAGAGGGAAGCAATAAGAGTAGAAGTCAATAAAACGGAAAATGGATAATCAAGAGAAAAAAAATCAACAAGGCCAGAAGTTAGTTCTTTGAAAAGATTCGTAAAAAGAATAATGTCTTAGCATGATGGTTCAAGGAAAAAAGAAAGAAAATACAAGTCACTAATATTAGAAGAGAAGAACAAGTACATAATTATCAATCCTGCAGACACTGAAAGGACAATAAAAAATAAATTAAGGAATAGATGTCAGTAAATTGAACAATTTAGATAAAAAGAAGAAATTCTTGACAGATACTAATTAATAAAACCAAAACCAATAGTCTGAAAAACTTTGTATCTGTTAAGCAAAATCAATTCATATTAAAATCCTCCCACCAAAAACCTTGTATCCCAGATGGTATCACTGGTGAATTTTATCAAACATTTAAGTAAGAAATGTTATCAATCATACACACATTTGTTCTGTAATTAAATATTATGTAATCAAAGAGATAAATGGCAAAAGCTTGTTGTCGCTATGTACAATATGGACGAATGCTTTGCACATACTTGATATAATTAAGTTCCTCCTAAATGAGTATGATAGGTCTAGTGCTCCCTCTTCTGCCCCTCTTGTTACTTTTTTATTTTTTAATTTACCTTTAATCACTGTACAGTTTTTCAGCATACAACATGGTTCCCCCATCTTGAATACAGTACATATTAGTCAAGTCAGAGGCATTGCCATATACATTGTCATCAGGAGATAACTTCATTTTTGTGTCTACTAAATGTTTTGGTTTTCCCCTATGCCTTCCCTCCCATCCCTTATTAACCACCCCCTACTGCTCACCTCCTTTTTACTGTCTCCAGGGTCTACAGTTGCCCCTCTGCTATTATACCTTCCTTGCCACCTTCCCATTTCTTCTGCAGAGTGCAGACATTCAGTACATATTAAGCGGGGACATACAATGCCTCTCTTTCACAGCCTGGCTTGCTTTGCTTAGCATTAAATCTTCCATATTCATCCACTTTCTTTCTTTCTTTTTAAAGGTTTTTGATATAGACTGTGTGCGCTCGCCAGAGAGAAACTGAGAGATACAATGAGAGGGACCACTTTCTATCAAATGGCAGGGTCTCGTTTTTTTTTTTTTTTGGAGAGGTTTTTGCTATAGGGTGCATGCGCTCGCCAGACAGACAGAGAGAGACAGAGAGACAGAAAGCGAGAAATCACCCCCCAGGGGGGATGGCCACACTGCAATCCCTTCTCCTCCATTCTCCTCTCAGGATCTTGGGCACGCACACACACGCACCCGGCGTGAGTTTAAGCCACCGGGTCTGGGACTCGAACTGCTGTCAACTACGTGGGAGTCCAGCGACATAGCCATTACTCTAACTGCTGGTCCCGGGTCTCATTGTTTTTATGACTGAGTAGTATTCCATAAAACTCATGTACCATATTTTTTATCCAAATTAATATCATATTTTATATAAAACACAGTTTGGTATAAACATGCATATGTAACTTCATTAGAAAAGTAATCTAAGTAGACTTTGCTATTTATTTCTTTTTTAAATTTTTGAAAATTTTATTGTTTTATTTATATTTAACTACTGTATCTTTGCAGCTTTGATTAAAAAAAAAAAAAAGGAATCTCCTTCACATAAATACACTGCATATCAGTCTCTCTTTTTAAAGGAAAAACAAAAAGTTATTATTCTCCTTTCCAGGGCTAGATATTAACTGCCAAAATTTAGATATGCCTTCAAACTAATAAATAGATCTATTTCATCTCCCTCCCAGGGGGCGTTGATAGATACAGAGAGATAGATAGATAGAGAGATGTTTCTCCCCAGAAAGGAGGCTGGTGAATTTCTTGACTTAAAGCAGAGCGCAGGGCCAACTCTGTGTGGAGGTTAAGGCACTGGCTTTCCACATGGCCAACTGTGGTTCAAGTCCTGGACTGGCAGCTTGAAAGTCATGTCAGATGTGTGTGCATGTGTGCCCAAAATCAAGATAGGAGAATGTGGCCTGGCCATCCCCTGTGTGGGTGTGGGTGTTATTTCTTGCTTCGCTCTCTCTCTCTCTCTCTCTCATGAGCACACACACCATGTAGCAAAAAAAGAAAAGAGCAGAATGCATCTGCAGTGGCCTGGGATCTTGACATTTCAGTTTATGAATTTGAGTATCAGTATGTAATTCAGAAAATAAAATATTTTGTTGATAATTAATGTGTGCATTATGTATTATGCTATTAGAAGTTTTCACTAAGGTCAAGGATAGCTTTTAACTTGAGATAAAAACTCATAGTCATTTGCAAAGGACTGTACACATTTTTCTAAAGGAAAATTATACTCTTATCCTGTTTCCTCTCCAGCCGTCTATTAACACTAAGTTCAAGAATACATTAAAAAGGGAACCAGCAGTTAGCGTAATGGCTATGTTGCTGGACTCCCACGTAGTGGACCATGGTTCGCGTCCTGGACCCGGTGGCTTAAAACTCATGCCAGGCGCGTGTGCGTGCGTGCCCAAGATCCCGAGAGGAGAATGGAGGAGAAGGGATTGAGGCGTGGCCATCCCCCATGGGGGGGGGATTTCTCGCTTTCTGTCTCTCTGTCTCTCTGTCTGTCTGGCGAGTGCACGCGCCCTATAGTGAAAATCTCTCCAAAAAGAAAAAAAAAGAATACATTAAAAAAAAAAGTGTCAAGCTTTTGTAAATGGGAGAGTTCCCAAGAAGGTACCAAAAAAAAGAAAAAAGAAAGCACATGTTTAATGAGATATATTTACCTCATCGAATACCAAAGCAAGGAAATTCATTCATCCATTCCCTTAAAAAATGTATTTTGCAGTATTTTATAATGTATTATAATATCTTCACAGTTTTATCATTTAAGCAAATATAAAAATTATACTGTACATGAAGTTATTTAAACATAGCGGCTCAAGTGCATTTAGAAGAATCTATGGCATACTCATTAATAGTGAGCATGTTCTCCTCTACTTAACTCAGGGCTCCTTGGAAAATGTGCACCTTAGGACAAATTCTAGTTTAAAAACCAGATTACAATTTCCTGTTGAAAAAAAAAAGAAAGAAAGAAAGTTAACTTACAAGCGAAAGTAAGACCGGTGTCCGTTGTATTTAAAAAGCTCTCTCCGTTTTCCTTCTCGGCCGCCAGATGGCGCCAGAGTACAGCAGATTTATACCAACAGGCAAAGCAAGTTGAATCAAAATAGGTTTTTCTTAGCAAAATGCGTGGTGCCTAGGGTGCAGTTTCCTGTCATTATTTCCATCATCTTTAAAAAATGCCTTTTAGGTATTCAATAATCTGTGTCTTTTACCACATTGTAAGAGGATGGAATTATGAATAATGACATTGTGACAGCAATTTCCTACATTACTTAGCTTTGCAAAGACATATATCTACAGTCCAAGCTAAAATATAAGCTCCTTGAGGGCAGAACTCATTCTTTGCACAATTCTCCAACTCCTATTTAAATTAGTCAGTGTCCAAGCAATCCTTGATTAATTTAAAAAACAGTGCAGAAAAGGGCAGAAAATCTAAAACTGAAAAGCCACACAATTGTTCACAATTGAGAATACAGCAGAGGGAGTACAGAGGAGAAGTTACTTGATGAATTTGAAACATGTGGAATTGTCTAACTTAAAATGACCCCTCCTTGATGTGATAGTGGTGATGGTTCTATTTCATTTATTTCATTTAAATTTATTTATTTATTTATTTATAACTATAGGGCACATCACTAGAGAGAGGGAAAGTGAGAAATCACACCCCTTCCCCACCACCCAGGGGGGATAGCCACATCACAATTCTTTCTCCTCCATTCTCTTCTCAGGATTTTGGGCACAAAAGCACACACCCTCAGTGCGTTTGCCAAACCACCGCATCTGAGACTCAAACCATACAATCAGCCATGTAGGATCCAGCTGCCTTAACCAACATGCCACCTGCTGGCTTGTTTATAGCATTAATGGCTCCTTAGAACTTCTGGGATCCTTCTTTCCCATAAAGAGCACAAAATTCAGATACCATGTACCGCACAATGCTATATTTTAACAATGCCTAGAGAGCAGATCTTCAGTATCTGAAGATGAAAGCATGAATGATGAACAACAGAAAAAGCCCCTAAATATTAAATGATGAAGTTTTTTAACAAATCCCTAGGCATCTTCCCTCTTGAATTGCTATATGTACTAACCTAGTCATATTTATTTCCGAAATGTTTTCCTGCGTTACATAATGTGACTCACTCTATAGGTTACATTTACCCAAAAGTCACATATTCTCAACTCCCAAGTAGTGCATATCCTCCCAAAGGGTCATATCATTAGTGAGACTTGCAAGAATTTAGGTGTAGCTTTTCAAAGAAGAATTGTTACTGTACATTAGAGTAGAGGAGTTTCAGAAGTTCGTAAATTATGCGAACATACAAATCACACCGTATATGAAATTGTCCTTAAATATATCTAAATAAGTTTACTTAGTAGACTCCACGGCAGATTTCTTAATGTTGACTATGTTCTCTTAACTCATTAAATCCCTGAAAGGATGACTTGCCCCTGGCCAGCTAGGGTGGGGAAGGGCGTGGAGTAAACCATTTATAAAACTGTGAGTCAGGCCTGGCTTACATTAGCAATTTCTATAGCAATTTGGGGTTTACGCTGTATTCAGCAAATATGGAGCCAGCTCCCTTCAAATATTTAAGTATTTATCCTCTAGGAAGGGACCTTTGAAGCATGGGTGAGCCACTGTGCCTCATGGTCACATGGATAGAAAAGTGAATCGGTAAATTAGCCTGAAATTTGGGGTGGGGTGGGACTGCGAGAATGGCATCTTTTATACACGAAATTCCATTGGGTGGGACCTTCAGGATGGCATTGGTTATTCCTGAAGAGCAATTTATCATAAATGAGAGAAATGAAGAGACTCTGGAGCCATTTTGCCTTTAAATGTAGCAAAAGTATTTTTATTTTGACTTAGTTTCAGCAAACTACTGAATAATGGAACCAAATTCAGGTGGATTTGTATAAAATATTCTCCAACTAATTTTTGTTCTTGTTTAACATGATAATCGAGCATAATTATACAGTCTTTTACTATTGCTATATAAAATATCTATCACAGTGCATTGAGCACTTTGTTCTGCAACCACAGATAACCAAACTATGGGTAAAAAAAAATCTAAAAATTTGGTGTAAAAAGTTCATTTATTTGCATTGCTCCCTAAACAATACAGTTTAACAGCCTCTAATGTAGCATTTATGTTTATTAGGTAACATAAGTGATCAAGAGATGGTTTAAAGTATAGAGGAGGCCATGCATAGGCCAGCAAATACTACCCCATTTTATATAAGGCACTTGAACGCCCAAGGATTTTGGTGGCCCAGAGGCCTTAGAACCAATTATCCTCAGATACTGAGGGACGTGTGTGTGTGTGTGTGTGTGTGTGTGTGTCAAATACCTGGTCTTCTTGGCTTTGAAGAAAAATAAAAAAGAAACTTTCGTTACTGAGTCCTGCTCAAAATGGAGACAAGTACATAGAGGTTTTCAAAAGACACATCTCCCACAAATGATCTTTCTTCCTCCCAAACAATGCCACTACATTTGACAACATAAGAATAAATAGTTTTGGGGCCGGCAGGTGGCATGGTGGTTAAGGGTGCTGGATTCCCAGACCTGGTGGCGCTCGCGCTCTCTCTCTCTCTCTTCCCCTCTCTCTGGTCAAATTAAAATAAATAAATGAAGTTAAATGAAATAATTCTTTAGGGGGACAAAAGAGGATAAATAGTCTTGGGACCAGCAGATGGCATAATGTTTATGTCACTGGACTCCCACATAGTTGACCGTGGTTAGTGTCCCGGACCTGGTAGCTTAACGTGTGCCCACATAATTCTCAGAGGAGAATGGAGGAGAAGGGATTGCAGCATGGCAAGCCCCCTGCGGGGGGTGATTTCTCACTTTCTGTCTCTGTCTCTGTCTCTCTGGCAAGCACATGCGCTCTATCACAAAAATCTCTCTTAAAAAAGAAAAAAGAATGAATAGTCTTGAAAAGGCTGGCTAAAGACTGACAGCCATAGGTGGAGGTGATTTACGCAGTCATAGCGGTTTCATAAATTGGGTGGCAGTGAGGAGAGGGACTACATTGTGGTATTCATCTGGGACACATGGTTTTTATTTAAGACTCAGGAGCCCTTATGAGTTTAAAAATAGTGGGTCATGAGGAAAGTCATGATATATTTTTGCATAGAGAAATACAACATGACTTTTCCAATGACCTAATACTTTACTTGAGAGAATTTTAAGGAGTTTGTTTGACTTCAAGTATGCGCGTAAATATTCCCAGAAAGCACAAGGACCCAGGGGCAGCATCTGCCCTCTGTAGTCTCTGGGGCTGTTTTTGGAGAACTGGGCTCTTTCCTACCTCCTGATTCTTCTTGGTCAAGAAGCAAGTAGGCTCAGACAGTGGACCTCAGACTTGAAGACTTCTCAGATACTGAAGAGCACCCATTAAAGAATCAGATTACTGGTTCCCAGATTAGACCCATGAAATGGGGAGTTCAGGCCACATCAAGGAGTAAGGATCCTCATTTTCAGTAAGCCATGAGCGGGCTTCTGTGCGTAGGTACCAGCCAAAGCAACGACCCATTTCTCATCCGTGCTCTCCCTTCTTTTTTTTTTTTTTTTTTTAGAGGTTTTTCCTATAGGGTGCATGCACTCACCAGAAA
>NW_006159583.1:11375389-11422363 GCF_000334495.1 Tupaia belangeri chinensis
TGGCATGAGTTTAAGCCACCAGGTCTGGGACTTGAACCACAGTCAACTACATGGGAGTTCAGCAACATAGCCATTACGCTAACTGCTGGTCCCCTTTCTTTAGACAAAGGAATGAGTTATTTAGAACAGACTATTTCACGTATCAGTGTGAGTTGAAATTACCTGGGAACCTTATGAAAATAGAGATCTTGATTCAGCTGGTCTAGGGTAGGATTGGATATCCACATCTCCCTCTCTCTCTCTCTCTCTCTCTCTCTCTCTCTTCTTTTAATCAAATATATATTTGTTTATTCAGTGATTGAGACAGAGACAGGCACCCCAACAGTCTTCATGTTGTGATCCACCCCCGTTCTCAGCTGGCCCAGATCATAGACACACATGTGCACCTGACGTGCTCAGTAAGGTCCCAGGATACAAACCAAGGACCTCTCCCTCGTGGGTTCAGCTGTGTTATGCGTGCGCCACCTGCTGGTCCCCCAGCTTCCGCAAAGCGAAGTTGATGTTGATGCTACCACTGCTCCAAGGACTACATTTTGAGTAACAAGGATTTAGGGCAGAAGATCCGTGAACTTTTCCAGGATACAACCCTGAAAAATGGCCTTACTTAAGCCTTTTTAATCGTGAATTTGCGGGTTAAGCAATAAACTCTGATGGCTGAACATGCATGTACAGTATACTTTTTTTTTTGCCATAGGGTGTGTGTGCTTGCCGGAGATACAGTGTACTATCCTTACTGAGCAATGTGCAGCAAAATTAGGTGTCATTTAACTATGTATCGTCAATATTGTATCACAGGGTAATCGGGCATAACTACTCAGCAGGCCACATAGTGGCCATAATTAATATTGCTTTCTCACAAAACACTCCAGATTTTCTCTTCTCATTTGATCACATTCCTCTCAATACAAAAGGACTTTTCTATCCTCATTTCCTTCTTCAATGATGTGAAGAAGGTTGAACCGGTGTAAAGGATTTTGTCAGGCCATTCGTTTTTGACAAAGGGAATCATACAGTAAAACAGGAAGGTGTTTGAAAGGCAAATCATTGAAGCGAAACAAACATAGGGTCTGAAAAAGGTCAAGTCAAAACTCTCCAGATTCGGAGTATTGTCTCGGCTGACTTTATCTTCACGAAAGCCGCTGAATGACACAGGTATGCACAGGGTAAGCAGTTCACTCCCAACTGTGTAGAAACACTGAGAGCAAACGCATCTTAACATCCACTGCACTGCTGAGAGTGTGAGGTGGGGGCTGGGGATTGATAAAAAGGACACTGACACAAAAAGCAAAGAAACGGGGACCAGCAGTTAGCGTAATGGCTATGTTGCTGGACTCCCACATAGTCGACCGTGGTTTGAGTCCTGGATCTGGTGGCTTAAACTCACGCCAGGCATATGTGCATGCATGCCCAAGATCCCGAGAGGAGAATGGAGGAGAAGGGATTGCGGCATGGCCATCCCCCCTGGGGGTGATTTCTCGCTTTCTGTCTCTCTGTCTCTGTCTGTCTGGAGAGCGCACGCGCCCTATAGCAAAAACCTCTCCAAAAAAAAAATAGAAAAAAAAAAAAAAAGAAATGGCCCAAGTGTACTTTAGGTCTTAGTAGTTGTTTAAGATGGGGTGGTGGGCCATGAGGGAGGTGGTCTCAGAAACAAAGCTCCTGGGTTCTGCCAAGCACCCCAGTAGGTGGGGGCAAGGAAGGGGTCAGGAGCACCACTACCAACTGGGGCCGGAAACCGTTAAACAAAGCCCAAGGAAAGGCGAATCCCCAGCCTGGTCGGCCTGAAACACGCTAAGCACACACATGCAGGCCCAGGATCCAATGGACTGGAGGAAGGAGATCACAGCACGTCCAGACCCTGCGGAAGCTGCTCCTTTCTTTCTTTCTCTCTCTCCCATTCACTTGCCCTTTTTCTCTCTCACTCCCATCCATACACATGTGCTTTATCATGAATAAAGGAAAACAAACTTTGATAAAGGAAGAAAATGGTCATATTTTTCTGTAGTATTTACTTACCCAAGATTCTATTTTTAGCAGTCTAGCCTAGCCAGCAGGGCAGAGCCAAAATACATAGTTTGTTCAGCTAACTCTGCAGAGGAGACTAGCTCACAGCGTGAGATGCTCACTTACAGAGATTCTATGGAGCCTGTAACGTCATAAAATGGTGTGCAGGGTGGGAGGGTGATTCTCACTTTCCCTCTCACTGTCTCTCTGCCTCTCTCCAGCCAGCACATGTGCTCTATAGCAGCAGCCACCCGCCCCAGAAGAAGAAGTTTTCTTACAGGTCCAGCCAGTAGTGTGGTGGTTAAGGCACTGGATCCCACATGGCCAACTGCATGGTTAGAGTCCCAGACCTTATGACAAAAATCTAAAATAATAATATGTAAAAATTCACCAAGAAGTAATAGTCCAATTGGTATTTTCATTCCATTATGGTAAACAGAAAGGTTAGACAAAAAGAAATAGGAACAAAAGCTTAGAAACAATAATGAATGCAATCATAAATTCATAATCTTTTTTTTTTAGATATTTTTGCTATAGAGTGCATGTGCTTGCTGGAGAGACAGAGACCGAGAGACAGAAAATGAAAACCCCCTAGGAGGGTGGTTGCCACAATTCCTTTCTCCTCCACTTTCTTCTCAGGATTTTGGTCACGCATACATATGTGCCCGGCATGAGTTTCAAGCCACCAGGTCTGGGACTCTGACCACAGTTCACCACATGGGAGTCCAATGCCTTAGCCACCATGCCACGTGTTGGCCCCAAATCGTAATCTTTAATGTCAGGTATACAGAATAGAAAAGTCTGTCTCCCAAAGGGGCAATCTTGCAACAGGTCTGAGTTATTGGGTCACTTTTGGCCCTCTGACTATAAACAGATAAGAAGGGTGTGGCACCAGGGGTCCCTCACTTCCGTAATCTAGTCAATATCTAGATCTATTTTTGGGTTGCCACAATTCCTTTCTCCTCCACTTTCTTTTCAAGATTTTGGTCACGCATACATATGTGCCCGGCATGAGTTTCAAGCCACCAGGTCTGGGACTCTGACCACAGTTCACCACATGGGAGTCCAATGCCTTAGCCACCATGCCACGTGTTGGCCCCAAATTGTAATCTTTAATGTCAGGTATACAGAATAGAAAAGTCTGTCTCCCAAAGGGCCAATCTTGCAACAGGTCTGAGTTATTGGGTCACTTTTGGCCCTCTGACTATAAACAGACAAGAAGGGTGTGGCACCAGTGGTCCCTCACTTCCATAATCTAGTCAATACCTAGATCTATTTTAAACACTAAAACATTCTTTCAAAGTTTTTATTTAAAGTTTTTCTTGTGCGATATATTTTAACTCTTAAATTTATAATTTTCCATTCTTTTTAGACATAATAAAGTTTTCAGGTTATCAAACATTTCAGGAGGAGGAATTTCTCAAGTTATTTAGGATGGCATTTGAGCAACAAAGCTTTTACAGAAATCAAGTATTTAAAATAAATTACCCTTGGCAGCTCATCTCCTACAAGGAGTCCCATGAGGTATATAATGTTTCAAGTTTGTTTGTTTATTTATTTATTTGGAGAGGTTTTTGCTATAGGGCACATGCGCTCTCCAGAAAGACAGAGAGAGAAGAGAGACAGAAAGTGAGAAATCACCTCCCAGGGGGGATGGCCACACCACAATCCCTTCTCCTCCATTCTCCTCTCAGGATCTTGGGCACACATGCACACGTGCCTGGCATTGAGTTTAAGTCACCAGGTCCGGGACTCAAACTGTGGTCAACTACATGAGAGTCCAGCGACATAGCCATTACACCAACTGCTGGTCCCAAGTTTATTAACTTTTTTCATAAGTGAGAGAGACAGAGAAACAGAATCTTCGACAGAGTCCTAGCTTCTCAATCCATCCCCTGCAGCAACTACCTGCCCGCCCCCATCCCTGTCATGGGCACACACATGCCAGGTGTACTCACAGAGGTGTCTAGATATGAACCAAGAACCATTCATCTGAGTGAGCCCTGCTGGGCATCGTGTTTTACTGCCATGCTACCATCTGACCCTCCCGCAAGATACACACATTAAACTTCAAGTATTTGGTTGTCCCAGTTCTCTCCCTAGAGTAAATCCTACCAGACCCCCAGCTTCCAGCTCAGTGTCTGGTTCCAGTGCCTGGCATGTGGTAACAGTTAGAGTCCCTTTGTGGCAGAGGTCAAAGTTGCACCCTAGCTTTGAGTGTGCTTGAGGGAAGGCCTCAGTACCACCTTTTAGAGAAAGCAGTTCCCGTCTTTTCAAGGGTCTTCTCTGTCCCTGGGATTTCTAGGTGCCCCATGGGGCATTGCAGATTTGTAACATCAGTTTGTTCAGCTGGACTTGCACATCAGGTGGTGGTGCTGGTAGCCTGAGGTGGTGCTGCAGTCTACAAGACCAGGCAAAAGATGATTTTTGAGCAAGCCATGAAGTTGGGGGTCCAGCGTGCCCTTCCCATGCAGGACAGTCAGCGTGATAAGTGGTGGCTACCGACATCTCCCTAGGATGGGGCAGGACCCACTTTACTGAAATCAGATCCAGCCAGCAGTGTCAGACCTAGCAAATTACACCACAGACAAACTATGCCCACAAATGAAAAGCTCCAATCCCAGGAGGGGGTAATTAAGGCTCCTAATTGTGCATTATTCAGAGTTTTCCCAACTCCTTCAATGAAGTCGTAGGCCTCCGGGATTCAGCCCTGAAGGGATACTGAGAAAGATTTGGCTAGCTTTGAAAGAAATCAGGTGAGATACAAAGAAACCCAATGACAACTAAAAGTGAAACCCCAGTTCTACTCTCTTCCATATTTTCCTCGGGTTCCACAGAGGCGCACCACCTTATCCCTCGCGATGAGGCTAACCCAAAGGCAGGACTGGGGCAGAAGAAGAGCCTGAGATACTGCCCGGTGGGTACGAGGAGCTGGTACCGGCTCGTAGGGGAGAGCCTGGGGTCGGGCGGCTCTGTGATCTGTCCTGCTTGCCGATCGCTGTGGCAGAAATAGCGTTCTCCCAGCTGCCTCTACTGGAAACGCCGGCCACAGCTTCACTACCGGGTCAGCACGTTTAAAGAGCTCTTCCGGCTTTTGGACAACATGCTGAGGGAAGCGGCTCCTTGTCCTGTTCTGCTGCTGTTCTGCCCCGCCCAGCCATTCATCCCTGACACGGGCGGATGTCTCTAAGAGTACGTAGTTCGATTCCTCATGAACCATGTCTGAAGTGAGGCGTGGGAGGCACAGGCCAGCCCTAAGCACGCAGGAATGAAAAGCCTTCAAGAGGCTTATAGTGTGTGTGTGTGTGTGTGTGTATTGGGGGGGGCAGGCAGTGGATCAGGAGAGAAGAAGGAGCAGAAGGGTATGTTGTTGCCACACTGTCGGCTCACCCCACACGCAGGCAGTGGATCAGGGGAGGGGAAGGAGCAGAAGGGTGTGTTGTTGCCACACTGCCGCCGGTTCACCCCACACACTGTCCCCAACCCTTGTTGCCTGCAGTAGCTGGAACTAGCAAATGAAATGCTCTCCTCTCTAGTGTCTGTTAGAGCAAGGCGAGGCAGTGAGACAGTTCTACCGAGGGAAGATGAGCCAAGACCAGCTGGGAGCTGCAAAAACAAACAACAACAACAAAACAGAGATTTTTGCATTTAGTGAGTGAGCTTTGTATAGAGCGCATTTGCTCACCCAAGAGAGAGAAATCACCCCACATGGGGGATGGCCATGGGGATTCTCCATTCTCCTCTCAGGATTGTGGGCATGCGCACACCCTCGCCTGGCATGATTTTCAAGCCACAGGCTGGGACTCAACCCTCCCCACTAGGTAATGTGGAAGCCAGCACCTTAACCTCCGCAGCCACCTGCTGGTCCTATTTTTCCTTTTTTAATGCATATTCAAGACTAATACAGTTGACTGGAGCTGCCACAGCCACCTCATAACCATGAGGTAAAAGCCCAGAGAATCACAGCTATGCTAGCTCTAGCATCTGTTAGTAATTAAACCAATCCCAGAAGCTGCCTCTGTTTGGATGCAGGCTGGCAAGTCAGGTTTTCTCGGACTGGCAGCTGAATGCAACCCAAACTGGCAGACTGGCACGGGTACATAATCCATACTGGAAGGTGGGATGGGAGGCTTCCTAGAGTGTGGGAGACCCAAGCAAACACAACGTGAGCTAAATCCCAGAAGGTGAGGCGGAGGAGGAGTGGGGAGGAAAGGCTCCTAAGTCAAGGGGTAGTGCAAGCCAGCTTCTATAAGCACAAGAAAGCACAGCACATTTTGGGAAATGACAGGAGGGTGGGGTTCGTGTGAGGGACTAGAAGGACACGAAGCTGCATACACAAATAAATGCTGGATGATGGGGCACCCTTTGTGCTAACTATAGACATCGAAGGCAAGGGTGAAATGTTGAGGAGTATTCATGATCAACTATGTGTTTTACAGAAGATATTACCCACTATTGCCAGATAGTACTTTTAGAATTTTAAAATATAACTCCTCATTTTATAACAGTGAAAACTCAGTATCAATCTGAACATCACTAATAGGACATGGTGAGATAAATGATGGTACCACCTGATGATGGGATATTTTTGCACCTGTGTTTTTAGAGAATATGTTATTATACTAGCGGCATAATAGCTAAGAAGAAATCACAATATAAATCTATGTGCTATAAAATCTCAATCTTTGACCCAAAAAAAAGTACATGAAGAAAAAGACTGGAAAGAGAAATTATGATTACAATTGCAGCTCTTGCTAGGTAGTGAAAATACCACCAATTTTCATTTTCTTTTTAAATAATGTTTGTTTTTCAAATTTTCTAAATTTTCTATCTTTATAATTAGGTAAAATGTTACTTAAAATGTAAAAATGGGGTCGGCTTGTGGCCTGTCGGTTAAGTGAACTGTATTGCACATAACCAATGACAGGGTTCAAGAACCGACTCAGGGACCAGCAGTTAGTGTAATGGCTATGTCACTGAACTCCCATGTAGTCGACCGCAGTTCGAGTCCCAGACCCAGTGGCTTAAACTCACGCCGGGCACGTGTGCCCAAGATCCCGAGAGGAGAATGGAGGAGAAGGAACTGTGGCGTGGCTATCTCCCCTGGGGGGTGATTTCTCGTTTTCTATCTTTCTGTCTCTCTGTCTTTCTGGCGAGTGTATGTGCCCTATAGCAAAAAAAAAAAAAAACTCTCCAAAAAAAAAGAAAGAACCGACTCAGAGGCTTGAGAAACACATGGGTATTGTGTGCATGCTTGTCCAAAGTCCTGAGGAGAGGGAGAAATGGAAGAGTTGTGATTGAGATGTCACCATGCCTGGGGCTTGGGAAGTGGTACTTTCCTGTTTTCTTCTTTCTCTTTCTCTCCCAGGTGAGCACACACACCCTCTGGCAAATTTGTGTGTGTGTGTGTGTGTGTGTGTGTGTGTGTGTGTTTCAAATTTGTATGTACAAATAAATGGTGGCAACAGGGCAGGGGATGGCCGTGCAAGAAGCAGAAAAATCAGGTAGATGGTGCTTCCTGTATGTTTTGCTTCTGAGTCTTGGGGCTGGACAATCTGGAGTTGAAAAATAGTATATATATATATATTTCTTAGAATTATTTACTTAATTTTATTTATTATCATATTTTAATTTGCTATAGGACATGAGCACTCACCAAAGAGAGAGCAAGAGAGAGCAGAAAAGTGAGAAGACAAGCTGCCAGGTTCAGGACTTGAACCACGGTCAGCCATGTGGGAGTCCAGTGCCTTAACCACCACAGCCCTTGCTGGCCCTGGAAAATCGTATTCTTAGAACATTCTCTGTACCTTACCCCCCACACACACACCCAGTAGCCTACAGGTGTTCCCAAGATTTCTTGATTTCTCGAATCCCATCCTGGAATATGTATTCTCAGTATCCCTAAGTGAATTTTGACTCCTCGGGCTTCTTCAGCACTCACATTTCCCACTACCTTGAGTGAGCCCCCATTCCACCCTTATTGGTGGGTAATAGTTCATGTATTTTTGATAATTCCAGGAGCAGTGGGATAAGCCTTTGTGTCCATACATTTGTCACAGTACCTGCTCTGACTCAATACCACCCTCACAGCCACAGTTTGTATCGTGGGACTTTTCATTATCAGACTGTGATGGACCAGGTGGGACACCTACTCCAGGGCAGTTCATCATGGACTGGCATTATTTTTTTCCCTTTTTTTAGAGAGATTTTTGCTATAGGGTATGTGAGCTTACTAGAGAGACAGCGAGAAATCACTGCTCCCCCTCCCCCCGGTGATGGCCACGCTGCAATCCCTTCTCCTCCATTCTCCTCTTGGGATTTTGGGCATGCACACCCACGTGCCCTGCCTGTTTTAAGCCACTGGTTTTGGGACTCAAACATTGATCAACTACATGGGAGTCCCAGCAACATAACCGTTACACAAAGTGCTGGTCCCGATGGGCTGGCATTTTAAAACTGAGCCAGGCTCATTGATTTCTTGCCCTCAAGAACTTGGGCTGGGAAACACAGAAAGAACCAGGCAGTTAGCAACAGGAACTGAAGTTGCAATGATGTATGAATGGAGCCAGGAGGGAATGTTGTGGTCATAGTCAGTCATGGCCAACCCATCATGAGAAAGCAGAAACTATGAGTAGGCAGATTCGATGTTGAATGTACAAAAACAATATATGGGGTGGAGGGGAAATGAGCTATAATGAGAGGTGAGCGGAGTAAACCCCAGAAACTAGCAGACTCATACAAATAAAAGACAATTAGAGTGAAGGTCGAGAAACTCCAGCTGTTGAGGAGGTACACGGAGATTGTTGCCCTGACAGAGGCTGGCTGACCTACTGTTTGTTTTGTATTTTGGTTCATCTCCCTATATTCTATGTTTCCTTGAACTAATTTACCCTACTGTCCCACCTCCCTTTGTACTTCATTGGATCTAAGTTATGAAAGTCTCTATCTAGAAACCAGAGGGCTAAACTTGAATCAATTGGTGTACTTATTTATTTACTGAGTGGTTTATTTACTTATTCATTCTTTTATATGTTCTACAAAATATATTGAAATTGTGCCAATATTCTATGCACTAGGACAGGAAGATATATGGTACACTAGCTGCCCTTAATGACTGTTCAGTGTAAGTCCTTAAGATAGTGGTAGAGGTGGGGCCAACAGGTGGCATGGTGGTTAAGGCACTAGGCTCCCACTTCATTGACCATGGTCTGAGTCCCAGACCTGGCAGCCTGCTGTCTCACTTTCTGTCTGTCTGTCTGTCTGTATCCCTCTGATGGGTACACACGCCCTATAACAAGTTAAAAAAGAATAATAATACATCAAAATAAATACACTTTTAAAAAAGATATTATGGCATGTAGAGTTTTGTTGTGGTTGCTTTGTTTGGTTTGGTTTGGTTATTATGCCACTGGTATAATAATACATTACCTAAAAACACAGTTGCAGAAATATCCCATCATCAGATGGTACTATAATTGATTTCACCATGTCCTATTGGTGATGCTTACATTGATTGCATTTTCACTATTATAAAAATAATGAATTGAATTAAATAAATTCCTAGGAGTACTATCTGGCAATAGTGGGTACTATCTTTTTAAAACACATAGTTGATCATGTTTAATCTTTAAAATTCCACCTTTGCCTTCAGCTTCACGTTCCCGTTTCTATAGTTAGCACAAAGGGTGTTCTGTAATCTAGCATTTAGTGGTAGAGAGAGAGAGAGATTTAGGACAAAAATAAATATGATTGAGCATGGGGTGTGGGTAAGAGAGGATTCAAGGAGAAGGCAAGAAAGACATTCAAAATTATGTTTTAGATTTGAGCCTAAGTCATTTAGAGAATTACAGTGTCATTCTCTAGAATAAGGTATTCTGGCAAAAGGAACGATGAGTTCAAGGTACCCAAGTCTCTGTTTCCACCATGCAGTTGTGGAAAGAAATCATAACTTAAGTATAGATTTAGGAAACAGAAATGTTACCAGTAATATTTGAATCTATGACTATATAAATAAGCAGAAGAATGAGAACAGAATCTTGGGCAAATATTAACATTTAAGTGGAGGCCAGAGAAGAGATTTTGAGGAAGGAGGCGAACAAGGAGTGATCTGGTAGTAGGGGGAGAACCAGGAGAATAACAAGTCACTCTTGTCAAGTAGGAGGACATGACCAATAGCGCAGAGGCCTCAAAGATGAAAATCATGTAGAATGGAAAATGCCTATTATGTTGTAATATGGAAGAAAGTTACTGGTAGTCTTGATGAGAAGACTTAGTAAGAGAATCTCAGAGGACAATGAGTTGACAATCACACATAAATTATTCACTCAGTAACCCAGGCTACAGGGGAGAGAAGAAGGAATATCCTAAGGGGGATGTGTGAAGGATGTGAAGTCAAGAACTGACAGAACTCATTTATGGAGCCTATCTGCAAGCCTCCACCCTTTGAGCAAATGGTAGTTAGTTCTCAGATTCTAACTGAGCATGCCCACAGAACCACTCCTCTGTGTTCTGAGCTCTTCCCTGTTTCCCCTTAGTCCACTGTATGCCCCTGCCTGGGGCTCCTGGAGGTGGCCTCCTGTGCCCAGGCTCCTTCTCTGCAAGGCTACAGGAGAACCACTCATCCAACTTACGTCCTATCTTTTAGGTTTTCCCAGCAGTTGTACACCTGGCTCTGTCAATGTATATGCCATCTTCTCCTCAAGAACTAGAGAAACTGAATGGGAATTATACTGAAGAGGGGGGAAATGAGAGCTGTGTTCAGAAGTGTGGTTTGGAAAAAGGAGAGTAGGAATGGCCAAGATCGGCATGGTCCTCCAAATTGGATCTCCTGTTACTCCCACCTCTATTGATCCATATTCACACATCTCCCAAGGTGATCTTAGTTCTCAAAGGTTGGCATTTTAAGGAAGAAAATATGCATTCTTAGCTCATAGTTTTAAATATCCTCTCTGCATAGATTTGATAAGGCACAATCTTATAATTTTGTAGTTACATGAGAGAAATTTTGAGATGAGATACTTAAAAAGAACTCAGAGCATTTTGAGAGTTATCTTTCATTTCAACAATGAGGAAGGGAAGGCAATGCTTAATGCCAAGCTTGGCTTCCCTGCCAGGAGGGAAGGAATGGGTGATTAATGGAGACAAGTTCCTGAGTAGGTAGAAGGGGTGGAACTCTGGGTACAGGAATGAATACCTCCCTTTCTGGGACAGTGGGGATGGATGAAAGGATTAGATACAGGTGCAGGCATGATTTAAGTGAAAAAAGAGGAAGACAGCATTTTCAATGATAGCTTTGTTTTCTTAATAAATTGGCAAACAAGATCTGCTAGCATAAGAACTGAGGAAATTGATGCTACCACCACTACTAAGTTTAGTTGTGCTCTGAATATATGCATGTGTCCTTTATGCACATAAGTTCATGGCCTTCTGAAGTATTCTTAGTTCACTTTTACGTGCAAGGAGAATAGGACTTACGATACTTGTTCATATCACCCAGCTCATGAGTGCCCAGAAGAGGAATGGGAAATGACAAATAGAGAAACACAGAAGGATTTCTGAGTTTTTGAGAAAAATTATAGATAGTAGGTAGAAGGGGTGGAACTCTGGGTACAGGAATGAATACCTCCCTTTCTGGGACAGTGGGGATGGATGAAAGGATTAGATACAGGTGCAGGCATGATTTAAGTGAAAAAAGAGGAAGACAGCATTTTCAATGATAGCTTTGTTTTCTTAATAAATTGGCAAACAAGATCTGCTAGCATAAGAACTGAGGAAATTGATGCTACCACCACTACTAAGTTTAGTTGTGCTCTGAATATATGCATGTGTCCTTTATGCACATAAGTTCATGGCCTTCTGAAGTATTAGTTCACTTTTACATGCAAGGAAAATAGGACTTACGATACTTGTTCATATCACCCAGCTCATGAGTGCCCAGAAGAGGAATGGGAAATGACAAATAGAGAAACACAGAAGGATTTCTGAGTTTTTGAGAAAAATTATAGATACCACAAATTTGCAGAGAGAGCAGTCTAAGTATTGAGTGATTTTCTTCAATTGTGTTGGGCAGGAACAGGAAGAATATGATTGGACTGATTTTTGACTGGTATTTTACAGTGAAATTATCTTGGACAAACAAAGGGTCAAGAGAGATGAGAACCTTGACCAAAGAGATTAAGAGAGACACCATGTGATCCAGCCTGGAAAAGGAAGAAAATGAAACCTGAGGACAATAATAATAGGTCAAAAGGAAATGTAAGGGCTATACAAATAAAGCTTGAATATATTCAAGAGTAAAAATTTGACATTCAAAGAGTAAAAAATGTGAAAAAAAATATGAGACTCATGAAGTTACAATCTAAGAGTAGGAGATTGTAATTGCAGATTTTAAATAGGGATCGATTCTGAAAAATTATCAGGTCCAGTGTCCCCAAAATAAAATAGAGGTAAATATGATTAGACTTCAGAAGCACAAAGAATTGAAGAATTAGGACATAAAATGAGATGAAGGGAACCAGCAGTTAGCGTAATGGCTATGTCGCTGGACTCCCACGTAGTCAACCGCGGTTCGTGTCCCGGACCCGGTGGCTTAGAACTCACGCCGGGCGCGTGTGCGTGCGTGCCCAAGATCCCGAAAGGAGAGTGGAGGAGAAGGGATTGCGGCGTGACCATCCCCCCTGGGGGGTGATTTCTCACTTTCTGTCTCTATGTCTCTCTCTGTCTGTCTGGCGAGCGCACGCGCCCTACAGTGAAAATCTCTCCAAAAAAAAAAAAAATGAGATGAATACTGGGATCAATAAATGGCATGGTTACATCCCTGGACTTCCACATAGCCGACCACGGATCGAGTCCCAGACCCGGCATCTTGAACTCACACCAGGCGTCTTGAAACTCATGCCAGGCATGTGTGCAGGCATATCCAGAATCCCGAGAGGCGAATAGAGGAGAGGGGATGGCAGCATGGCCATCCCCCTAGGGGGTGGGTTCTCATTTTCTCTCGCTCTCTGTCTCTCCAGTGAGTACATGTGCCCTAAGGCAACAATCTCTCAAAAAAAAAAAAAAAGATGAATACTTACACTGTATTTACTTATAGTTTGCTTCATTCTAAAAACAAAAATGAGCAATAGACTAAAGTTTTCCAAATGATGGTGAAATAGACTAGAGAGAAATATTATAAACAAATACATTATTGATAAATCTGCAAGGCACTCACACATTTGATACATGAAAATGTCAGAAGATGATTTTATGTGATGGGAAACAGGGCAAATTGTGACTTACCCAGGTGGCCTAATGGTAAGGAGGTAACACTCAGTCCACAGGAGGGATGGGGGTGGGGGAGGGAAGTGGCACAAAGAACTGTCATACCCCAAAGGGAAGGAATACATTTTCTGTAAGGCTAGGAGGTAGAATAATCATCATCAGATTTATCTGGCTGTTAGAGGAGACTAGGGATCTGCCCCAAATCGGGTGAGAGGTAGAATAATCATCATCGGATTTATCTGGCTGTTAGAGGAGACTAGGGATCTGCCCCAAATTGGGTGAGAGGTAGAATAATCATCATCGGATTTATCTGGCTGTTAGAGGAGACTAGGGATCTGCCCCAAATCGGGTGAGAAGGAAGCAGGAAGACGAATGACAGGGAGCGAGGTAGGAGAGTAATTATCATTGCCAATAGTATGGGAATGGGTGGAATCTTTAGCTGGCTGATTTCTTTCATTCATTTTTCTTTCCCCTTTACTTCTTCTTTTAGTCACTTATTTTATTATATCATTTCATGGATCTCATACTTTAGACATTCTTATTTATTATAAGTGTTAATTTATTTTGATGATCAAACTGCTTAGCTTTGGCCATTGGGAGTTCTTTCTGTTGGCTCCTGTCCCTTTGCCATATCTTCATCATTTTGCTTTTTGAGCACCACCCTCCACTCTGGTGTTACAAGATTCTGCAAGCTCGTCCTGTGTATTCCTTCCACCAGCCCCAGAATTGGCCATTTCTCCCAGAACCTGAGTTCCTAACAGTGAAGGATGGTATTAAAAGCCAAGACCTGAGGACTAGGTGCACTTGTTCATATCAGGATGTCATAGATACCAGGCCCTCTCGGAGGACAGAATAGGAAATACATATACATAGAATAACCCACATATATACCGTGGTCTATGATTATTTCTGTCTCTACTTATTGGGGAATTCATACATTTTGATGGCTCCAAATCTAATCAAATGTAACGTGGCCATGTAGCTTTCCCCTTGTTCATCTGTAACCTCTCTCTCCAACAGAGAGAAACCAGGCTGCTTCTGTCTACGGTCCATTTTTGTATCTGTTCACTTGCAGTAAACCTACAGAAATTTTAGAATGATTACCTAGTACTCTAATGGGCAAAAACTTTGCAAACTTTGGAATATAGTGCTTATGTACAGATCTTTTAATCTTTAGTTTTTCAGTTTTCGTTCAATATACTATTTTCCAAAATTACTTAGGGCAGCAACCTTCTTAGTTCATCATTCTAATAAGCCTGTTGATATGGTCTTCTCTGTTGCCAGCATCTTCACCTTCTCCAAAATGGATGGTCTTTTTCTTCTTCCACCTCATAAAGAGATAACTTGGAGGGCCATAGCAAATCATTTGCTTCTTTGAGGAATTTTCCTACAGTGTAGATTTCATGAACCAGTTCCTCCATGCAGATGATGCCAACTTTACCAAGAGATCGAGCAAACAGTTATCTCAAAACAATTCACTTCTTATTGACTTTTCTATAACCACGCTTATAGATCAGTTCATTTACTGACTTCAGGTTCGGGTACCCTCATGCAATATATGGTTCCACAATTCTCAGCATGTTAACTGAAGCCTTGTTGAGTTTAACAAAGGTGCCATTGAAGATCTGGCAAAGAGGAAGGAACTGCAACCCCTTTTGAACCTTTGGACTCACTCCATTGATACCTCTGATCCTGATGGCAAACGCCAGTTTGGGTTCTGCAGGTTCAAAAAGCTGCCATGCAAATGGTAGTTCTGCACATCTGCCTGTATTCCTTATGAAAGTGCTTAGCTTTTTCATAGATAAGTTTCCTCCTTGCCTGTCAAAATATCTTTTGAGCAAACTGCTTTCTCAAGTGCTTGATCTTTAGCTCTGTAAAATTCCTTCACTTTTTCTTAAGGGTTTCTGGCACAGTAAGAACCTTTGTCTCTGCTGCAGCAGGAACCTTCTTTTTCTTCTCTTCAATGCCCTCCATGGTTTCAGCTGGAAAAGAGTGCAGTATGTCTTTAAAGGAAGGAACGGGAAAATAAAGGAGCAGGTAGCAGGTGTTAGAAATGCACGTTCTCAGATCTCAACATAGAGTCCCCATGTGATCCAGCCACCCCACACCTATGTGTATATTCTAAGAGAACTGAAGTCCTATGCTCATGAAAAAACTTGTACATGAATGTTTATAGCAGCATTATTCATAACAGGCAGAAAGCAGAAGCAACTCAAATGTCCCATCGACAGATGGATAAACAAACTGTGGTATAGCTATGTAGTGAAATATTATTCAGCCATAAAAACAAATGAAATACGGGTACATGTCACAATGTGGATGGATCCTGAAACAACTGGTTAGAGGATGAAGCCAGTCACAACAAACCACATTCAAGTATTACATGATTCCATTTATATGAAATGTCAGAATAGACAAATTTATAGAAAAGAAAGTAGATCAGTGGTTTGCAGGGGCTGGGGAAAGAGGGAAATGGGAAGTGGTAGCTGGCAGGGTTTTTTGTATTTTTTTTTTTTTTACAGTGATGCAAATATTCTAGAATTAGATAGTAATAATGCTTGCAAACTTGTGTAAATATGCTAAAAACTACTATTTTGTACTTCTTTTAAAAGAGTTATTATGTTATGTGAATTGTGTCTCAACCTAAAAAACAAAAGTTCTCAGATCTTACCCCAGTCCTAGTGAATCAGAAAAAAGAGCCCTAGCAGGTGAGACCCAGCAACCTGTGTTTTGACACCACCTCTAGGCAATTCTGATATACATTAATTTGGGGAAATCAGGGCCAGCCGGTAGTGTGGTGATTAAGGCACTGGACTCCCACATGGCCAACCACAGTTGGAACCCCAAACCCAGCAGTCTGAAAGTTGCATTGGATGTGTGTGTGTGTGTGTGTGTGTGTGTGTGTGTGCCCAAAATCCCAAGAGGAGGGTGGAGGAGAAGGGATTATGGGGTGGCCATCCCCTCTCTCTGCCAAGTGCTCACAACCTATGGCAAAAAAAAAGGAAACTATCTGGCTAGAGCAATGGATTTCATTTCTGGATGGGCATGTTATCACCTGAAGAACATATTTCTTTGGCTTCAGGCCCAGAGATTCTGATTAATTGGGCCAGAGAACCAGTGTTTTTTGAAAGCTACTCATAGGGGTGTGTGTAGTTAAGGCCTACTGACAGATGAAGGTTAGAGAGAGAGACGAGGGCCTTATTTTAGAGAGCCCTGAAAGTGGCCCTGAGGGGAAGGAGACCATTAGATCTGTGTGTTAGATTACTCTGGCAAACGGGGAAGAAAGAATTGGTATGTGTAGATCCTGAAGGCCGTCAGATCCATTAGGAAATTTGGATAGGCAAGAGGAATCAAGGGTCAAAAGTGGAGTCATGGTAGTGGGAATAAATAGGAAGAGGTGAGTGAGGAAAACATGGAGTTAGATCCATAGGCTGTGAAAAGTAACAGGAAAGAGAGTGGGGAAGGAGAAAAGTCAAAGTTGTCTTCAGAGTGTAGGAAACTGGCTAAAGGTAATAACCTCAAAATAAACAAGGAACTCTGGTCTCTCCTGGTGTTTTTAGTGGGGAAGAATGAAAAGTGCAGGAATACCAGGACAGGCTGGAGAGCAAAGGCAAAGACAAAAATAAGCAGCAGGAAATCCATGGTGCACCTAATTCAGAAACAGAACATGAACCAGGCATCGCAAATGTATTTAATGGTTTCTGGGAGCTTTTATTAGTTGCCTACTGTTGCCATTACACATTACCTCAACTTCAGTAGCTTAAAACAATGTAACTTTATTACCTCATGGTCCTGCTGGTCAGATGTCCAGCGGGGATCTCAGTGTGTGGGAATCAAGGTGTGGGCTGGTGGGCGGGGCTGCATCCTCTTGAAGGGTCTAGAAGAAGATTCACTTCCTTGCCTTTTCCCCCTCCTGTAGGCCACCTGAATTCCTCAGCTCCTGCACCCTTCCCCCATCCTCAAAGTCAGCCACGGTGAGTTGTTCTTGTTGTTTTTGTTTTTAATGATGAGAGCATGTACATGAGCACACGTGAGGGTGGTGAATGGAGAGAGAAGCACCTCAGCAGGGCCTCGTCATGCTGCGATCTCTCCTCCTCAGCCCTCCAGTTCCTTAGAATCATGGGTACCCCCAGGTACACCTGGCTTGCCTGCAGGCTAACACAGGGACCCAAACCCACGGTCACCCTATGGTCGGCAGCATAGAGGGCACTTGCATTACCACTGTGCCACATTAACTGGGCCTAAACTGCCTATTTTAAAATCAAATTAGCAACGTTATTTCTAACTGCAAACTTCACATTTTTCTATGCTACATAGCAAAGATATTAATAGGTTCTGGGAATTAGGACATGGATGTCTTGGGGGGAGGGTCATTGTTCTACCTACTACAAAGCCATTTCATATTTTTTTAAGTCATCATGATACCAATTCCATTTCTGCCTTCCAATTCTGTTCTATTTTCTAGTGTGCATGAAACTCTGTCCCTTTTTCCAGAGGCTGTACTCTGTGGTACTAGAACTAAGTACAATAAGCCACATAAGGGCCAGCCCATGGCCTAGTAATTAAGGGAGATAGATCCCAAATGGCCAATGGGGGGTCAAATCCTGGTCCAGGTGGCTTCAAACAACACACCAGGCATGTGTATGTGTTTTTCCCCAATCCTGTCAGGACAGAGAAATGGAGAAGGGGTTGTGGTGTCCATGGTAGGGTGCCCCATTAAGAGGTACCTAATTCAGAAACAAAACATGAACCAGGCACTGCAAATGTATTTAATGGTTTCTGGGAGCTTTTATTAGTTGCCTACTGTTGCCATTGCACATTACCTCAACTTCAGTAGCTTAAAACAATGTAACTTTATTACCTCATGGTCCTGCTGGTCAGATGTCCAGCAGGGATCTCAATGTGTGGGAATCAAGGTGTGGGCTGGTGGGCGGGGCTGCATCCTCTTGAAAGGTCTAGAAAATTCACTTCCTTGCTGCTTTCTCTGTCCCCCCACCCCATCTCTCTGTCTCTCTCTGTGAGTGCATGTGCCCTCTGACAATTAAAAAATAAAATAAAATAAGCCCGATAGCAGTGGAGTATTATGAGCTTATAGCTCAGTATAACGAAATAATAGTAATAGTAACTTAAGAATGAGTTTATTTTGGTGTACAAAAAATTTTTGAAATTCATGCGTAGGGTTTTTCATAATATGCATTTTCCCATAAACTTTTTGAAGACCCTTAAACAACAAAAATTATGCTATTCAACCAGCCAGTGGTATAGTGGGTAAGGAAGTTGGCTCCCACCTGGCTGGCTGTAGCGTTTGAACCCCTATCCTGGGAGCTTGAAAAGCACTCTTAACCCAGGTGCATGCATGCCCAAAATCCTGACAGGATGGAAAAATGGAGGAAAAGTGATTGTGGCTGACCATTTCCCACGGGGAGTGCTTTCTCACTTCCCCTGCCACCCACTTCTATGAGTGCATGCACCCTCTGGCAAAAGAAAGAAAATTAAAAATAAATATATGATATTCATATTAGCAAATGGTTATAAAGATGTTTTAACATAGTAGTTCTAAATTCTTTCTCATGAAATGAATTAGAAAAAGTCAAAGGAACATCACTTTGGTTTTGGTTTGTCCAGGCAGTGGATCATACAGCACAGGGTTCCATGCCCTGATGTTTGGGGAGCCTGGAACATTCATGTCATTGCTCTGCTGTGCTCTTACCACAAATACCACCTTCTTTCTGATTTCTCTTCCCAGATCCTCTCCACCCTTCCTTTTAGAACTTTCCTGCACCCACCCTCTCGGCCTACACAACTCTCGCCTCAGAACCCCTTGGCACTTTCTATCTGCCCTACTCCTGTTGGCCTCTGATCATTCATGTTTTGATTTATTATTTCAGTAGTTCTCATATTCTGTGTCTTGACTCTCACACTCTATAAATTTCTGCCTCCAAACTGTGTAATGGACACTGGGGCCATCCTTCTCAAACTTCATATCTAGTAAGAGTTTACTAAGTGTTTGCTAAGTTAGATGCATTTGAAAAAAAAAAAAGTAACTTAAGGGTGTACATATAAGCAAGTGGATTCCTTTCCATTATCATAGAGGTCACGGAGTTCTCCATCTTCCGGTTTTACTTCTTTTGTCCTGTTTATGAGACTTGTATCAGGTTCCTTTGGGTGCAGTAGTAAAATATTATAGACAATTGGCTTAAAAAAAATAGAAGTTTATTTTCTGACAGTCCCCGAGGCTAGAAGTCTGACATAAAGGTGTTGGCAGAGTTGTTTATTCTGAGGGCTGAGAAAGAAGGATGTTTTCCAGGACTCTCACCGTGACTGGGTGACCTTTGTCTTCTGTGTGTGTTTATATTCCTGCTTTACATATCTGCATTTAAATTTCCTCTTGCAAGAATATAAGTCATATTGGAGTAGGTCCCATCTCAATGTCTTCATTTAATTTTATTGCCCTTTGAAGACCCTGGAGACGAAGACTTCAACATACCAGTTTTGAGGAATGCATCATTTAGTCTATAACATAATAGGATAATTATGTTATCTTGCAATAGGGTGAACCTCTTACAAAATGAATTTCATGCACTAACACTGAAAGTTTGTGGCTGCGTTAAAGCATCTTTTAAAAAAGACTCAGAAGGCATACCCATATATGCTCTGCTGGAAAGAGAACTGAGACCAGCTAGCAATGAGCACTGTCAACACTGGTTCATGGCGTGGCAAACACTGTCATTTTGTAAACTTTGTTGACTCAATTACCACTTAGGTAATGGGAGATCCTTTTGATTAGTACAGAATAACTACCATCCAAGAAGAATAATGTTGGCTACTGATGTACTGAGCCATTAGTTACTGTATTATAACCTAGAATTTGTTGTTCCACCTCTGCTATAAGTTTCAAGCATTATTATTCGTGTTGTATGGCCCTAGACAGACCCCGGTCTAAGTGCTGAAGTGATAATTAGAAAAACTGCCTAAGGAATCTAAGTCATTCATGAGTCATGAACAGAGATTATTTACCCATAAAGAACTTTATTTTATAGGAAAATAGAATCATTAGAGAAGGTAGCCATTGCAATGTTTTGACTGTACACAGCATGACTAACGAAACAACACATTTAGTCATTGTGCATTAAAAGAACTGGTAAGAATTTCATCTGGAAATCTGGTATTATTGTCACCAAAAGTGACTAGGCATCATTTTTAAAGGATATTAATGGCTTTTATAAGATTAACATTGAAAAAAAATGGATTGGGCTATCATTCCTAGAATGGTTCAAAGTGTATCTACCTCATCAAGTGTGCCCTCGCAGTCACAACTTTGAACTAGCCACTAACCGGGTAGATCCCTTGGTATTATCATTTCTAAGAATGAGTTTGCAGTGGAATTTAGAGAAATTTGGGTTAAAACCTTCTCCACATCATCACCGTCGTAAATCTCTATCCTCGTGCAACTGGTCAGGTGGAAAAGGTGGTCCACACAGACAGATCTGTTCTAAAAGAGATGATGTCCGCGAGAGACTGGCTGAGACAGAGCATTATTTAATAGCAGGAGTCACTTCTGCTGAGATAACAGAAATTTCAGGACCTGCATCCACAGGCTACCCGAGATTTTGTAAGATAAACTAGAGCATATGCAGAGATACTCTGTACCTCATTTACTTTTACTACAAATGTTAGTCTTTGCCAAAGTATGGAGTGGGACCAAGCTGGCTTCTTGCCACCCTGCTTCAGATCCTGGGGACTGTGTCATGTGAGGCTGGAACACAGAGAATCAGTATTCCACTGCCAAGTGGACCGACATCAAAGCGCCCTCTTGGGTGACCTGACAGCAGTGGGGCCAGGGCTTTGCTGTTAAGAAAGTGGCACAGGTCAGCCCCCCACTATACTTTTGCAAACAAATGATGAGAGATCCCCTAATGGCGTCATTATTTTAAACTCACTAGTAAAATAGGAATATGAATCATTGTAAAGAACATGAATATGAAAATCATGTTTAAATGTCAATACACATATTGTAAATAAACGTAAACTATATAAAATGCTCTCTTGGGACCAGCAGTTGGCATAATGGCTATGTTGCTGGACTCCCATGTAGTTGACTGCAGTTCGAGTCCTGGACCTGGTGGCTTAAACTCTTGCTGGGCGTCTGTGCGTGCGTGCCCAAGATCCCGAGAGGACAATGGAAGAGAAGGGATTGCGGCGTAGCCATCCCCCCAGGGAGCAATTTCTCACTTTCTGTCTCTCTGTGTCTCTCTGTCATTCTGGCAAGTGCACACGCCCTATAGCAAAAGCCTCTCCAAAACAAAACAAAACAAAAAAAATGCTCTCTTGATGATGTTTCTTAATCCTATTTTCCTTTATATATTTCACTATTGTTCTTAGTTGCATAAATATTATTTCAAACCTACATTTTTATACATTTATAGCCATTCTGTATAGAGAAGTATACGTATATATACATACATGAGAACATATGAAATATTATATGTAAATGTCAATTTACATTTTATGAATATATGTACTTACTATATAAATTATGCTACATAATATATAATAAAATAAACTCTATTGCTATATTTAAATATATTTACATTATTTAAACATATATAAATATATTGTTACTTTCTCAGAAATGTCATGATGTATTTTTTTTTGCATAGAAAAAATACATCATGACTTTTCCAACAACCTAATATAAATATAGTTACATTATTTAAATATATATAAATATAGACATATGTATGTATATAAAGCATTTTACCTATTATCCTACAACTGATTTTTTAAACTTTATTATAACTTAAAAAAATATTTTAAAAGATTTTTTTATCATAGGGCATATGTGCTCACCAGAGAGACAGTGAGATGGAAAGTGAGAAATCACCTTCTGGGCAGATGTCCACATTGCAAACCCTTCTCTTCCATTCTCCTCTTGGGCTTTTGGGAATGCGCACACATGTGCCATTTTTAAACTTCCAGGTCTGGGACTCAAACCGTGGTCGGCCGTATGGGAGTTCAGTGCCTTCATCACCACACCACCTGCTGGCCTCACCCACAACTTATTTTTCACTTCATATTTTGTCTTCACTGTTTGCCATATTAACCCATAGATCTGACTCTTCTGTATAATTCCTAAATATTATAATCTTTTCTTTTAAAAAAAATTTTAAGTATTATTTATTTAACCTTATTTATTTATTTATCTATTCGCCAGAATGACAGAGAGATAGAGAGACAGACAGTGAGAAATCACACCCTGGGGGGATGGCCATGCCACAATCCCTTCTCCTCCATTCTCCTCTTGGGATCTTGGGCACATATGCACATACGCCTGGCATGAGTTTAAGCCACCAGGTCCAGGACTCAAACCATGGTCGACTACATGGGAGTCCAGCAACATAGCCAATACTTCAACTGCTGGTTCTACAATCATTTATTTTTAATTTGACCAGAGAGAGAGAGAGAGAGAGAAAGCAAGCTGCCAGGTTCAGAACTTGAACTATGGTAAGCCATATGGGAGTGTCTAGCACCTTAACCACCACACTACCTGCTGGTCCCTGCATATTATAATCTTGTAATATATTTTGATGATCTTTTTTATTGCTGACCATATAAGCAGATCCCTGTTCTCTGAGACTGAAAATACTCCTGTGTCCTTCCAAAAGCATGTGGAGACATCTGCTTCTGTATCTCATTCTGACAGGCCTGAATTTATCCTTCGGTAGATTCAGAAAAGAACAAATGTTGGAGAAAGAGTATTTTATTTTGATTTTAAAACATACTGGTTAAGGGGCCAGCAGGCATGGTGGTTAAGGTGCTGGACTTCCCCAAGGCCAAATGTGGTCAAGTCCTAGACTCATCAGCTTGAAAATCACACTGGGTTCATGTGTATGTGTACCTAGAATCCTGAAAGAAAATGAAGGAGAAAGGATTGAGGCATGGCCCTCCCCAGGATGTATTTCTCATGTTTCCTCTCTCTGTCTCTTTCTAGGGAGCACACACACTCAAAAACATGACAGAAACCTAAAAAAAAAAAAAAAAAAAAAAACTGGTAATTGGTCTCCTACTGTATTATTACCACCAATTTAAGAGAAAGCCTTTTTCCCCACACACTTTCTTCGCATGTGATCCTGCCAATCTATTCAATATTTTTTCATGTCTTCGCCAAAAGTGATTCATCACTGTTGTTTTAATTTGCATCTCTCTCTCTCCTGCTATTGATGCATCTGCTAATATAAGACAGAAACATCTTGAAATGTCTAAATAAGGTTTTAAAAACATTCAATAAGAGGGTAGAAGTATCTCAACTTTTTAAAATATGGCCCCTTCTCTCTCTGAATAAATAAATAAAATTTAAAAATTAAAAAAAAAAACAAAAGCCAGCAGGTGGAACAGTAGTTAAGGCAGTTGGACTCCTACTCGAGTCCCAGACTCAGAGGCTTGCAAGTCATGCCAGGCATACGTATGCATGTGCCCAATGTCCTGAGAGGGGAATGGAGGGGAGGGATTGCAGCATGGTCACCCCCCTGGAGGGTGATTTCTCATTTTCCCTCTCTCTGTCTTTCTCTCTGGCGAACATCCTATGGCAAAAAAAAAAAAACAACCCTAAAATTAAAAAATAGTAAAACAGCAGTGTCTCTGACAAGTGCTCACATTATTTATTAAAACCAACATTTCAGGAATAAGACTTTTTTTAAGCTAGCGAAGTAAAGAGCATACCAGTGTCTTGAATACCTGCCCTGTGCCAGTCAATGCACTGGGCACCAGAGATATAAAGGCATGAGTAGCATACCTAAATGGGAGAGAAACACTCAATTTTAATACATACTCAGGTAGATAGCTCTATAGATCTAATAAAATAATTCCTACTTCCTCTAAGGCTCTCCCTAAAACCAGAGGATGTAGAAGCCTGAAAACTGTGTTCAAGGCTCTTATCGGCAGATTGCAATCCAGACTCTACCACTAAAGGCGCCAACATGAGATACGAGGAGGTAGGAGAGAGGAAGGGGGCACAGCCCAGAGGATGTAGAAGCCTGAAAACTGTGTTCCAGGCTCTTATCGGCAGATTGCAATCCAGACCCTACCACTAAAGGCACCAACATGAGATTTGAGAAGTAGGAGAGAAGAAGGGGGCACAGTGGCTCTCACAGGGTGCTCAGGCATCCTTTGGACACTGGGCCCATAGGTTTCAAGTCCTCCTGTAAATCACCCAGTCCTGTGCAGCAGCCACCTGTGATGGTCAATGCTGATTGCTCACAATTCCTGAAATTCCCAATTTTTGAAAAGCTAGAAGTCACTGGGCTCCCCTGCCCCTTCCCACTGTTCACTTAAGATTCAATTTCCTGTATTATATCCCTTCCTGCTTGAAATACCTTCAGTGCCTTTGTTTTCTTGTATGATACATGCGGTAGATCATAAGGCGAAAGTACATGTAAGTGTTTGGGGATTATAGTTTTTGGTTGTCAGAAAGACTTTAAGAGCTCTGTCATGGTGGTCTAAGCTGCTAAAATGCTGGCTTCCACAGGCTAGGATCATATGGGAGTCCCACGTTTGGTTCCTGGCCCAACTTAAAAACCCAATGCAGCGGTGTACACCTGTAATCCCAAAGACTCAGGAGGCTGAGGCAGGAGGATCATGAGTTCAAGGTCAGCCTGGGCAATATTCCTGTCAAAAAAATAAATTTATAAAAAATAAAAAACAGAAAAAGAAAAAAGAACTGGATATAGTGACATATGCCTATACTCCCAACTAGGAGTCTAAGGAAGGTAGATCATAATATAATAAGACTATCTTAAATAAACAAACAACTTAAAGTAAGGTAGACACTAGAAAACTTGCTTCATTTGGAGGGCATCAGAAGCTTAGAGTTGAAAGAGAGCTGAGTTGGTTAAGCCCTAAGTCACTTACTGCTATAGTACAAGAAGAGCCTAAAGCCTAAAGGCCCCTGAGGCATTTTCCCCCATGGAACGAGGTGATGACCAACAGTCAGGTGGATCAGCAAATGTGGGCACTTTCTCACTTTTGGGGAGCCCAGAACAGAAGGCCCCAGCAGTTGATGCTCCCTGGGTTGCAGGAGTAAGGTGAGGAGTCTTCTAAGAAAGACCACTGCCCAAGACCTCAGGCAGCGAGACCTAGAAGTGAAGGGCCTTGTGATGGGCAGGCAAGCAGGCAAAGAACGTGGCTGACCAGAGAGGCCCATGTCCCCAACAGCTCCTTTCAGGAGTCTGATGTGGGAAGACACCTTTCTCCAGTGAGACCCGCCAAGTGAATCCTTTCTCATTGTCTGTGGTCAGGTCTGAAAGTCACACATAAGTCTTTTTTTAAATGTATCAATATTATTATTATTATCATTTAATTTGTTGTAGAGCATGTGCACTCACCAGAGAAAGGGGGGGGGGAGAGAGGGAGGGGAGGAAAGTGAGAAAGCAATCCACCAGTTCTGGGACTTGAACCACATGCGATTGGTCATGTGGAAGTCCAGCGCCTTAATCCCATGCCATCTACTGACATACACACACAAGTCTTTAATCACAAGCTCAACTCTTCAAAAAGGACTCAAAAGGGACACGATCAGAAGTTTGGGGAAAGGTATACAGATAGACCAAATCAAATGGGCAGAAACAATAAGGACCTCTGCATCTCTCGTAAGTGCCCAGCGAGGAGCATCTGCTGCAGAGTGGCAGGTGACCACCTGGAGGAGAAGATGAATTGTCTTATGGATGCTAGCCCACCTCTCTCCTTGACCACCCTGTGCCTACAAAATGGGCCATGATCAGAGACTCCGCATTGGCCCAACACTTCGGCTCCCTCTCACCAAGTTTGGTCTAGCTCCTGCTGCAGGTGATCACCTAACCTTTCAGCAGCAGTAATGGATACCAGACTCAATAGAAAACCATTCCTCTGGGAGGACAATAAAGTCACTTGGTACCAAGTTTGTAGCTTTAAGAATTTATCCTTGTAAGCAAAGAGAATCTTCCATGGGCCCTGAGCATCCCTGCACATTCTCATTACCATCCTCAGTGACTTGTGTCTATTCTTGAACCCAAACAATTATGGTAATTATGTCAGAACACAATGCTACTTATCTGACTCCAATATTCTCCACACAACCAAAACCCTCTAGGCAAGGAAGGATCAAGGAAAAAAATAGTGTTCAAGTTCTTTCCAGTTGTATCGAGAGTGTCCAAAGACTGCCTGCAAAAGTCCATCTAAACCTCTTGGTCTCCTGCACAATGGCTAGCAAAGCAGTATTCTGGTTCCTCTTGCTCTGCTTTGCTCAGTCATATTTCAGGTTTTCTCAAAGTTGACATAATGCTGATGGTTAGACTTGAGTCCTCAGAAGTTGCCCAAGGCTCCCTGAGCCACCAGACAGGTAAACCCTGTAGTGCAGAGGTACTTCCCAGCGCCGGGATGAGTGAGCCAATCGCATCCAGCAGGTCCCACCCATGAAATGACGCCCTCAGGTCGGGCTCCCAAGGGGCCCCTCCTCGTTTCATCTGGAGTGAGCGCCTGGCACTTGCACTCCTCACGAGCTGTTTCATGTGGACCATGTGAGTGAGTTCTGGGCTGCAGCTCTGCTACTCACATTTCTTTCTCTACATTTCTATCAGCTTAGTCCCTCCATAAGCCCTAGAGGAGCCCCTGCTGTTTTCATTTCCCAGAACAAAAAAAACATTAAAAATGCAATTAAGTAAAAATAATGCCTTTGGTTGGAGTGAAGATGTGATCCTAACTCAGTTCTTACTACTATTTTTCTTAACAAAGCACTAAAGGCCTCAGGAGGATTTGCCAAGGGGGTCAGTGAGTACCAGCAGTACTCAGTGGCCACTAGAATGGTGACCCTCCAGACTGCTCCCCAAGTACCCGCTTGGCATCTGCCTCGATGACAGTGATTCCCAGGCTACTGAAATTCTAAAAAACAAAAACAACAAACAAAAGCTTTAGGGAATGATAGGATTTTCTTTTGTCAAGTTAGGCATTATGAATAAGTCAAAGATCCTACCATTTATTGTATTACATTATTGTATTATTATTGTATTGTATTATTATATTACATACAGTGTTCTGTAAGTGAAGGAACATGTAGGGCCCAGCAGGTAATATGGTGATTAAGGCACTGGACTCCTATATGACTGACTGTGGTTCAAGTCCTGGACCTAGTGGCTTGCTTTCTCACTTTCCCCCTGTCTCTGTCTCTGTCGTTCTCTGGTAAATGCCTGTGTCAAGTTAAAAGTAATAATAATAATAATAATGGCAAATAAAATTAAACAGTTATTTTTTTAAAAAGAACAATTTTTTAAAATAATTGTTTATTTCATTTTTATTTATTCATTCATTTATTTTAATTTGATCAGAGAGAAACAGAGAGAGAGAAAGTGAGAAAGCAAGCCACCAGGTCTGGGACTTGAACTGTGGTCAGCCATGTGGGAGTGTCCACCACCTTAACCACCACGCCATCTGCTGGTCCCCTAACAATTTAAAAAAAGATGAGCACATAACTGGAATACATTAAATTATTTTATTTGATAAATGAATCAAATCAACTCTAAGAAAAAAAATCATTGCTTTGTCCTTTTCCTCATTTATTGCAGATTTGCAAGAGCTCATGGTCAGGCCTTGGGAACTGCTCTGACCATAGCATAACTCAACAGAGGGTTTGCACAGCCTCCTTGTATAGTGTTAGGAACCACATCGTGGGTGTCAGGATACTTTTACTCCCTGCTCCATGGCTTTTACTGGGGACCTGCTCCAGCCCTCTGGCTGTAAGCAATGAGAAGCTGTGATTTCCCTCTGGACGGGGCCTGCAGCCGTGTAGAATCAAACGGAGCTGCACTGTGTAAATGATGCCAGCTGCTCTGCGTGTTGGTCGTCAGTGTCAGTTGTTCCAGACCAGTGTCTTGAGTGTCATTTTGCTAACTTGCGTCCAATTAGCTAGAAATTATTCTTTGCTAGTCTAACTAAAAGTGATTTTTCTTTTATTCTCCCTTACTCCATATTTTAGATCTATTATTTAAAATCTATAGGATGATGATGCAAAAAAAAAAAAAAAAAAGGTGGAAGTATAATGGGCCAGCCAAGTGGCGTGGTGGTTAAGGCAGGTGGATCCCATACAGCTGACTACAAGGTTTGAGCCCTGGGGCGCCAACTTGAAAACCATGCTGGGCACATGCACATACATGCCCAAAATCCCAAAATGGGAGTAGGGGAAAAAGATTGCATTGTGGTCATCATTCCAGGGTGCTTTCTCACGTTCTCTCTCTCACCCTATCTCTCTGGCATCCACATGCATCCTGTAGCAAAGTTTCATTTTGTTTTGTTTTTAATATAATGAAGTATTATCTTATGGTAATAAGCATTATCTTACAGTAATTTTTGTTTGTTTGTTTTGATTTTTGTTTTTTGAGTTTTTTTTTTTTTGAGAGGTTTTTGCTATAGGGTGTGTGCGCTTGCCAGAAAGACAGAGAGAGACAGAGAGACAGAAAGCGAGAAATCACTCCCCAGGGGGGATGGCTACACCGCAATCCCTTCTTCTCCATTCTCCTCTCAAGATCTTGGGCATGCACGCACACGCGCCCGGCGTGAGTTTAAACCACTGGGTCTGGGACTCTAACCGTGGTTGACTACATGGGAGTTCAGCGACATAGCCATTATGCTAACTGATGGTCTTGTGTTTTTAAAATGTGCTTATTTGTTTTTAATGCCAGAGGGTGTGTGTACACACGCAAGAAGAGAGGGAGAGAGAAAGCAGCCGTCAATGAGACCTGGTCATGCTGCAATCCTTTTTCTTCCAATTTTCCTCTCTTCAGGATCCTGGGCTCATGTGCACACACCACCAAACATATTTTTCAAGCTGCCAGGGCTAAGATTCAAGCCCTAGCCAGTCATATGAGATCCAGTTTCCTCTGTGCAATGCTTATCCACTGCACTATAGGGCTGGCCCAGTAATGTGTTTTTAATAATGTAAACTAGAGAGTTCTAAGAAAACTCAATGTCAAGAGAGAACTGTAAATGAGAAGAGATCCTACAAATCATGCAGTCTGGTTTCCCACCCCATTCAGGAATCCCTTCCACACCCTGAATTCCTCACTATGTTCTACATGACTTACATGGACCCCCAAGGCAGCTCTGGCTGTGACTGCTTCTCATAGGTTTTGTTCTGGCTTGGGTTTTGTTTTGCTTTGTTTTCAGAGTGATTCTTTTCCTATAGGACACGTGTGTTCACCAGAGAGACAGAGAAAGACAGAGACAGAGACAGACAAAGTGAGACATCACCCCCTCCCCCCCAGTGGGGATGGCCACATCACAGTCCCTTTTCCCGGGATTTGGGCATGCATGAACATATACCCTCAACAAGTTTCAAGCTGCCGGGTCTGGAACTTGAATCCCTGTCAGCCACATAGAGTCCAACACCTTAGTCACTATGCCGCCAGCTAGCCCCTCTCATGGTCCTTTACATTCCGTCCACAGCCCTTTGCTAGAAACTTAAGTATCACCAGAGAATAGTACTATAATTTTTGCTTCAACTCAGAATTAGAGAAAAAACTGACCCTCTCCCTCTCCCTTTCAACCAAACGTTATCCCCACCCCCACCCACCAAAAAGAGCACCTCTATTCCATGCTCCTTGAGTTACAGAATGAAATTTCATATGTATTTTTGGCTGAAAATAGATATAGGGGTAAGGAGAGGGAGTAGAGGGGGAGAAGGGCCCCACTCAGCCACTGAAAGTCCCTGTTGCACACGGATTTTATTTATCATTTTCATATAATGGATCTCTAATAGCCACCTTGATAGGAAAGTTAATTTCAACCTACAAATAAAGTAAATAGCAAGAAAGAGCAATGTTAGAGTCTGGCTGGGTGTTTGGAAGGCTAAGGCCAGCTTGCGTGAGCTGACAAGGAATGACACGTGACAGAGGGACGCTGCGTCAGGGAGGAGACAGGGAAGGCGGAGCTGAGCTACAGAGGGTGTGGTCTCTGGGGTACGAAGTTGGTCAGCCACACAACTGATCATGCCCTTACACAGAGGAATTTGGGCATGTTGCACATTTCTGCTTTCTGCCATCATTAGCCAGCACTATTCTTACGCTAGAGGACACCTCTGGGGCCATTTTTGTACTTTTTCAGCAATATCATGAGACAGTGTGATTCTTAGCGCAGCTGTTCATTTCATTCTGAATTTACCCTTTTCATACCTGGTTATTCTGCAATACGCTCACTCGCTGAGGCCCAAGCCAGAAGTCTGACAAAGAGGACTTCAGAAATAGCCTTTCTTGTGAATTTCATGTTGAAGGAGGAAACGTCAAGCTGGAGAGTGTCTTCTAGAACCCAGCCCTGCACTGGGTCTGATAGTTGTAAAACGCATCATTGTATGTCTTGCTTAGGGAGCACTGTTTTAAAATTCCTGAGTGATGTAGAGGGACACTGTGCAGCAAGATTGGGCAGGTCTGTACACACCAGCAGGAACAGAAGGTTCCCAGAGAGAGGGAGACACTGTTGAGAAAGCACAGTAGAAAGCAGCGCTATTTTGGGAAATCCAGGAAAGAGTCCCTGAACTCCCATTCCCTATGCTGTCTGGGTGTGGGTGGGGCCAATACCAGAGAACACAGATGCTCAACCAGAACATAAACCAGAACATTCTGGGAGAAATGGGGGGGGGGGCATTTTTTCTGATTCTCTGACAAGTTTACCAAGGGCTAGAGAAAGGGCTTTGCTAAGCTATGATAGGACTTCAGGCCAAACTTAGTGACTTGAAGAATGACAATGTCCAGGATAATAAGCTTTTTATTGATTTTGAGGCACTGACTTAAATCGCCTCAAGCTAACCACGTCCACAGGTTTCTTCCCATTTCAACCAGCCAAGCTGCATGACTCAGAGTGAGTCAAAACTAGAGAGAACTGAATGGGGTCTTTAAGAGATCAGTTTTCTAATGAAATTCTCCCTCTAAGACGTTGAAAGCTATGACCAAGACAGGTAAGAATGCTACTTCCTATACTCCGGTGCCTTCCAGCAGGCACTGGCTTTCAGACAGGTGGCACTTTCAAACCCTCCTCTGCCTCTCTCCTTCGTCATCACTGTGTGATATTTTAAAAGTTTATTTATTTATTTGTTCCGTGAGAGACAGCACCCCCAACAAGGTCTTAACATGGCCGTCCAAATCCAGCCTCAGTCGGCTAGGGTTGCAGGCACACATGTGTGCTCCCAGCATGCACAGGGGCCCCTTGGGAAGCAAACCTGGGGCCTTTCCACATGACTTCAGCGTAGCAGTGTGCTGTGTAAATAGTGCACCATCAGGCTTCCCCCATCCATTCTTTCCTTGCCTAGAAGGTGGGATATATATTAGGCCAATCCTGTGGCACTAGTTAAGTGTAGTACATTGGGAACCAGATTTCACATGGCTGGCTGAGGTTCGAATCCCAGCCCTGGTGTCTTGAAAAACATGCCAGGCATGTGTCTAAATGCACCTCAAAACCTGACGGAATGGAGAAATGAAGGAAAAAAGGATTGCGACAAGATGGCATCCTATTAAGGAGTGCTTTCTCTCTCTCTACCCCTTTCCCTCATGCATGCAAGTGCACGTGCCCTCTGACAATACAGAAATAGTGGTCAATTGTTTATTTATTAGTTGTATATCTTTTTAAAGGGGCTGAGCTACTTAAAGGACCAGAAGCATCAGGAAGAGGATCAAGAGATGTGGTTGTCAAAAACAGTTGTAAGCAAAAAACAACTGAGTTGGAAAACCACTTATGAATTTATAAGAAACTATTTCCTCAAGCTTTGCATGCCCCAGTGTTTTTCAAAGAGCGCTTTACAAAGAAACAAGATTTGGTTTAAAAATGAAACCAAACGAAAACAGCCCAGGTGTGCCCTTAAAATCAATGTCCTAACATAAATACCAGATTCAGTTCTGACTCTGAAACAATTCACTCAGTGGCCTTCACTGTAGAAGGCTGGCAGCCATTCTGGAAATGGTATTGAACAAGGCACTTATACATAAGGGCCGATGAATATTCTTGGAGAGACACTAGGGAATGCAGAGCACCTCAGACCCTCCAGTTTAGCTTAGAGCTAGCAACCACCGCTGATAAGGAGAGGCACACCAGGGGATGACCCCTCTCTGTGATCGGTTTTAAGGATTTCTAGACTGGCTCTTAGGGCTCCTGAGCCAGATCAAACAGCCTCAAAACACACCCAGGTGAGTCAAACCCAGCCTAGGCAGTGTTGCAACTTGGGGAAATGAGGAGAAACAAAATCCAAGAGATATGCCACCAGTCATCCCCGACTCTCTGCCCAAGTGTGGAGAACTCAGTATCTACCTGGAAAGTGCTGGGTGAAACTCTTTGTGCAGCTTGTCCTCCATAAGCAGATTTGAGACCCATCAAAACACAAAGGCATGAACAGCTGCCCTTCCCTCGTTCTATCTCCCCACCCACAAACTCACCCCCATGTTGTGAGTCAGCTGGGGTCAGAGAACTCCTGGAGTCACCCATGTGTGTGATAAGATGGTAGAAAGCGTGAGTGGGCAGCACAGAAGACCACGGGCGAGGAAGAGCTCTCGGATTGTGGTACTAGAGAAGCTCCACTTTCGGAGGCCAGAACAGTGGTCACTGAGGTTGTGTGAAGATGCCTTGTCCCCTGTCAAGGTCAGCCAGTAGACCAGTGGTTCTCAGCTGGGGAAAAGTGTGCTCCCCAGGGAACAGTGGGTAATATGCAGAGACATTTTTGGTAGTCACAAGCAGGGAGGGGTATGCTACTGACATATAGTGGGTAGTGAGCAGCATCCAGCTAGAGATTCCACTGTCATTCTACAGCACACAGGACGACCCCTTTAATAAGGAATTAGCTGGCACAAAATGTCAATAATACCAGTCAAGAAATCCTTCTCTGGGGAATGTCACCAGTCTGGCATTGAGTAAGGAGGTGGTTCTGAGGAAGTTCATCCAGGATGTCAGGGCTTCCCCAAAGAAGGAACATAGTCATGATATAGTCTGGTCTAGCCTGGCTAAGGTCCTTCGATTAAGTTTAATGTTTGATATTGTAATCCTGTAAATGATTCACAGAAGGAAAAAAAGAAGAAAAAGAAAAGAAAAAGAATTCTTATAGGGCCAGCAGGTGGCGTGGCAGCTAAAGGTGCTAGATTCCCACGTGGCTGACCATGGTATGTCTCAGACCTGGTGGCTTGTTTTCTCGCTTTCCCTTTCTCTCTGTCTCTTTCTGGTCAAATTGGAAAATAATAGTAATACATGGAATTAAATAAATATTTTTTTTCTAAAAAAAAAGAATTCTTGCAACTTACCTAGAGAAAAGTTATGAAAAATCCTACTTTCTTTTTCAGCCAACAGAAAAAGGTGACACTGCAGGGCAGGGATTTTTCTGTTTTGTCAGAAAACAGATGCATCCTAAATGTCAACCGATACATCCTTAATTCCCAGAACAACACCTTATGTTGAACAAATGTGTTTATTGAGTGGATAATAGCCTAAGATCCACCCAAAATCGTCCTCAGGCCTCCTCTTCTTTGGAGAAATTACAGCTAATAATAACTCGCATTTATTGGTTGTTTATAAAATGCTAAGGACTCTTTGAATTATCTGAATTAGCTGAACGGCCAGCCCTTGTAGCATAGCAGTAACGCGATGCTCTGCAACGCCGACATCAGGGGTGGGTCCCGGGTTTCCGTCACTGGGTCTCTCTGTACATGCCAGGTGTGTGAGCGCATGCTTGTGATTCTGGCTGACCGAGGTTGGGGGCTGGATAAGAGTGTGAAGACCCTGTTATGGGTGCCTGTCTATCTATGTCTCTTTCTTACACTCATGGATGAAATAAATCAACTTTAGCAAATTTTAATTAGTTGATTAGCTGAACTAATCTTCGAAACTACTTTACGAGGTAGGCACGATTATTATCCTCATTTTATAGATGAGGAAAATGAGACAAAGAGAAGGTAAATAAGTTGTCCAAGATCACACAATGTTCTAAGTGCTAGATCCAGGATTCGAACCCAAGCAACCTGGCCCCTGACCCTGGGCTCAGATGTGAGAAAGCACCATTTTCCCTGGGGAAGACACCATAAGTCTTACTTTGCTCAGCCCTAGTGATAAATATTCCTAAAATAAAAAAATAAGAGAGTAGCTCCTGGCTTCAAATCAAGTCCTAAAATAATGATAAAGATACTAGTTTAGAAAGAGAAAGAGCTGAGTCACCCCCAAGTTCTAGAAGAACTAGAGGAGTCTTGGGGCTGGGAGGTGATGGGTGGGTGATTTGGGAGAAGACAGTAATGATTTCCTTGGCTCTCTACCCAGCTTCCTGAACCTTCCTGTTTTTTGTATTGATGTTTTTTTTAGAGAGATTTTCACCATAGGGCAGGTGTGCTCACTCAAGAGACAGAAAGAAACAGAGATGGAAAGCAAGAAATTACCCCAGAGGGTGATTTCCCTTCTCACAGTCCCTTCTCCATTCTCCTCTTGCGATTTTAAGCACAGATGCACATGCATCTGGCATGAGTTTTGAGCCACAAGGTCCAGGACTTGAACCGCTGCCGACCTCATGGGAGTCCAGCTACATAACCATTTGCGCTATCTGCTGGTCCCTGTTGTCACTTTTTAATTGTCAGAGGACACATGCATTTACCAGATAGAGTGAGGGAGAGTAAGAGCTTCCCTATTGGACATGATCACGCCACAGTACCTTCTCCCCCATCTTACCATCCTATTGGGATTTGGGGAATGCACATACATGTACCTGGTGTATTTTTCAAGTCACCAAGGCTGGATTGGAACCATGATGAGATCAGGCTTTCTTAACCGCTGTGCTACAAGGCCAGCCCCTGAACCTTCATTTCTTCTCATCGGCCAGAATCTCCTCCTCCTCAGCATCCAAACCATCATCTCAGTCATGTCTCTACACTTCATAAGAGAGAACTGGAGGGGCCTTGCCTTTCAGCTTTCCATTGATGTAAACCATTATGTTAAGCTTCCCCTGACCCTACTCCTAGGTGGTACCCCAGTTCCTCTAAGTCAATACCATCGAACTTTTGTCATCCCTCTCCCTCCGTCCCAGGAATGAACTTTGTTCTTGAAACTCCTTTCTTGGTTGTGTTGCTTCTGCAGGCCATCTGCCTGGCCACATCTCCAGATTGCCTTTGCTCGGCTGTTATATCCCACACTCTGCTAACCTGCCTGACCAGACCTCCCTATGCCACCGCCTGCCCAGACTACCCTTGGCATTAGTTCTCATTCCTTTCACATACTCTGTTCCACCTACCTGGACCTGGACTACCCACTGCTTACAGATGCATTTGCCTCAGAGCACCACCCTGCCTCACTGGAATGGGAGTGCCCAGGCTTCAGATTCTCTCATCTGTCTGGGTCAACCTCCTTTTGAGAGACGACAGCTCAACTATGATGCTGACAGAAACAAAACCAGACCCATGATGAGGTTAGCAAAACGACACCTCTATCCTCCACCCCTTTTCCCAGAGCATTATGGCCATGACGCTGCCTCCAAGAAGGCATTCTTAAATTTCCCAGGTAGAATTTACAAGTAGAGTTTGGAATTCTAGGATTGGCACTGTGGTTGAGGTTGCTAGAGCCCATGTATCCAACTGTAGATCAAATTCTGGCCCCATCAGCTTGAAAGACATGCATGTCCCGAATCCTGACAGGATGGAGAAATGGAAGAGGTGGGTTTGCAGGGTAACCACACCCTTTTGGGAAGTGATCTTTCTCTCCCTCTACCTTTTCCTCTCTCCCCAGCAAACACACATGCACTCTGGAAATTTGAAATAAAAAAGGAAAAAGAATAAAAAAGAATTTAGATGTCTATTTGAAGAATTCTTTGGTAAACCCAGAGCACCCTGTGTATATCTCCATGGGGACACCGGTCACTAATGACATTTATTGAAATATTTTTGTTGAAAAATATTTTCTTAAGATCACTTGGGTTTACTAAGTTTTTGCCAGAAATATCAGCTGGTGCTACAGCCTCAGAGAAAAAGACAAAATTATATCAGACCAGAAGATTTGTGTGATCTTCAGAGCAACGGTGGAGACAGAGGGAAAAAGAAACATGAGCAGGGAGAGAGGGTGCAGCCATCAGGATGCAGAACCACACATCTATGAGATGCTTCCCCGGGAAAAGCCAATCAGCTTTATCAAAGCAATGTTCTTTCTGCCTGTGGATGCCACTAGGAAAGCATTGCTGATGTCTCTTCCCACTGTCGTCATGTCTAAGTCAGAGTCTCCTGAAGACCCTAGACGACTGTGGAAGCTCTTCATCAGAGTGCTGAGCTTTGAAATAATGAAGCGGGTCTGATAAGACATTTTGAGCAATGGGGAACACTCGTGGACTATTTGGGTTTGTCACATACACCACTGTGAAGGAAGTAGATGCAGTCATGAATGCAAGGCCACACAAACTGGATGAAAGAGTTGTAGAACCAAAGAGGGCTGTCCCAAAAGAATATTCTTGGAGATCAGGTGCCCACTTAACTGGGTAAAGGATCTTTATTTGTGGCATTAAAGACACTGAAGAACATCACCTAAGAGATTATTTTAAACAGTATGGGAAAATTGAAGTGATTGAACTCATGACTGATCAACGCAGCAGCAAGAGGAAGGCTTTGCTTTTGTCAACTTTGATGATCATGACTCTGGATATGATTGTCATTCAGAAATACCACACTGTGAATGGCCACCACTATGAAGTGAGGAAAGCCCTGTCCAAGCAGGAGATGGCTAGTGCTCCTCCAGCTCAAGAGGTCTTAGTGATTCTGGAAACTTCGGTGTTGGTTGTGAAGGTGGCTTTGTTGGGAATGACAAACTTAGTCATGAAGGAAATTTTAGTGGTTGTGGTGACTATGATGATGTGAGGATGGCTATAATGGATTTGTAATGTGGAGGCAATTTGGAGGTAGCAGAAGCTACAATGATTTGGGCAATTATAACAATCAATCTTCAGATTTTAGACTTTGGGAGGAAACTTAGGTACTACTGTGACTTCTGTGGGGTGGGGCCAACACTTTGCAAAATCACAGAACCAAGGTGGCTACAGCGACTCTAGTAGTGGTAGCTATGGCAGTGGCAGAAGGTTTTAATTAACCACCAGTAAACTAAGCTTAGCAGAAGAGCAGAGCTAGAGAGGTCACAGGGAAGCAATGGTTTCCAACAGATTTGTGAATTTATCCAAGCACAGTGGTGGGCAGGGCCAAGCTGCTACAAAGAAGACATGTTTTAGACAATACTCATGTGTGTGGTGGCCAAAAATACGAGGACTATATTTGTGGCTAATTATATAACAGACTATTTTAGTTTCTATTCTGTGGAAAGTGTTAAGCTTTCCAACAAAGAGTTTGTATGTAGTTTTGTTTTGTTTTTGCACCCAGGCTGTTGATCATGAAATGTAATAGTCTGATTATGGTTCTAAAGATTGGATCGTCAAGCAAGTCTTGATGCATTTTTGCATAGAAAAACAGGAAAACATGTCATGCCTTTCCCAGTACCCTAATACATGTGTCTTTAAAAAAATAAAAGAAAGGGACCAGCAGTTAGTGTAATGGCTATGCCACTGGACTCCCGTGTAGTCGTCCACTGTTTGAGTCCCAGACCTGGTGGCTTAAACTCACACCAGGTATGTGTGCATGTATGCCCAAGATCCCGAGAGGAGAAAGGAGAAGGGATTGCTGCATGGCCATCCCCTCTGGGAGGTGATTTCTCGCTTTCTGTCTCTCTGTCTCTCTCTTTCTGACGAATGCATGCACCCTATAGCAAAAAAAAAAAAAAATCAAAAAAGAAAAGGAAAGAAATGTTATGACTAGATTTGTCTACTTAAGATCACTTGAGTTCAGTAAGTTTCTGCAAGAAACGTTGGCATTACACTGAAAGGGATCAGAAATATGAACATGGGCTCAGATGAGGAATCAAGAAAATGCAAGCCCTGGGAATTTATTTATATATAAATAAATCATATATGATAAAATATACCTCTAAGAGCATGGGAACTACCATCTGGATAATCCTCATCACACTTACGAGAAATCATCTCAAGAGAGTTACCAAGCCAGTGAAGTGTGCTTTGCTGGCTTATTTGTTCAGGCAGAAGGCGCAGAGCCCTGGCTAGAGAGCTGCCATTTTCCCAGGCCTCCTACAGTGCTGAGGCCAGCCTTCCTGAGTCAGTTCAAGGGTGTAGCCCATGTAGATGGCCTCAGGTGAAGGGTGGAGATTGCTGTCCAAACCTGGGTGTGGAAGGGTGGGGTGGGTAAGGAGGAGCCATTTCAGCTTCTGTGTGTGCGTTTATTTGGTTCTCACAATTATTCTCCTAGGCTGGAGGCTGGGTGTGAGAACTATACATTGCACAGAAAATGCAGGAGACTCCAGATGAGACATGAAAGCTCCAAGTGCTTCAGGATTACCAACCCAATGTAAAGACTTACACTTGGCTCTGCTTTGATGCATCCCATTCTATCACCTGGCATTTAAACCTTCAGATGGCATAATGGTTTCATCACTGGACTCCCACATAGTTGACCAAACATGGAGGCTTAAACTCATGCCAGGCTGTGTCCATGCACGCCCAAAATCCTGAGAGGAGAATGGAGGAGAAGGGGTTGCAGCATGGCCATCCCCCCAGGGGGGGTGATTTCTTGCTTTCTGTCTATCTCTCTGGCAAGTGTACATGCCTGTAGCAAAAATCTTTCTTAAAAAACATCAACAACAACAAAAAAAACCTTCCTGAATCTGAGCTGATTTCCCTATTCATCTAATTTTCCATTACCAAAGAGAAGCCTTCAGGAGCTGACATTACTTGCTAATTTGAAGACTATGTAGGTTGGTTCCTTGCAATAAAATTTCTACAGGTATTCTACAAGCAGGGATTCTAAGAAACAAAACCCTTGTCTTTTAATTGAATGAACCACTTGTTTATTGCTGGGGTTGTTAGTCACTTACTCTCTGCTCTAACCAAACGACAGGTAACCTCTATTTAAAGAACCAATTAATATGATTTCTGGTCAGCTGATTTCTATGTGCAGTTCACACAAACGAGTATATGTGTATTTCCTAGACCATGTCACCCATCACGTCAGAAGCTCAGGCAATACTTACATGTGTTATGTTCTACAACACATAATTTTCCTGGAAACAATTATAATAAATGCCACCTACTCCCTCTAATGAAAACATGTTAGCCTCTAAATCACTCATGAAGAGTAATGACAAGGAGATCTTAAAATGCACTGAGTGAGGCTCTACATCCTGACTACGTTACTTGTTCACAAGCAACTGAGTTCAAAGAAAGAAAAAACAATCTCAGAGTTTCCCTTCACCTAAAGGCTGATGTCATAGTCATTTGGGCGGTGGTAATGTTTAGGCAATGAGAACTGGAGTCATATAAGGAAAATCTACACTCTGTAGCCTGAAGCAAATGCCTGGGTTAATTAAGCACTTAGGATTCCTACAGTTCTATTGTGGGTCTCTTAAGATTGAGTGCTGCTTTGCCAGACTATCCCCCCATAGTCCCCATCACATTATTAATGCATTTCACCTTTGGGACCAGCAGGCAGCGTGCGTAATGATTATGTCACTGGACTCCCATATAGTCAACTGTAGTTTGAGTCCAAACCTGGCCCTTTAAAACTCATGCTGGGTGCATGTGCATGTGTGTCCAAGATCTCAAGAGGAGAATGAAGAAGAAGGGATGGCAGTGTGGCCATCCCCTGGGGGGTGATTTCTCACTTTCGGTCTGTCTTTCTGGTGAGCTCATGTACCCTATGACAAAAATCTCTCAAAAAAAAAAATGCATCTTATCAAACAGGAAAACTGAGGCTTGAACTAATTGCATAAATTTCCTAAGGACATATTAATAAGTTGCAAAGTCTGGATTTGAACTCAAGAAGCCTGAGTCCAAGACCCACAGACCTAAATGATCTGCCATACCAAATTTAAAAAACCACAAAACTGAGTGAAAAGCAAGAATGACACATGAGCGGATTAGATGAGAAGACTTCAAAGAGTTTGTGAAAAAATGGAATCAAAGTATGAGTTTGTTTTGGTGCAATTCTTAGGTTGTCAGAAAAGTCATGGTGTGTTTTTTTTATGCAAAAATGTTTCATAACTTTCCCGACAACGTAAAAAAATCTTGAAACCCATAATACATATGTTCTATGAATTTTTTTGAAGACCCCTTCATCTAACCAACATGAACTAAACTATCTGAAATGGGGAAAATAGAATAAAAGAAAAATGGAGAAGAAAAACTACCTTTTGATTAACTCTATGGTTCTCCCTATTGAAGCCTAACCTTGGCCTGCACTGCCATTTCAAGCTAGAGGTCATGAGTAAAACACAAGGTGGGGAGGGACCAGCAGATGACATAATGGTTATGTCACTCAACTTCCACATGGCTAACTGTGGTTTGAGTCCTGGACCTGGTAGCTTCAAACTCACACTAGACACATGCGTGTGCGTGCCCAAAATCCCAAGAGGAGAAGTGATTATGGCATGGCCATCACCCTGGTGGTGATTTCTTGCCTTCTATCTCTCTATCTCTCTCTGTCACTGCAGCAGTACATGCGCCTTATAGCAAAAACTTCTCTTAAAACACACACACACACACACACAGAAACCAAAAGACTTTGCCTTTGGGTTCAGAGTTTGAAAATGAAAGAGATTTTCATTAGTAATTTGATTATTAAGAGTTGGTTTTTTTTTTTTTTTCATTTTCCTTTTTTTTTTTTTTGGCATGCTGGTTTTAGACCCTAACTCCGTAATAAACATCTGACTCTACTTAATTGATGTGACTGATTTGGGGCAAGTCTTCTGACATCTATGACTGAGTCATGGTGAAGAGATATCCTGAGTCCCCCAGTGCACTCAAAGTTGCCATTCAGAGCTGTACCTTCTTCCTGTTGCCATAGCAACACCCCTCCTGCTGCATAGGTGTCAGGGCTCGGTAGGCGTTAATGTGGAGCTCAACAATAAAAGTAGCTACATAAAAACAACAGAGATGTGCAGTCATCCATTGATCAGAACTCCATTAAGCATTCTGCATCAGACACAAATCACACATTAATTACAACTGCTTTGTCCAGAGTCTGTTACTGTTTTCTCTTAACTGTAAAGTGGAACATCTGCCCGCGCACAGCCAGTACTAATCATTCCTTCAAGTTGAGCACCATTTCCATTGCGCGATGTCCTCGGTGTCATTTGATGAAGGCAACCTGCCAAGAGCATGTTGGGCCCTCTTTCAGAGCAGAGTATTAGTCAGAACCTTTGCAACTGGTTTTCAGAGCTTCTCATAAGTAGTCTAAGTCATACTAGTTCTGCTTCAAGAACTTCACTTGGCGTTGGATCTGCAGATAAATGGGTTGAAACCAACAATTATTGTGTTTAAGAACAGTGGAAGAAGGTTCAGTCCCCTTTGGTTTAATCACCAGTAGTTAATCACCAACCTACAGAATCACTGGAAGAATTATTTAAAAAAAATTTTTTTTTCATTTATACCTTTAGATTTCTGATTCTGTAGGCCAGAGAAGCTAATACCCAAGATTTTTTTTTTTCCTTGTGATTTTTCAAACCACTGGGTCCAGGACTTGAACTATAGTCAGCCACGTGGAAATCCAGCACCTTAACCCCCACACCACCTGCTGGCACCAACTTGAAAATTTTTAAAAAGTTTTATAGGTAATTCTAACTATCAGCACAGACCAGAGCTCTAATGTAAAAATAATAGGTCCCAGAAAGCCCTCTGTATTACCTTTTCTCTTATTTCTAGACTATTACCAAGATTTAACTTTTTGAAATATTTCTCCCATGAGTGAGCATGTGAAGTGTGTGTGAGAGAGAGACAGCACCCTCAATAGGGTCCTTACACCACAGTCTGTCCCCAGCCAGCCCCAGATATGTGTGAGCATGGCATACGCAAGTTCTCCAGACTGAACTGGGCACCTTCCCTTGTGCAATTGCCTCACAAAGCATCATATTTTACCACCATGCCATTATCTAGGCTCATCAAAATTTAATTTATTTAAAGATTTTATGTTTATAAAAGGTAACCAAATGTTACTTAGTCTCCACTGAATGTCAGTTTAAGATTATAAAATTAACGTTTTGATGCAATACCTGCATCATTTATGAGAAGCTCTGAGAACCAGCTGCAAAGATTATGACTAGTATTCTGCTCTGAAAGAAGGCCCAACATGCTTTTGGCAAATTGCCTTCATCAAATGACACTGGCAATGGCGTTCAACTTGAAAGAACGATTAGTACTGGCTGTGTGCGGGCAGATGTTTCACTTTACAGTTAAGTGAAAACAGTTTCTTTGTTCGTTTGTTTGTTGTTTTTTTAATATCAGAAAGAGTATCACCCATGGTCAACTCCATAGCACAGCAGTTAAGTGCTAGGTATAGAAAACCAGATCCCACATGGCCATCTGTGATTCAAATCCAAGCCCATGCAGCTTGAAAAACATGCTGGGTGCATGTGTGTGCATAGCGCAAATCCTGTCCAGATGGAGAAATGGAGGAAAAAGGATTGCGAGGTGACCATGTCTAGTTGGAGTTCTCTCTCTCTCTCTCTCTCTCTCTCTCTCTCTCTATTTGGCAAGCACACATGCTCACTAGGAATTTAAAGAGAGAGAGTGAGAGACAGAGAGACTACTTCCTAGGAGATCATGGAACCGTGCATGCCCAGATGTGACCATGTCTAGTTGGAGTTCTCTCTCTCTCTCTCTCTCTCTGGCAACCACACATGCTCACTAGGAATTTAAAGAGAGAGAGTGAGAGACAGAGAGACTACTTCCTAGGAGATCATGGAACCATGCATGCCCAGCATACTCAGGAAGGTCTCTGGACACGAACCCAGAACCTTCCCATGCAGGTCAGTTTCTCAGGACATCTTGTTTTACCAGTGCACTACTCTCTGGCCCCTGATATTCTTTTACATGTGGATATTCATTTTCCCAATACCATTTGTTGAAAAGACTTTGCTAAAGATCATTTGACCTTCTATGTGAGGCTACACTTCCATGCTCTCATGTAGACCATTGGTCTACATGCCTATCTATATGCCAGTGACACATTATTTTGATAACTGTAGCTTTGTAATTGTTTTTAAATCAGAAAGTGTGAGACCCCTCCCAACTCTGCTATTCTTTTTCAAGATTATTTTGGTTATTCAGGGTTCCTGTTCAGAGTCTGGGATTTTCACCTATGGTGTGTACTATGCTGACAGTTTCTTTCTAGTCCTAGTTGATTTCTCTTTTTTTATCATGAAAAGGTGTTGGACTTTGTCAAAGGCTTCTTTCTACATTGATTAAGACAACCATGTGCTTGTTTCCCCCCTTTATTCTATTAATGTGGTCTATTACCTTGGTCATGGTGTGTAATCCTTTTAACGTGCTATTGAATTTGGTTTTCTACTGTTTTGTTGAGGATTTTTGTATCAATAAAACAAAGGTATTTTGATCTGTAGTTTTCTTGTAGCATCTTTTTCTGGCTTTGGTATCAAGTAACTCTAGCAGGATAGAATGAATTCAGGAGTGTATGCTCATCCTCAACTTTTTGGAAGAATTTCAACAGGATCAATGTTAACTCTTTTTTTTTTAAAAAAAAATGCATGTATTTATTTATCTAGTTATTTGTTGTGATTTTCAAGCTGCCAGGTCCAGGACTTGAACCACAGTCAGCCATGTGGGAATCCAGCACTTTAACAACCATGCCACCTGCTGACCCATAGGATCAATGTTAACTCTTCTTTAAATGTTTTGGTAAAACTCTGTAAGTCATCTATTCCTGAAATTGTCTTTGTTGAGAGTTTTTGATTAGTGATTTGGTTTCCTTACTAGTTATAGATCTGAGGATTTTCTATTTCTTCATGATTCAATTTAGTAGAGTATGTGTTTCTAGGAATGTATCTATTTCCTCTAGGTTATTTAGTTTATTTGTTTATATATAGCACTTTTTTTTTTCTTTTTGTTTTTAAGGTTTCTGTCATAGTGCATGTGTGGTCAGCAGAGAGGAGAAAGAGAGAGAGAGAGTAGAGGGAAGTGAAAAATCGCTCCGCCATGGGAAGGGTGGCCTTGCCACAATCTCTTCTCTTCCATTCTCCTCCTGGGATTTTGGTCATGCACATACATGTGCCCAGCATGATTTTCAAGCTGCCTGGTCCGGGACTTGAACCACAGTCAGCCATATGTGAGTCCAACACCTTAACAACTGCTGGCCCCTTATTTGTTTGCTTGTTTGTTTACCACAATGTCCTAAGTAGAAGTGCTTACTTCCTTAACTATGCTTTCTTAAAAACTTATGGCTAAAACTCACATATGTTTTAGTCAATTTGAGATATTTCCTCTGATGCTAAATTACTTTATTATTTCTTTATCCCTTAGCCTCAGCCATTTTTATCTTTCATCCTCTGTGCTCCTCAGGAGAATGAATTAATAATGAATAATGGGGGACCAGCAGTTGGTGTAGTGGCAATGTCACTGGACTCCCATGTAGTCGACCGTGATTCAAGTCCCAGACCTGGTGGCTTAAACTCACGCTGGGCACGTATACATGTGTGCCCAAGATCCCGAGAGGAGAATGGAGGAGAGGGGATTGTGGTGTGGCCATCCCCCTTGAGGGGTGATTTCTTGCTTTCTGTCTCTCTGTCTCTCTCTGTCTTTCTGGTGAGCAAACGCGTCCTATAGCAAAAACCTCTCAAAAAAAAAAAGAGTAATGGAAGTCAAGGACAGTGTGATGTTTTGGTCCAGGATATGATACAGACAGAAAAAGAATCACCAGCAATATCTACAAGAGAGACAAGGCCTGATGTAGCAAGGTGATACTCTTGACTCTGCTGTTCTTCCTGTGCCCATCCAAGGGCAGCCCAAAGAGTAAGAGAACTTTCTATTTACATACCAATCATTATTCCATTTACATAGCTTCAGTGTGTATTATCTCTAGTTTTATAGACAGATAAATTTAGATCTGTGTGTATAGGTGTAATGCTTACCTGGAGAACACAGAAAAAGTGATAAAGCATAGAACCAACTGGCTTTCTTTACGATTTCCTTCATTTAAAAAAATTGTCAAAAAATTCCTTATTAGCATTTGCTACTAAGTATTGAAATACACAATGTACAAACGTTACTTAGGTACTATTGTTTACAAATTACTTCAACTTCAAAAAAAAAAAGTTGGAGACTCCTGAAATATTAAGATAGGAAGCCATTTTAAAGCTGAGGTGTGTCCTGGCCTGTTCAGGGAAGCTATGCTCTACACTCCATCTTCTAGAATCCTGAAATATTCAGACAAGTGGAGGAGAGATTTTTGTCACAGAATGACCAGAAACCACTGCAGAGGCACAAGAAACATGATAAACCAAGAAAATATCTCTCCTCTAAGGGAAAAGAACAATCCCTCATCATCCACAGACAGTACAGTAGAACTCTTGGAAATGTCTGATAGAGAACTCAGAATATTCATAGTGACAAAACTAAAGGAGATGCAAGAGCTGAGAGATAATGAACTCCAGAAGATGCAGGAGAAAAGAGACAATGAGTTTCAGGTGGTGTTAAAGTTCTTCCATGATCTGAAAGAGGAAATATACACCATAAAAAATAATCAAATGGAGCTATTAGAGATGAAGGCTGTCATTCAGAAAATCAAAACCTTCCTCAAAAGTATTAAAACCAGATTAGTCCATGCAGAAAATTGAATCTTGGGTGTTGAAGGCAAAACCTTAGAAAAAACAACAAAAAAAAAAAAAAAAAACAACTCAGAAAATAACCAAAAAAATAATGAGAATACTATAAGAGAAATACTAGACAGCATTAGCCACTCAAATATCCAGATAATCGGTATCCCAGAAGGTGAGGAAACTTATAAGGGCATTGATAATCTATTCCATGAAATCTTAGAAGAAGACGTTCCAAATCTAGAGAGGCATTTAAATATCCAGACTCAAGAAATACAAAGAACTCCTAATAGAATCAACCCAAGAAGATCTTCTCCAAGGCGCATCATAGCCAGACTGACCAAATCTACAGGCAAAAACAAGATACTAAAATTGGCAAGAGAGAAACATCAGGTTACATATGAAGGATATCCAATAAGGCTAACCTCAGACTTCTCATCAGAAACAATGTGAGCAAGGAAAGAATGGGAATATATATTCAAAGTGTTAAGTGAAAAACAGTTTCAACCAAGAATACTATACCCAGCAAGATTATCTTTCATATGGAAAGAAAGGATAAAAACATTCTCAGATAAACAAGGCCTGAAAGAATTTGCCAATAGCAGACCCACTCTTCCAGAAGTTCTGAAGGGAGTGCTCTACCAGGAAAACTAAAGACACATAAAGAAATAAGAGAACAAAAGACAACCAAGAAAATGACCAATTTAATGCTGTGGACAAGAAATATCAATAATAACACTGAATCTTAACTCCCAGGATTTAAATGGAAAGATTGGACCACAGTGACACTGCATACTCAACAGAAGAGAATTTGAACATAAGACTGAACTGGCAAAATAGAATTTTATGACTTTTTGAGTGAAATATTACTGATTTTTTTTCTATGCTTTGTTTTCCCAATTTAAGCATTCTACTTTCTCTTGAGTTGTTGATAGGTTCAGCAATTTGTTAAAATATTTTTCTTGTTTCTTTCTTTAAATGGAAACATAAACTTTTCTTCCTTCTGGACTCTTCTGTAATTGGAAAATATTTGGGAGTATT
>NW_006159583.1:11424801-11425384 GCF_000334495.1 Tupaia belangeri chinensis
GAAGGAAGAAAAAGAGACTGATCTTTGCCTCTAAGTGGTGTATCACAGAATACTGGTGGGCTGAATTTATGTGTGGCTTGTGAGCTGGATATTTGCTTTTCAAGAATTTGAGTAGTAGATAGGTAAATATTTTCTCAAAAATATTTAAAACCATACTGTTTCTGTTGTTACAGAGTCACAAACAAAATTATAAGAAATATTTTGAACATTATCTTTAAAATTCAGTATTTTGAAATTTTCAGAGTTGTCTATTAACTGTCAAGAACTATGAAGTATGAGCTAAAAATTTTTTATATGTAAAGTAAATGTTTATGGGAAAATGCAAAAATAAATAAATTAATGAAAAAAAAAAAAAGTTGACTGCTAGGCCAGCAGGTGGTGTGGTGGTTAAAGCGCTAGATTTCCACATGGCAAATGGTAGTTCAAGCCTCAGGCCTGGTAGCTTGAAAATCACTCTTAGCATGTGTGCATGCATGCTCAAAGTACCAGGAGAATGGAGGAGAAGGGATGGTGGCATGACATTCCTCTGTGGGGGGCAATTTCTCACTTTCCCTCTCTGTCTCTCTCTGGCATGGACACATGC
>NW_006159583.1:11425603-11432700 GCF_000334495.1 Tupaia belangeri chinensis
TCGCTCTCTGTCCTTCTCTGGTCAAATTAAAAATAAATGAATAAATAAATAAAGTTAAATAAAATAATTATTTAAGAAGAGGGACCAGCAGGTGGCATGATGGTTAAGTGCACTGGACTCCCACATGGCCAACCATGGTTCAAGACCTGGACCTGGCAGCTTGCTTTCTCACTTTCCCTCTCTTTCTCTTTCTCTCTCTCTCTCTGGTCAAATTAAAAATAAATGTAAATAAATAAAGTTAAATAAAATAATTATTTAAAAATATTAAAAAGAGGGTCCAGTAGGTGACATGGTTACTAAGAGCACTGGACTCCCACATGGCCAACCATGGTTCTAGTCCTGGACCTGGCAGCTTGCTTTCTCACTTTCCCTCTCTTTCTCTTTCTCTCTCTCTCTCTGGTCAAATTAAAATAAATAAGTAAATAAATAAGGTTAAATAAAATAACATTTTAAAAAAAGTGTTGGCTCTTCCCTCCCCTTACTCCCAGCCACAGTGGTGCAAGCAGGAGAGGCTGCTGTATGAGTCTGGATCTTCCTAGGAGGCCTGGGTTTGGTCCCTAGGTGACCCTAAGGCAAGTTGGATGCAGGGACACATGCCTGTAATTCTAACTAACTGGGAGGCTAGCGCAGGTAGATTGCAGCATGGTAGAATCTTAGCAAAAAATCCCTCTCTATCTCTGACTCACCCTCTTTTAAAAAAAAAAATGGCTACCATGACACTATACTCACCTAATTTTCCCCTTCTTCACTGGTTGTTCCTTCTCAACCTCATTTATACCTTTAAGTCCTTGGCCTTCTTTCTCTGTTTGTCTATGAATCTCATCCAGTCCCATAGTTTTAAGTAAAAGCATTTTGCTGGTAAGGCCAGACTGCTCTTCTGAACTTGAGATATATCCGAATGCTTCCTCAACTTCTTTACTTAGATGAGTAGTAGACTCATCAAATGGAATATATTAAAAGGTAATTTTTTGGTTTCCCCCAAAATCTGCTTTTATCAGAGGCCTCCTGTCTTACCAAACATCAGACCAAAGAGGGAGGTGTACCCTTTATTATTTAGTTTCTCTCACAATTCAATACTCTGTCTGCCATAATTGTATCCAATCCAGCGCTGTCTGCTCTACCTCTAAAATGTATCTAGATTCAGCCACTCATCTCTACCTCCACCTTCTCTGTCCCCAACTCTTTTCAATTTATCCCAAGTACACTCTTCTAGTCCCAGTGTGTCCTCCAGTTAGACAGAATGATGTTCTTTAAAAATATATATTTAATTTTATTTGTTATCATTTATTTTTTAATTTGACCAGAGAAAGAGACAGAGAGAGAGAATGGGAAAATAAGAAAGCACACTGCCAAGTTTGGGGCTTGAAACCACGGTCGGCCATTTGGGAGTCTAGCACCATAACCACCATGCCACCTGCCAGCCCCAGACAGGATGATATCCTAAAAGTATATATAATCCCCAGTACCCTCCAATGCTTTCCTTTGCAAGAATAAAGTCTACATGATCCAGATTTCAGCTATCTTATTGAACTAATTTCCTCCCAGTTTCTCTTTATTTATTATACCCCAGCTGGATTGAAATCCCTCCTGCTTCTCAGACATGCCAGGCTAATTCCCATTCTGCTATTCCCTCTACTGGAAATGCCATTTCCTCAAGTATTGTTATGGTTTTTTCCTCTCCAATATTTTTTTCAGCCCAGATATCAGCTTCTTATAGAAACCTTCCTGACCAGCTAAAAAGAAGTCACCATAGATCCATCATTCTCTGTTTTATCACTCAGATTGTGTCCAAATAGAAAGACATCCTATGTTTTTATCAATGTTTGTCTTTATTTAAACTCATTTATTTGATTTGTTCTCTGATTGTCTGGACCCGTAAGAACACCAGTTCCATGAGGGTAGGAATGCTATCCTCTTGACCTCTGAATCTCTAGTATCTGAAGTATAAAGTAAGGATTTTGTTGTTGTTGTTGTTTGTTTATTAAAGTTATTTTTTTTTTATAGGGCACATGTGCTCTCCATAAAGACAGAGAGACAGAGAGGCAAAAAGTGAGAAATCACCCCCCAGGAGCATGGCCACACTAGCAGTCCCTTCTCCTCCATTCTCCTCTTGGGATTTTGGGCACGCATGCGCACATTCCCAGTATGAGTTGCAAGCTGCTGGGTCTAGAACTTGAACCATGGTTGACCATGTGGGAGTCCAGCAATGTAACCATTACACCATCTGCTGTTCCCTAAAGTATATGTTTTCAAGTAAGTGTGGAATAAATATGTGCTGAGGGAATGAATGGCAAAGCATCAATTATGGAAAACTTATAAAATATGCAAGATCATAAGGGGAAAATTTTGTTCTTGTTATTTAGAGGTATGTCTCTTATGTTCTCTCATTATATGTGTACAATAAAATTGATAGACCATACATACTATTTTATAACTTATTTTATCACCTGGCATTAACTATCAAACATATATCCATATTAGCAGTCATTATTCTAAAGTTTAAATATGCCAGTTTAAAAATTTAAAGAGTAACTAATTTTTAGATCACTGTCCTTTATTTTTTTTTTGTCTAAATAAAATTTTACTAATGCCAGAGGATACATATGCGCACATGAGAAAGAGAGAAAGAGTGGGAGAGGAAAGCATCCCCAACAGGGCAGGTCCCACCACAATGCTTTTTCCTCCAATTTTTCACCCCATGAGGAACCTGAGCATGCACCTGGTATGAACCCTCTAGGTTGGGATTTGAACTGCAGTCGGCCATGTGGTATCTGGTCTTCTCCACACAGCATTTAACCACTGCAGTGTGTATCCAGTCTGTATTATTTCATGATTTTTCCTTTGTCTATATAAATTCACACACACACACACACACACACACACACACACGCACACACACACATATGTAAGGTGTGATACATCATATATATACGGTATGTATATATGTGTAAATATACATGTCTATATAACTACAGAGAGAAAAATAAAATCCCAGAAATCAGACTTGCAATTTTCCAGAATATATCAAGATCTTCCCATGTTAGAACACGTGGACATTTTTAAGAACATTTTCATCTTTAAACTAGCTTCAGGGTGAGAAGTACGCGGAGAGAAACAAGCCGATTCCTGCTTCAGAGAGCTTCCAGAATGAAAGATAAATGGCATCGCTGGAGGCAAGGACTCAGAGTGGATTTGGCAACAGGAGGGCAAATTCAAAATCTATACCAGCAGCATGAAGCAAGCCAGTTCCCTTTCCCCATTATAATCAAATGACTACCTCTTCCACAACCTTGACGGAATACCAGGAACGAATTTGGAGAATATCAGAAATAAATCACGGCCGAAAGCAGAGCAAAGCATGTGCTGAAATGTGGAAACAAAATAGGAGTCAGACTGCTGTGGTGACAGAGAGAAAATGAAAACCGGAAGTCCAGGTGTTTGACAAGATCTGGAGAAATGTTACTGTGAACTTCCTCCAGCCTTTGAGTTTGTCTTCAAGAAAAGTTTACCTAAAAGGAAAGAGATGATGTGTTAACCTGACTTCTCCAGAGAAACAGAAGCAATAGAATGCACACGTGTCATGTCCTATAATAATCTCTTTTTGAAAATGCTTACAGAGATTATAATAAATTATAAGTCATGTAATATTATATAAAATGTATTTATAATTTTATACATTCATAGTTTATTATGTTAAAACTTAGTAGATACATAATATATAACAATACATATATGTATAATAAATCTGGAAACATTATTATAAGTATATATTATATAAATATATAAAAAGATGTAAAATACATAATGGAAAATTTATATAAAAATATCTTTATATACATTAATTATGATACATTTTCCATTATAGCTTTATATGTGTATAGATATGTATACATATATGGAAGAATATATAAAATAAAATATATGACATATTATTAGAAATTGGTTCAAGCATTCAGTGGAAGTTGAGAAGTCCCTAGATCTGCAGTTTGCATGCTGGAGATCCCAGAGAATAGGTGCCATAGGTTCTGGTTTGAATTCAAAGGCAGGAGAAGACCAATATCCTTGCTCAAAAACAGAAGAAAATACAAATTCTTTCTTGCTCCACATTTTTTGTTCTATTCAGACCTTCAGTGGTTTGGATGAAGCCCACTCATATTGGGAGGACAATCTACTTTACTCTGTCTTCCAAATCAAATATTAATCTTATACAGAACTACCCTAACAGACAGAAGTAGAATAAGTTTTAACCAAATATCTGGTCACCCATGTTCAAGTCAAGTTGACACATAAAATTAATCACTGCAGATGGGAAATCTTCCAATAATTTCTGACTTACCTACAAGACAAAAAAGATCCATTCAGTTGGGGAGGTAGTTTCCTAGGAAGTTAAGAAGAATGATGCTTTATCTCAATAAGGATGGATAGGAATATTGGTTTGCATGCATGTAGTGGTGTTGGTTTCAGGAAATTTATTTTTAATTTTTGAAATATATTTTCATCATAAAATATACATATAATATAAAACTGAATGCATTAACAATTTTGAAGTGTCCAATCCAGTGGTTTTAAGTACACAGTGTTATGCAACCATCACCGCTATCCTAGAATATTTTTAATAGCCAAAAACATGTATGAAAGATCAGTCTTGGCAGAGTAGAGGAATAAGCATGGAGAGAGGAAAAGTCAGGTGACTGATCCTCAGAGCCTTGCTGGGAGCGACCAGAGCAGTCTTGCTCATCCACCATCCATGGGATCAGCTGGGCAATCTGCCCACAGCCACATACAGCCAGTGCAGCCTTGCCTCGTCACATGAGTCTGTGCAAACTGTTACCTGACCTGCCCTCAGCAACAAACTACCCAAAGCAGCTCCACCCACCTGCAGTCATGGAAACAGGTATATGACCTGTCCTCAACCGAACATCCCCTTAGAACCATGGAAGCATCCCTACCCACCCACAGACTCCCTTAACTTTAGAAGAGCTGGGTCCCAACCAGTGGGCCAGCCTCACAAACCCTGGTAACTGAGACAGTCACGGGCATTGCTGACTGTTCTCCATTCTACTGCTAATAATGAATCAAAACAAAACAAAACAAAACACCCTGATTTAGGGTAATTTAAGAGCACAGAACTTTATTCAGATCATGGTTTCAAAGTCCAAGTCCATATTTGGTAAGGCCCCATTACAACCTGGCAGTGGGTAGGAAAGCATGACCTGTGTCCATGGTGTGTGTGTGTGGGGGGGTCTCTGCTGGTATTGTTCACTTTCCTTCAAAGCCTACCAGAAATCAATTATAGAAGCATCACCCTAATCAATTAATCACTTTCAAAGATTCCATCTTTCAACACCATTGAGGGTATTACGTTTCCACTTAATACTTTCACAAAACAACCACATTCCAAAATATGCATTTTGGGTGTGTGTTGGGAGTGAGGGTCGAGTGGACTGACATTGATTACAGCTGGAAAAGCTGCCCAGAGACCACGCTGTTGTGTATACCCAGAACCAAAACCAATGCACCCTACTTAATCAATATCCTAGAACCTTCATCCTAGGACCTTTCTTCTTCAGAAGAAGAAAGTTTTTCACCATGAAAGCCACCTTTAAAACTGGTTCAGACTGGACCCAGCAGGTGGTATAGTGGTTTGGGCACTGGACACCCACATGATTGACTACAGTTAAAGTCCCTGACCCAGCGACTTGAAACTGATGCCAGTCACGTGTGCATGCATGCCCATGATCCTGAGAGGAGAATGAAGGAGAAGGGATTGCAGCGTGGCCATCCCCCTGGGGAGTGGTTTCTCACTTTCTGTCTCTCTGTCTCTCAGGCAAGTGCACACACTTTATAGCAAATATTTCTCAAAGAAAAAAAAATTGGTTCAGATCAACCACAGAGGTACAGCAGTAATACACACACTCCATGATGCTGAAACCATATGGGAAAGAGCTGGGTTTGCATCCCTGGGTCTCCCTATACATGACAGGTGTGCACACATGCATGATTCTGGTTGGCTAAGGCTGTCTCTATGGTGTAAAGACTCTGTTTGGGATACCTGTCTCTATCATGGAAGAAATAAACGCATAACCTTTAAAAAAAATAGGCACAGGCAACTGTTTCAACAGATATACAAATATCAATGCAGGGGCACAAAAACATAAAACAGCAAGGTAACATGACACCTCCAAAGGAACACAATAATTTTTCTTTAACGAATGCTAAAGAAGCATCCATGAAATGCTTAAAAATGAATTTTAAATGATGATCATAGAAAACTCAGTAAGATACAAGCAAATTCAAACAGTTCCATAAGATGAGGAGAACACTTAACCATGTGAATGAGAATTTCAACAAGGAACTAGCTGTTGCATAAAAGAACAGATCTTGAAACTGAAGAATTCAATGAATAAAAGTACAATCAAGAGTTTCAACAAAGACAAGGGAAGAAAGAATTTCTGGGACCAGCAGGTGGCATGGTGATTAAAGGTGCTGAATTCTCATGTGGCCAACCATGGTTTGAGTCCCAGACCTGATGACTTGCTTTCTCACTTTCCTTCTCTCTCTCTCTCTCTTTCTGCCTCTCCTCACCTCTCTCCCTCTTTCTTGCTCTCCCTCTCTCTCTTCCTCTCTGATAAAATTAAATAAATAAATAAATAAATAGAAGCTAAATAGAATAATTCTTTTAAAAGAAAAGAATTTTTGAACTAAGTGTTTTGGAATATCCCAGTAAGATAAAAAGAAAAAGAGAAAAAAATAAGCAAAAATGTAAAAACCTATAGAACCTGTTGGGACATCATTAAGCAAGAAAAATCACATTGTGGGAGTTCCAGAAAGGATGTGAAATGGCATATAAAATCTATTTTATGAAATAATAGCTAAAATCTTCCCAAGTTTTGGGAGCTAACTAGACTCCTAAGTCTCACCATATACAAAAGCAAACTCAAAATGGATCAAACCTTTAAATATAATACCCAAAATATAAAAGAAATTCTTCAACACATTGATGTGGTCAAAGAGTTTTTAGATAGGACATCAAAAGCACGGGCAAGGAACCGCCATCTTCCAGTAATTAACCAAAATGACGAACACAAAGGGAAAGA
>NW_006159583.1:11432731-11446032 GCF_000334495.1 Tupaia belangeri chinensis
TATATGTTCTCTAGGCCTTTTAGAAAACATGGAGTGGTTCCTTTGGCGACATATATGTAAATCTACAAGAAAGGTGACATTGTAGACATTAAGGGAATGGGTACTGTTCAAAAAGGAACGCCCCACAAATGTTACCATGGCAAAACTGGAAAAGTCTACAGTGTTACCCAGCATGTTGTTGGCATTGTTGTGAACAAACAAGTTAAGGGCAAGATTCTTGCCAAGAGAATTAATGTGCGTTTGGAGCATATTAAGCATTCTAAGAGCAGAGATAGCTTCCTAAAACGTGTGAAGGAAAATGATCAAAAAAAGAAAGAAGCCAAAGAGAAAGGTACCTGGCTTCAACTAAAGCGCCAGCCTGCTCCACCCAGAGAAGCACACTTTGTGAGAGCCAATGGAAAGGAGCCTGAGCTACTGGAATGTATTCCCTATGAATTCATGGCATGATGGGTGTTAAAAATAAACTAATCTGTGGTCTATTAAAAAAAAAAAAGCACAGGCAAAAGCAAAACTAGTCGAATAGAATTATATCAAACTAAAAAGCTTCTGCATAGCAAAGGAAACAATCAAGAGTGAAGAGACGAACTACAGAATGGAAGAAAGTATTTGCAAACTATTCATCTGACAAGGAATTAATATCCAGGATATACAGGAACTCAAATCAGCAAATTACAATAGTAATTAAAAATGGGCAAATTACATGATGACTTACAAATGGTCAATAAGTGTTTGAAAAAATGCTTACTATTACTAATCATCAGGGAAATAATGAGATATCATCACACCCCTGTATTATCAAAGTAATAAATAATAATAAATGCTGGGGAAGATGGTGGAAGGAAAACTCTTACATACTGTTGGAGGGAATGTAAATTAATATAACCGTTATTGAAAACAGTATTGAAGTTCCTCAAAAAGCTAACAATAAAGTTACTTATGAGCCAGTAATTCCATTACTATATGTATCTAAAGAAATCAGTATGTTGGATGTTATCCACACTTTTATATTTATTGCAGCACTATTCACAATAACCAAGATGTGAATCAACTTAAATGTCCATTAACAGATTAATTAATAAAGAAGATGTGATATATGAGTTGTCAGGAAAATCATGACATGTTTTTGCATAGAAAAACAGAAAAATACATCATGACTTTCCTGACAACCTCATATATACACAATGGAATATTATTCAGCTATTAAGAATGAAACCTTGTCATTCAAGGCAACACAGACCAGTCAGGAGGACATTATGATAAGTTAAATAAATGAAGCAAAGAAAGACCACATGCTTTCACTCATATGTGACAGCTAAAAAAAATCAACTACGTAGGAGTAGAAAGTAGAAAGCCAGCAGATGGTCTGGTGGTTAAGGCAGATGGATTCCCACATGAGTAACCAGTTCAAGTCCTGGACCAGTGGCTTGAAAATCACACAGGGCATATGTGCATGTGTGCCCAAAATCCTAAGAAGAGAGTAGGGGAGAAGGGATTGCAATGTGGCCATCTCCCCTGGGGGGGGGGTGATTTCTCATTTTCCCATTTTTTTTCTCCTCTCCAGCAAGCACACATGCCCTATGGCAAAAACTTTAAAAAAAAAAAAAAGTAGAAAATACAATAATGTTGCCAGAGTTGGGAAAGGTGGAGGGTAAGAAGGAATAGAGAAAGCTTGCTTAATGGGTACAAAAATTAGACAGGAAGAATACATTCTATGGTTCTATAGAACAGTAGGATGACTGTAGTTAACAATCATTTATTATACATATATCAAGATAGCTAGAAAGAAAGAAAGATTTTGAATGTTCTCACAAAGTAATAATAAATGTTGGGGTGATGGATATGCTAATTACCCTGATTTGACCACCACATATTGTATTTATGTACTGAAAAATCACACTGTATCTTATCAATATTACAATGATTGTGCCTATTAAAAATAATAGATAGTATAAAAGAGTAGGTATGGGGAAATGAAATACCATGCAACTGTCAAAAGCGAACTATGGCCAGAATGGAAAACGACATGATAGATTTTGTGGTGTGTCTGTTTGTGTGCATGTTGTATGCGAATGCGTGTGCTCGCATGTGTGTGTGTGTGTAGGACGTAAGGCAGTGGTTGAGAGAGGAATGAGAATTTCAAGATAGGGACCAGGTCATAGAGCATTTTTAAGCCATATGATTAAGTTATGATTTTATCCTATAGGCTACGAGCAGCAATGGAAGTGAGTGGGGATGAATAACCTGAAGAAGTGTTTCACAGCCGGTTTCATTAAATGACAATGGGTATATATATCAGATGTCCATGCCACCCTTGAAAGGCTCTCCCACAGTGCACAGTTCCCATGCACACCCAGGGTACCTGTGTCTCTGTGTCTCTCTGTCTCTTTGCCTGAGGGATTTGGGCATCTTGCTTAGATCATGTATTGGACCTCTCCGAGATACTGAAATTTTCTTGGGTTGTTGTGAAAGTCATGACATGTTCTCCTATGCAAAAATACAGCATGACTATTTCAGATGACCCAATATATTCCAGGAGATTCTTCACCCATTAAGGGACAGGTCAGCTGATAAGAACTCCAGCTTCTGCATCACTCATGGGACAGTGCTACGTAGCTGTTCAGAGGCTCCATAACACGATTGAATCCCAGTTGCCCACAGGAGTAATCAACTCACTAATAAACACTTCATTGGTCTTTCTTTCTTCCCTGTATCAGTCACTTTCCTCACTGCTAAATGTGAGATCCCTGGGACTATCTCCCAAATACTATTAGCACCAAAAAATACAGCTTAGGGTCTACCCATGTGGAAATTAAATGAAAACAAGTGGTTCCAGAAGTGGTCTCAGGATGGATCCTGCAATTGGCTCACTCCTGTGGAATGGCAACAAGAACTGCATTATTGATAGTAAATGCCGTTGTGACAATGCCTGACAGACTGTGGCAACACAGTTCCGAAGAGGGTCACCTGGGGTGGATTGAGGTAGAGGAGAAAGCACTAGCTTCTCTGACCTCTATAGCATTTAAAGAATATAGAGGCAATGGTAACAGTAAGGATTATGGAAATGTTTACTGAAAAAAGTGAGTGAAAGGCTTGGTCAACCAATTGTCAACTCACCAGCACACTGTGAAAGCCAGAGAATCTCCAGAGGAGCACTTAAAGACACTCTCACCTCCTGCAGCTGTAGGAAAAACTACTGAACATTAGGTACAGGGTTTGCTGTAAAGATGATGGACCTACAAAGGAGGCTGAGTGCACAGCCCCAGAAGGTCTTCCATGTTAAAAACCAGCCCCTGACAGGGAAGAAAACGGGACTCTAAGATCTGGGATGGGGACATTTGCACAGAAAGCCTCAGACTGGCTGAGCATCCTCATCACCCTTTAGTGCAGGGGGACAAATAGCCATTCCTGGAAGCATGCCAAGACCTAACCTACAGCAGGTGTCTCCCAAGATGATGTGTATCCTCTTCTTCTTTCCCCTTTATCCCTTTCTATCAATAGCGAGTGGGAAAGGAGAGTCCGTGTTACAGGAAGGAATAGTTTATTCACTGAAAGAGCTGGTTAATATATCCAGTAGCAACTGTGGGAACATACATAGAAGTGAATTTTAAGGGTATTGGATTGAAGAATGGACTGGAAGAATGAACCACTACTCTAAAAAATAAATCCTCCACTGAGAAACAAGTTGATTATATCAGATTTTCTAACCTGTGGGAGTAGTAATTAATCCTACCAGAGTTCTCAGGTTCTCTTCCCTACCAACAGGGCCTCTGTAAAACATGGCAGAATTTGCCACCCCCAGATATGCCACTTTGGCATAAGGAATATTTTGAGTTAAAGGTGCTTGAAAATAGCAGGTACAAGCAGCCGTGTATAGTAGTAATCAACTTACTAAGACACACTTCATTGATTTTTCACTCTTCCCTTTATCAATCATTTTCTTCACTTCTTCATTGGCATCCCTGGGATTACCTCCCAAATATAGTTTGCACTCAAATCTTCCCTTAGGTTCAATTGAATCTAAATCTACTACCACTAGTCATTTCAGGTTCTTCATGCAGGTAGACCAACAGATCAACAGTTAACATACTGGTGGGGTTAGTAGACTTTAATTATCACAAAGAGACATGGTGCTCTTATGAAAGACTAATTCATGCCTCAACAACAGCTGCAGCTACTGGAACTGTAATTTATTTCATTAACCCTCCCATTTTTTAATTGTACTTTAGAGATTCTAGCCCACAACTACCTTGAAACATGAATATGGAAGACTATTCCATGTGGAACATGATCTAAGCAAAATGAGATACGGTGGACTGCAGCCGACAAGGTTAACGCTCCACCTATGTCTCCTGGTCCACGTCTGATTTAAACTGCAACTCTCCCATAGAGTTCCCATGCACGCTGACAGCTTCTCAGCCTTGGCCTCAGTCTTTCTGCCTCTCTTGGCCTGAGAGCATTATCTGGCACCACAGGGCTTAGCTGGGAGCCCAGTTATACAAGGGATTGAAACTCCCGAGAGCAAATCTCAACAGCAAAGGACAACTGTCATTACATAAATAATCCAACTTCTGTCCTTCAGTAAAACTGGTTTGAGGTATGCTCCATGCGTCTCCTCTGAGGGTCTCCAGCAATATCATCCCAGTTGCCCACAGCAACAGTCTGTCTATAAACACAGACTTGATTGTCTTTTTTTCTGAACTGCCTTACTCTTTCCATTCATTTTGTGCTTCCCGTAATCACCTCCTAACTAAAGTACCTACCTCTTTGTCTGTCTTTGTCTCAGGAATCCCAATGAAGGCAACATACCATGAAAAACAAGAAGTACCTTGATGTCAAGACCTCCTCTTAATGATTTTATAATGGATGGTAACATGTTAGTGATACTGAAATTTGTATACTAATAAAAAACAAAAACCAAGCCAGCCATGGTGGCGCAGCAGCAACTCAGTGTTCTTCAGTGTTGAAGCCATTAGGGAAGGTTCTGGGTTCACATCCTGAGGTCTCCTTATGGATGCTAGGTACTTGCACATATGCCCATTATCCTGGCAGACTAAGGCTGGATAGAGGACCAAAATGTAAAGACGCTCTTGGGGGTGCTTCTCTCTCTCTCTCTCTCTCTCTCCTCTCTCCTACGAATGAAATAAATAAGAAGACTTCAAAACAGCAGAACTGGGCCAGCAGGTGGTACGGTGGTGAAGGCACTGGACTTGCACATGGCTGACCACAGCTCGAGTCCCAGACCTGGCCTGAGACCTGGCAGCTTTCTTTCTTTCTCTCCCTTTCTCTCTCATGAGTGCATGTGTCCTACAGCAAATTTTTTAAAAGTAATAATAAATTTAAGAAAGGAAGAAATAAAAACTTAAACAAACCCCTTTAAACCTCATTTACCTCTACTTTCTGAATCTATGTGTGTAGCAACAAAGTGAATGGACTTTGGAATCAAACCAACTTGGCTTTGAATGATGTCACCCTTGTTTACTTTGAAAGTCACTAACCTCTCTAAGCCTCAGTATCCCTAACTCCAAAATGAAGGTAAAGACATATTTATCTAATGGGACTGTTGTTAAAGTCAATTGAAATAAAGCCTAGCATACGGTAAGGGAGTGATAAATGCTGGATAGTATTGCATTACTTGACCATAGAATCCTTTTCATTAACATCTATTAGCATCTGGAACATGGACATTTTGGGGAAGTTTTGGCATGCATTCATCTAAGAAAAATCTGATCTGTAATTATGTTTTTAAAATATCAGATCATAATTCTATATGGTGATTTTGTCTTTATAAAAATCTTTTTTTTAGAGGTTTTTGCTATAGAGCGCATGCACTTGCCAGACAGACAGGGAGACAGAGAGACAGAAAGCGAGAAATCACCCCCCAGGGAGGATGGGCACGCCACAATCCCTTCTCCTCCATTCTCCTCTCAGGATCTTGGGCACGCATGCACACGCACCCAGTGTGAGTTTTAAGCCACTGGGTCCGGGACACGAACCGCGGTCGACTACGTGGGAATCCAGCGACATAGCCATTATGCTAACTGCTGGTCCCAGAAAGTGAGAAATCACCCCCCCAGAGGGGATGGCCATACTGCATTCCCTACTCCTCCATTCTCCTCTCAGGATCTTGGGCACGCACGCACATGCACCTGGCGTGAGTCTCAAGCCACCGGGTCTGGGATGCAAACTGTGGTCAACTACATGGGAGTCCAGCAACATAGCCATTATGCCAACTGTTGGTCCCTATAAAAGTCTTAAAAGCATTTGTTAAAGTCAAAGAATAAATGAATTCCTATTGGTTGACTCCAACAACTGAAAAACCTGTTTATCTTCTTAAAATTTATTTATTTCTTCAATGAGTGAGGGAGATAGAGAGAGAGTGAGACAGAGACACAGCATTCCAACAGGGTCCTGATGCTGCCATCCAGCCTCGGCTTCTATCCACCAGCCCCAGATCACGGGCAAGAATGTGCCTCTGGACGTGAACCCAGAACCTTCCCATGTGAGCCAGCCTCACAGAGCATATTTTACCACTGTGCCACTGTCCGCTGTCCATGAAAAACTTGTGTTTACATGTCAGTCTGGCACAGCACGTAAGTCTTACAGGACTTGTTTGAGTTTCATTTTGCCCTCTTTTGAAACTTCTTTGTTCCGTGTAAATGGTCTTTCAAGAGAACGTCCTGTGTTGTAGAGTGTAGAAGCTCTCCACACTTCAGCTGCCTGTCCTAACCTGTACTGCGATGACTCACTCACCCCAGCCCCGTGCCCCTGGTTGAGAGGAGGGATTGGGCTGCTCTGTTACCAGAATAAACACAGGCCCAAACAGAGCCTTTCTCATTAACTCCCTGCTAGCGGATCATGGAAACAGGCTGCTCAGTGAGAACACGTAGAACTGCCACGCGGCTAACATTGCCCATTCTTCCTTCATTTCCAAAAGCAGCCGTGGGAGTACACAGCTATTATTTTGAAATAATAATTTTTTTTTCACTCTCTTCTTAAAACAAAAAAAATGGCTGAGTTTAGAAAACAAAGCGTGAACAACATAAGCCCCTTAGTACAGAACAAGCTGACTCAGATGGAGGGGCAAGGCAGGTTCACTTCTGGAAATGGCTTTCCTTTAACAACTCAGCCCTGCCCATCCATTTTGCAGCATCACTCTGAGCAAAAGTAGGAGAGACGGCGATTCCCAGAGAGCCCCACGAGGGCAATTCTGCAAACGTAATAGCCAGTTGCAACTGGAAGCTTACTAGTACTCTGTGCAATCAGAAAGCACAGGAGTAGCATCTCGGACTGAGACCTCCTCCTTCCTCCCTCCTCCCCCTGTTCCTCTTCCTCCTCCACCTCCTTTCCCTCATCTCCTCCCTCCTCCCTTTCCCTTTCCCCTTCCCCTTCTCATGGCATAGGTTTGCCTGAGTTGCATTTGCAGTTTGTTTAAATAGACAAACATTTGACTCAGTTTAGAGTTTAATCTGTGATATTTCTAAATGTTAAATTTACCCTTTAAAGACATAAATTGGGGGACCAGCAGTTAGTGTAATGGCTATGTCACTGGACTCCCATGTAGTCAACCATGGTTTGCATCCCGGACCCGGTGGCTTAAACTCACGCTGGGCGCGTGTGTGTGCATGCCCAAGATCCTGAGAGGAGAAGGGATTGTGGCATGACCATCCCCCCTGGGGGGTGATTTCTCGCTTTCTGTCTCTCTGTCTCTCTCTCTGTCTTTCTGACGAGCACACATGCCCTATAGCAAAAACCTCTCAAAAAAAAAAAAAAAAAGACATAAGTTGGAGAGTGGACAGAGGGTCTATTTGCCCTTATACAAAATCCTTGATACTGATGTCCCTGTGTTTCTGAATCTTACAAAAGAAAATTTAGGGGAGATAGGTATGGGGGTATTTGAGATGGGAGTAGAACATTTCTAACTTCTTGTCTGGCTTCTTAAAATGATCCTGGCAGGGATTCTCATCCCTCTGGAGTTCCTCTTTGGGCTAGGGGCTCTTCCACTATGGTGTCTGGATGCCCCAGTCCCACACCCAGGGCCACCCATACACAAGCAGGGGTGTGCAGCTACACAAGGGCACACAGCTCAGGATGTTTCTGGCAGGAGGCTATGTCAGCCTGAAGGAAGGACCACCTGTCCCTAAGTTACAACACCTCTGCCCGGAAGTGACCCCACAGAGGGCCAGGAGCTGCCCTGCATGGCTAGTGTACCATGTACTACTTGGAGACAAGAGGCATTTGTCTTTTTGGGGATCTGTGAAGAATTCATTTTTCTCCCTTTATATATTTTTTATTTGCATTTCATCATCATTTATCTCTACATCATACAAAATAGGTTTCCCCAGCACTAACACAGTGTATATTAAGTCTGGTCAAAGATATTATTATAGCATCACCATGTAACTTTCTGTTTTTACGTCTGTTAAAATGTCCCCCCGAATTCCCTTCCCCCACCGCCTGTTACCCATTCCCTCCTACAGTGTGTCTAGTGTCTACAGTTGCCCTTCTGTATCTTCCAATCCCTCAGTTTCTGCCATGGAGTGCAGACATTCTGTGTATATGAGGTGGGGACATAAAATATGTCTCTCATAATTTCACCAAGAATTCATTTTATTGCATTGATGTCTTGATCTTGGGTATCCCACTTTTGATAAACCAGACATCTTTAGATGAGGATATTATTCCGACGGTACATGTCATTAGCATGAAATCAGCGACCCAGGTGCTGCGACACAGTGGTAACACTAGCACTCTGCAGTGCGGGGAGTCGTGTGCTGGCCGCAGTTAGGATCCAGGTCAGCCAGGAAAACATACCAGGCAGACTGTCTGTCTGTCTGTCTCACTGTCCCTCTCTCTTGTGTGCGTACACATGCTTTTCTATCATAAAAACAATGGTAAGAAAAGCGATAGCATGAAATCGGCTCTGGCGAATGCCGTCTTCCTGTGTGAACTTCAGTTCCGATCAATTGTATCTGAACTCAAACCGATTTTAAGTTTGTTTTTTTTTTTTTTTTTTGGAAAAGGTTAGGCACTGAGGAGTTACTTGTTACTTGAAGTTGGGTGGAGTGGTGAAGCCAGGCACAGTGGTGCATGCCTGCAGCCCCAGCTATTCAGAAGGCTGAGTCAGGAGGACTACAACATAATGAGACACACACACACACACACACATGCGCGAGATTGGGTGGCACAGCATTTAAAACTACAAATTTTCATGGGAGCATTTCAAGAACTTTCATTGAGTAACCAGAGTAGAAGGGACAGAACAGGGAAACAGGATTCACATACCGAATTACTCTTTTAAAATTATTTAATTAATATCATTAATTATTATTTTTAAATTTTCTATAGGACACATGAGATCACTAGACAGAGAGAAAGTGAAAAAACAAGCCTCATGGTCCAGGACTTGAACTGTGGTCAGCCATGTGGGAGTCCAGCACCTTGACCACCATGCCACTTGCTAGCCCTCAGAACTTGCTTTCAAAGTCACACTTGGTGACTTACTTTCAATGATTAAAGTCAGAATTTCTATTTCAAATCTAAATGTTCCTTCTTGAAATAATTTCTTCAGCAACAGTTAATAGTAGCAGATTAATTATCTAGAATCTCTACACTGGAAAAACTAGCTGGGCAAACAATTACACAACCTTCTGTTATGACTAGATGGTGATTCATTATCACCAAAACGATCTTATGCCATTTAGATGAACAAAATTCCCTTTCCTCACCAGAGAACTATCTTTAAAGACACACACATGCGCACACACTTCTGCGTTTTCCTTTGTTTATTCGTCCAGCTAAAGAGAGTGAATTTTTGAGGTTAACAGTAAAGCACAGGACAGTAGAAGTGGAAAGATCATTAACCATGACTACATATGAGCCTTTCACTTCCCTTCTTGGCTGTCTTTTCCCACACCTGATGTGTATTACACTCATCTCTGCCGCACCCAGAAAACACACCCAGATACTTCACCCGAATTGCGAAATTCAGGAACGATGCCCGTTCACTGTGGCAAGGTAAGCCACGCTCACCTACGAATTATCTCAAAAAGCCAAGGGTTCTGTTCATCGACCAACGGGTGGAAGCCCAGCTTGCCCACAGGAATTTTAAAGCCTGAAAGCACTCAACAGAGAGTTGATAAAGCAATCTTTTGACCCCAATAGGCATGTTTAGAAATTCCCCTGAAAAAAATAACTGTTGCAAAAAGAGTGAGGTGAAAAAGAAGAAATTTAAAAGAGAAAGTTGTTCCCTAAACTCTCTGCTCTTGAGGTAATAGCTGTTCTAGTTACAGCCTTACTGTATTATAATTATTATTATTATTATTTTTGTAAAGTACCCTGTCAGGGGGCGCTTGTGCTCACCAAAGAGAGAAAACACTTCCCATGGGGCATGGTCACTCCACAACACTTTTCCCTGTTTCTCCATCCTGTCAAGATTTGAGGCATACACGAGCAAGCATTTGGCCCACTTAAGCTACCAGTGCTGGGACCAGAACTATGGTTGGCCAGGAGGAATCCAGCTCCCAATGTACAGCACTTAACCACTGAGCTATGGGGCCAGCCTGTTACTACATATTTGCATTATTCGTGTTTAGAGTCAGTCTTTTTCATAGTAATGTAGGTAGGTTTCAGAATAGATTTCTGTTATAATTTTACTGCTAATACTTTGACTTTCTCTCTTCAGAAGAGGACTAATTATTAGCGGACTGTTAGATTGTTTGCTTGTATATCTACCCAAATTAAAGTCAAGATAGGAATTTTGACAGTAGCTTCTAAGGAGATAGTGTCTGTTCCCAGTGTGAAAAGCTTTCTCACGTCTACTCTATTTTATTTAAAAAGATTAGTTGTATTTATTATTATCATTTTTAAAATTTTGCCATAGGGCTTATGTCCTCACTAGAGAGAGAAAAAGTAAGCCATCAGGCCGAGACTCGAACCACGGTCAACCATGTGGGAGTCCAGCTCCTTAACTACCACACCACCTGCTGGCCCCTGTTTACCCCATTTTATTGAAGACTTTCAGGTTGGTAGTTGACGGTTAAATAATATATTTGTATTTAAAACATGCTTATATTAAAACAAGTATAGCTATATTTCAGACTCAGTCATTGTTTAAACATTTTAAGATAAAGCATGAAGATCATGCATTCACTGGCCCAAGCTTAGAGTGCTTGGGTGAAAGACATTTAGACCCAAAGAAGTATGAAAGTCAAAGAAGACCTTTTTGGGTGTGTTTGTATTTTTACACTCAGACCAGATAAAATCACCACCTCATAAAGATGTCTGCAGTGCCATGTTCATCACAGCATTTTCCGTGAGAGCCAAGATTTGGAAATAACCCAGGTATCCTTTGATGGACAAATGGATGAAGAAACTGTCACATGCACACACACACACACACACACACACACACACACACACACATACACACAGAGGAATATTACTCAGCTTTTTAAAAAAAATGAGATCCTGCCTTTAACCTCAACATGGATCATCTGGAGAACATTATGTTAAGTAAGCCAGCCACAAAGAATCTTTCATGATGTCACTTATATGTGGAATCAAAAAAAGAAAAAGAAAAAGCCACATATACAAATAGAGAATAAAACTGGTTAGCAAGGTCGGAGTGGGGGAAGGAAAAGGGAAATAGAAGTGAAAGGATACAAAGTAGCAGCAAGGTATGAAGAAGACTGAAGTTCTAATGGACAACCAGCGTGGCCTGTAGTCAGTAACAATGTATTGTCTTCAGGATTTTTGCTTAATGATTGTAGCTGTTCTTCATGGGGGCCAGGGGAATGCGTAATTTATGTGGATGATGGATATATTCATTTGTTTCGGTATATTATAAATGCCTCCAAAGCACACTGGCAAAACAGAACTATTTTCTAGAGTGTGAAGTGGAAGCAACTGAGGGCCCCACAACAACACAGTGTGAGGAGGCCAAAGTCAGGGAATACTCATTCACTGTACCAAACACTGCCCCCCACACCTATGCACCTGTTAATACAGTTCTAGTTTACTGGCTGTCTGACCCTAGGAAATTACTTGAGCAATCCTATCCTTCCATTGCTTCTCTGAACAACTAAGAATAATTGGATCTGTAACAGAGGGGCCAAGGTGGGGTTTATATAGGTTAACAGAAGGGAAGCCCTTAGACCCGATCATGCTAACTGGTGGGCTTGACCATCATCTCTGGTTTTTGCCTGCAGATAAACTTGTTAGGCCAGTGGTTCTACTCTGTAAGTTTAGAGCAGGTGTCTGGTGGTGGAGAGGGAAGGCTGGCAGCTGGAAAACACTTCATGGGCAGACCTCTAACAGTTCCCCTTATTCACATCCTCTTTCCCCATTCCTATCCGCCTTCTTGCCAACTCCAATCTTGGTACCCTTTGGACACTCACAGAGAAGCCCAGCTGTATATTCCCACTGAACTTGAGTTTTTTCAAGGTGGCAGACTCTCTGTTGACAATGTCACTCATTTTCCATCATCCAGAAATTTGACAAAAATCTCTGGTCAAGCTAATGGATCCTCTTCTGTTCCGGATTCACTGTGAATTTACTTGCTCACTATTCTACATATTATTTTCGAGAATGATCAGGAGAGTACATTTACTAGCATCCACTCCACCTACTTGAACCAGAAGCTCCCTCAAATACAAATGAAGTTTTTCTCCTATGCTCTAGGGTTGCTTGTGCTTACAATGGGGCTATACAGTACTCACTTCTTGAGTTTTTCCAACTACAGGAATATTTTGGAATTTTTCATTGAAGAAAAAAATGTCTTCACAGTGTTAAGATGGTTTTGTTATTATCTCTAGTTATGAAAAGCAACTTTTTTTCCCCAGAAAGGTATATGCTTATCAGTGAGAGGAAGTACCCCCCCAATGGGGCATGATAACACCACAGTCCCTTCTCCTCTCCAACCTGTCAGGATTGTGGGCACACACACACACCACCACCACCACCACCACCACCACCAGGCATGTTTTTCAAACTGCTGGGGCTGGGACTCAAACTGCATGATCAACCATGGGGATCCAACTCCTTTAGCCACTAGGCCATGGGACTGGACCAGAAAGCACTTTTTAAAATGTATAAAAAACTAGAATCACATCACCCTTTCTCCCTTTCCCACAAGCATTTGAGTAAATTAATAAAAGAACAGATAAACACGGAATCAGAGGATTTTGAAAGGAAAAAGGATGATTTGCAATCATCTTACAGATGAGGACACCGAGCCCAGTGGGGAGATGGCCTGTCCAAGCCTGCACAGCTAGCAAGGGCTGAAATTGAGACTCAAATATGCC
>NW_006159583.1:11446063-11461095 GCF_000334495.1 Tupaia belangeri chinensis
ATTCCTGGGAGAACAACACAAGCATTCACATTTGTAATGTTAATAGGAATGAGTCTGTAAGGAAAACCAACCTCATTAAGATATCAGGACTCCCATTGTTTTTGTTTTCTTAAAAAAGGAAAGCCTATTGAACTTTATTGTTAGTTCTCCAACACTGATTTTGAAGCTAAAAGTAATTATGCCCTACAGCTAACATGTGTGACAACCGAAAGCCCTTCACTATCACCTCTTTGTTACAGTCAGCAGCAAGTGACACTTAGTGTGTCTGGCTGGAGTATGAGGGTGAGATCATTGTTGAGGAACATAGAATTGCTCATTTAAAGGGTGGGACTCTTAATTACAGAATCCAGAAGCACCTCAGTTTGACCATGGGAAAGAGCATGAAGAGCATTGTTAGTCTACAGTGGCTTCTCAGTCAAATTCATTGCTTTCCAGAATGCTCTGGAATTTTCACGGTTATGACATAGAGGTATCTGTCCTGATGAATCTGAACGAAGAAGCAGTGGACGATCTCAGTGCTTGACCAAAGCCAAAATAAGAGGAAAATGTCAAAGTAAGGAATGTATCACCCTCACACATATATATCAGGCTGAAATGCTTGTTAATCAGCTTGTTTTTTCCTACATGTGTACCACTAAGGTGTAGCCTGTGTAATTGATTGAGAGGAAGAATGTGGGATGGAAAAAAATCAAAGACAAAAGTGTATGTTTCAGATAAGTTTGCAATCTGGGTCTTTCTCACATATAATAGGAGACCAAACTTAATCTCTGGGTGTCTATTATCTTCTGGAATTAGCTATGCTATTATTTAGAAAATGTTATTTTCAACATTATCAAATTCTCTACTAGTCACGTAATAGGTGGATTGTAAAGACATTTTTGAATAAATAACCACCCAGGCTACATTCTTCTGAATTTATGACAAGAAACATTCACTTCATATTTTGAAAGACATAAAGGAAAATTTGCTACCAAGGACCAACTGGTCAATAGAAGTACTGCAGAGAAATGGCTCCATCTTCCAACCTTCCACTCTGCAATGCTTCATAGTGAATTAACCCAGGACCAATGGTAGAAAAAAACTATTAAATTGGAGGGTGGATGGGGGAAAGTAATAGATAACTACACCTGTTGCAAGAATGGAAGGCAGGACCAGCAGTTGGCGTAATGGCTATGTCCCTGGACTCCCATGTTGTCGACTGCAGTTCATGTCCCAGACCCCATGGCTTAAACTCATGCCAGGGGTGTGTATGTGTGCGTGCCCAAGATCCCGAGAAGAGAATGGAGAAGAAGGGATTACAGCGTGGCTATCCTCCCTGGGGGGCGATTTCTCACTTCCTGTCTTTCTGTCTCTCTCTGTCTTTCTGGTGAGTGCATGTGCCTTATAGCAAAAACCTCTCAAAAAAAAAAGAAAGAAAAGAATGGAAGGGGAGCCCATCAAAAAGAGGAACCTGGGAATAGAAGACGAGGGAGGGACGAGCATTCAGTTATACCACGCTAACGTTTCTTGGGTGTCTGAACCCACCAGAAATTCTCAGCCCATTTCCATCTGGTGGTAACCTTGGATAGACACGGTTTGATATCTGTGAATGGGGTATTGCCCAGGGGAAAAAAAGCTCAGTAAACCACTAGAATTCATTCCCGATCATTCAAAAAGTGTCACTGGACACCTTAAATGAACAAGATCCTTAACAGTGAGAAAAAGCAACATTGTGTTTTATCCAATGTTCTTCCCCAGATTTGAAAAAGAAACAACTTACATATACAAACAATTACAAAGTAGACAAGAGATTTGAATACCTGGTTTATTGGAGAAAATTCATAATGAAAACTGCAGTTGCTTTTCTGCAACTTACAAAATAATGATTTGATATAAAAATGAGTTGGTTTTCATTATGTAAGTACAAATGGTTAAAAAAGAAAAAACCTCATCTGATATATCATATGTATGCCACTCAGAGAAACTCACATCCTTGAATTCTCCTGTTGAATGTTCTATGCCAGACGGTTTACATCGGCACATTAAGGAAGACCAGGTTTTTAACTACATGTAGTGTTCTGCTTAAGTTGCACACTATCAGAAGCTGTAGCTGTGTCTGCTTCTGAAAATACAGGCACAAGACGGTACAGATTTAGTAATGTAGCATTTTCCCACACCCTAACCCTACGAACCACTTTAAAAGAGAAAATTTCATCTTAACATTTCACTACTTAAGGAGGCCTTAGTGTGGCAACAGACATTTGGCCACAGGGGGAAAAAAAAAATCCTTTCGTAGATGACACACAAAGTCAACATACGGCTTACAAAAAGATCAGTTATGCAGGATATTAATGAGAAATGGTCATAAATGGTATGCACTTAGGAAACTATTTTGCTAATTCAAATGGCTGAAGTCTTAAAAACATATTGACATTTTGCATTTCTTTTAGACTGTTTGGTCACTGACAATTTTCACCAGTATCTCTGCTTCTCCTTAGACCTTAATAGAACGCATCCACTCTATCAGGAAAAAACAACACCTACCCGGAATAGTGAATCTTGGAAGCCGACTCATTTTTCCCTTCTAAGGTGGTGCGTTTCATATACATATTCTTTATCAATGTAGTATTCATGTCATAGACAATATAAGGAAATGTTGGCATGTTATACATCATTAGTGAAAAGAAACAAGTCTTGTTTAATTCCACAACACATATATAAAAGATGAATATGAAACCATAACACTATTTAAGAAATATTTTCTCCCAAATTATTTTAACAATTTCGACTAGCTTAATAACATGAACGCTGCCCAAGAAAAGAGGTTCCAAGTAGTCGGAACACAGTTTCTTCCTCTGGGATCCATCTCGACAGCGGAGGCTTTCCCGGCTCACTGGCCACCTCAGGCGGACGTGTAGAAGTACCTGGGCTTGGCATTCCCCAGGAGGTCATCCTCGTAGTTCGGGAGGCAGCAGAAGAAGAAGGCACAGCCAATCAGGATGATCGTGGCCGCCCACCCAAAGCCATAGGCCCAGTTATAGATGTAAGTGACAGCAGGGTTGGCATGAAGGTCGAAGGTCTGAGTGTACTTCACAGGGTAAATGACCAGGGAGATGATCTGGAACACAGCTGAAGAGAGAAAAAGTTCCGGAGTCTGAATGAGTAAGTGAATGATACATTAACTCCCTCTTTCACAAAGTAAATGTTAAATCCCTCTTAAAAAGAGACCAGCAGGTAGTGTGGTGGTTAAGGTGTTGTACTCCCACATGGCCTTCCTGGGACCCAGATCAGCAACTTGGAAATCATTCTGGGCTGGGGCCAGTGAATGGCATAGAGGTTGTGTTGCTGGACTCCCACATGGCCATCCTGGGACCCAGAGCAGCGACTTTGAAATCATTCTGGGACAGGGTCAGTGAATGGCGTAGGGGTTGCATTGCTGGACTCCTACATGGCCTACTGCAGTTGGGTTCTGGATCCAGTGGATTGAGAATCACACCAGGCACGTGTGCATGCATGCCCAGGATCGGGGAGGAAGATGGAGGAGAGGGGATTGCAGCATGGCCATCCTCTCTGGGGTGGGGAGGGGATGGTTACTCACTTTCCCTCTCACTGTCTGTCTGTCTCTTAATCCCAACAACACGTCTCCCCCAAGGCAAAACCTCCCAAAAAAAAAAAAAAAAAAGAAAGAAAGAAAAGAAAAGAAAATCACACCAGGTGCATGTGTGTGGGTGCCCAAAATCCTGAGAAAAGAATTAAAGAGGAGGGAGTGTGGCATGGCTATCCATCCTGTGAGGTGATTTTTTGCTTTCTTTCTCTCTGTCTCTCTCTGGCAAGCACATGCATCCTATGGCAAAAACTTTAAAAAAAAACTTAAAAAATGCTAAAGAGGTTATGAAAACCTAGTTAATCATGAGCCAAAAAAAAACTACTGACTATTGTGTGTAAAAGATACCTAGCATTGGGACCAGCAGTTAGCGTAATGACTATGTCACTGAACTCCCATGTAGCTGGCCACAGTTCAAGTCCCGGACCCAGTGGCCTAAACTCGCACCAGGCGCGTGTGCGTGCGTGCCCAAGATCCTGAGAGGAGAATGGAGGAGAAGGGATTGTGGCATGGCCATCCCCCCCAGGGGGTGATTTCTCACTTTCCATCTCTCTGTGTCTCTCTGTCTTTCTGGCGAGCACACGTACCCTATAGCAAAAAAAAAAAAAAAAAAAAACTCTCCAAAAAAAAGATACCTAGCACTGAAGAGTATCATACAAATATACAGAACACGTAAAATAAAAGAAGCAGCTTACATTACTTGCATCAGCATTATACATTCTATAGTAAAAAGTACAAAATTGTGCTCTACGACAGAAAGCAGGATGATGAAGAAGGGTATCCTGGTGACAACTGAGTTAATATATTCAATATTAGCAAAAATTATGTATATTCACATGTACATATACATACAGGTGTATGGGCACACATAAATATATGTGGGGAACTTCAGAAAGTTTGTGTAAAGAGGGAACTAAAGTACGAGTTTATTATGGTGCAAAAAAAATAAAAAGAAAAAATAAAGAAATCCAGGGTCAGCAGGTGGCGTGGTGGTTAAGGCACTAGACTCTTGCATGGCTGATCACAGTTCAAGTCCCAGTCTTGGTAGCTTGCTTTCTCACTTTCTCTCTCTCTAGTGATTGCTCATGCCCTTAAATAAAATTAAATAAATAATTCTTTCAACATGAAATCCATGTGTAGTTTTTCATAATACCCATTTCCCATGAGTTTTTAAAAGATGCCCTCAGATGACTCAACATTGATATTCAATAATATTGGGTTGTTGATAAAGTCATGACACATTTTTGTATAGAAAAATTTCCTATGACCCAATACAATCATTGGAATAATCGTTCAATAAGTAAATGACTAAATGAACTAATAAAACTTCAGCCCCTGGTAACCTCTGTGTGACTTCGTGGGTCTGTGAATCTGCCTGTTCTAGGTACTTTATATAAAAGGAGAGATATAGTGTTTGTCCTCCTGTGTCTAACTCGTCTCACATAGCATCATGTTGGCAAGGGCCATAGTGTTGTGGCATCTGTCAACGTTTCATTTCTTTTTATGGCTGTGCGAACCATTCCTTTGTCAATAGACACATTATTGTTTCCAGCTTTTGACTGCTGTGAATAATGTTACAAACACAATTTACAAGTCTCTGTTCAGGTTCCTGCTTCTAATTCTTCCGGATACATACCCAGGAGTGGTGTTGCAGGGTCATGCAATATTTGCTAGGATTTTTCAACCAATATAGCGTCCTAGCGTTCTACCTCTAATGACGATTTAAACAGACCTCCATCTAGTCTTCTAAGATGTTCAAGGAAAAGGTATCAAATGCTTTACTTTGATAAGGACTTAAGAAATGTGAACATCCCCCCAAAAAACAAAAGAAGAGGTGAGATTCAACAAGGCTCTTCCTATTTTATGTGATTCTGACACGTAAATTATTTTAAAATATCATTCAAAAGCCAACTTTGAAACATGGGAAGACGGAGTAAACTTGACTTTCAACCAAGTGCAATTTGAACATGTGCAGAGAAGGCCAGGCTATGCCTGCACAGCCCGGTCTTCGGAGCTCGCTCTTTCCTCTCGGCCGGGGTCCCGCCATCCTCCCCTTGTGCCATCTCAGGCTGTGCGAACGTGACCTCACTAAGCTCAGGGGACCCAGCACAACGTGGTGTTCCTCCTGGCACACGTCTGTTCTTACAGAGAGATCCCTCCAGTCACCAGGTTTCTACCCCGTTTCCAAGACCATCCACTCACTTTGGGTCTGTAACCCCAGCTCTGTAGCAGGAGTTCAGCTCTGATCCCTTGCGTCTTAAGTAGTGTCTTGGGAAACCACTCTGCCTTTATCAGCCCCTTCCCTTGCCGTTCATCACAAAATCCAGTTTTGCACCTGAATCCAGCTCTGTAGCTGGAGCACCATCCCTCTGACAGACTTCCCTAGTGCCAAGTCCCTGCCTGAAATTTCAAGTAATTCTCGGCCCTCACTTCCTAGTTCTTGTATTCCTTTAATCAGCGATCACTCTGAGTCCTGCTCGCCTGCCTAACTCAATTTCTTCGCACTTCCTATGTCTGGATCATTGCCCCCGGTACAGGTCTACACTGTGGATTCCAGACCTGCCTCTTCTGGAGTTATCACCTGATGGCAGAAAAGCCTTCATGATCTACCATGTGGTGAGATCATAAAACTCTTTCAGCAGGTGAAATAATTCAGGAGCAGTCAGTCCGGTCAGCACGGGGCTCAAAGGAAGCCAGGACTGGGGACCACTAGGAAGAACACTGCTCCAGGGCTGAACTGAGCCCAGTCCCTCAGATAGCAGGGATGTCAAAGGATGGGCCACCAAAGAGAGATGGGCCATGCTGACTGTCCAACCTCTGGTGCTTGACTGGGGAGCATACGACTCTGATACACAGAGAAAGGGGCCTAGATTTTAAAATAAATGTTTTCTCTATTGTTTCTGCTGTTGGTTACACATTTGCAAGAACAGATCAGAAAGTGTAATTGCAGGGGTCTTTGTGGTGGATAGGACTCCAATGATGCCCACTGATAGTATGAATGACCCATTGCTGACACAAAGTCTTACCAGCCAGAGCAAGGAGGCCTCCAATCACTCTTAGGAAAACAAGCATTTGGGGTCCACAGAGGGCACAGAAGGACAGAATGAAACAGATTACCAGGATGATAAAGCCACAGAAGAGCATGGCGGCAGCTGCTCTTCCCCACGCTGCAAGATAAAAGGAAACAGTAATTAATAAGACAGTCTGCTAAATTTAAAAATTACTTATCACAGCATCAATGGAGCTTTGAGTTTTCATCTACTAATTAGATTGGGTGGAGAAACTGTTTTCCTCTAGCAGTACTTACGCATCTCCATATTTCAAGGGAAGATGAGGCAATTCATATGTGAGCCATGCATATAATGAGTTTTAAGAATGCATTTTTTTCCCTCTTGATTTGGGGAAAAAGTTTACATCTTGAAGTGAAAACTTCACTTTGTAAAACTGTTTCTCATATGGTAAATTTGCCATCTAAGCGTATATCTTTAAAAGGTTCACCTAAATGCTAGCACTATAGGACCATAATAAACAACATTTTTAGTACTGAACAATACAAGTTACAGATTCTTTTAAAAATGTTTCAAATACCTTTAAAATGATCTTTGTTATCCATGAATATTTGGTTACATGCAAAAATAACCATTGAAAATATATATTGAGGGCCAGCCCGTGGATGGTGGTTAAGGCAGCTAGATTTCACATGGCCAACTGTAGGTTCGAGGACTGGACCCAGAAGTTTAGAAAATAGACCAGGTATATGTGCATGCATGCCCCAAATCCCAAGAGAACAATGGAGAAGGGACTGTGGCATGGCCATCCCCCCTGGAGTGTGTTTTCTCACTTTCTCTCTCTCTCTCTCTCTCTCTTTCTCTCTCTCTCTCTCTTTCTCTCTCTCTCTGTCTTTCTCTGCCAAATGCACATGCCCTCTAGCAAATCTGGAAAAAAAAAAGGAAGAAAAAGCTTTGATTTTATAATGTTTGGTAGCAAATAACCTTCCTAAATTTCTCCCTAAATTGAAATTTTGGAAGTATTCAAAATATTCTGAACGGGAATTCTTCATTATTGACGATAACTCCTAAAAAGAACCAGGATAAGACGGAAATTGAGTTTTAGGTTTAAGGCCCCACATGGGCACTGCCAACCCAGTGTCATCCTACTCTGCACCTGAGGAAACAGAGAGCTCAATGATACCTGGACAAATGATTCCAGTCAGTAATTCCCATCATTCAACCCAAGCTGATTTCTAAAGTAGCTTCACATAGCCTTTTCTCTAGAGGTAATTACTAATATCGAAGACATGCATTGATTAGCTGCATACTCACAACAATTTAAGACTTACACTATCATTTCTGTTGTAGAAATAGGCTTCGAGAGTCTGAATACCCTGTCTATAGCCACAGAACTAGAATGTGGTTTAGACAGAGCTGGATCCCAACCTGTTTTGAATCCAAAACATGTCTCTCACTCTCTGTATATATAAAAATAAATTCTACATTTAGATACCATACAATTCACACGTGTGAGGTGGACAATTCAGTGGTTTTAACTATACTTCCAGGGCTGTGCAACCATCACCACTAACAATTCCCAAGCATTCTTACCACCCTCCCAAGAAACCCATACCCATTAGCAGTCACTCCCCGGACACGCCTTCCCCCAGCTTCTGGCAGCCAGTAATCTACTCTGTTTCTGTAAACTTGCCTCTGCTGGACATTCCACACAATGGGATCCAATACAGTGTAGCCTTTTATACCTGGTCTCTTTCGCTAAGCACAGTATTTTCAAGGTTCATACATGGTGGCGCATGAGTCAGTACTGCATTTTATTATGGCCAAATCTTTCTAACTTGTGGAGATCCCGCATTTTGCTTATCCATGCATTCATTCACAGAGAAACATACACTCTTAACGTATTATTCTTTATCACATTTGCAAAGTAGAGTTATGGACCCCTCTGCCTCACTAACACAACATGGATAAAGATCTTTACCCTAACTTAATTAGAGGTTATTAGACTGATTAAAGTAAAACACAGATGCAAACTAACAGAAAGAGCAAAGGCTTAGGAGCCTCGGGACTCGGGACTCCTTTAAACCATGCCTCTGCCATCTGTGAGCCAGCCTCCTCATCTGTTAACCAAGGCTGAACAAGCCTTGTTACAAAGCTACTGTGAGGATGAGCACTCCAGCTGCAAACTCTCCACTCTGACTACTCAGGAAGTTCCTCTTATAGCCCTGTGACTTCTCTCCAGTCCCTCAAGTTTTCACTTTTTTCTACATTTGCAAGAAAATGCACCTTCAAATAGTGTCTCTAGCTCAAAATCCAATGCATTTTCATATCTTCATCAGTTACTGGCAAACCTGAAATATTCCCCCCCACCCCGCCCCACTCCATCCCTTTCAATCCCATGCTCCTCCCTATCCCACATCTTCCTCTAGATTCCAGAATGCCTGGGATGGAACATTATCATGGAGACAAAGCATTGTGTACATCTCAGAAATAGGAAGTTTTCACACACCATCCCCTAGTCGCACTGGCCAGGATGGGGCTAAAATGGTCCATGACTAGGTCATTTTATATTTATTACTTTCCTCCAAATCTTCTTGTCCTTCCTGTCCATGAGAGATTTTAGGGATAAGGTTAAAATAGGAATGTTTTATATTAAAATAAAAATAAATAAAGCTATCATGTGAAATTTAGTGGGCTTCTTTTCTCACTTATATTTGAACCTTTAAGTAAGATAACTATGAAGACAAGAGAGACCATGCTTTGAAAAAACATTATTTATAGACCATAATATTTAAGTAAGCAGTGGTACTTATTAAAAATGCAGATTCTGAAGGCCGACAGGTGGCATAGCGGTTGGGACGCTGGACTCCCACATGGCCAACTGTGGTTTGGGTCCCAGACTGTTGGCTTGAAACAAACCGGGCATGTGTGCATGCATGTCCAAAATCCTGAGAAGAGAGTGGAAGAGAGGGGCTTGCAACATGGTCATCCTCCCTGGGAGGTGATTTCTCACTTTCTCTCTCTTCGTCTGTCTCTCTGGCGAGCAAGTGCACCCTATGGCAAAAATCTCTCACACAAAAAAAATTTATGTGTGTGTGTGTGTGTGTGTGTGTGTGTGTGTGTGTGTGCGCATGTATATGGATTCCTATGCCTCCCTCCAGACCTGCTGAATCAGTTCTTGGAGGTGGTACTGAAGGAATCCACTCTTTTAAAAGTATTTCTTATGTCTATATTAAAGATTGAGAACAAGTAAAACAGATGATTAAACTCTTGATAAAATAAAAACAACATCAGCAGAAAGGAGCACAGTTTACAGCATGTATCCCACTATTAATTATAGTCTCATTTCAACAGATTTTTTTTTAAGTTGCTATAGGGCACATGTGCTCACCAGAGAGACAGAGAGAGAGAGAGAGAGAGAGAGAGAGAGAGAGAAAGTGAGAAGGCAACCCCCTGAAGGGCATGATCTTGCCACAATCCCTTCTCCTCACTCTCCTCTCAGGATTTTGGGCACGCACATACATGTGCCCATGTGCCCAGCCTGTGTTTTTTAAGCACCCAGGTTGGAACTCGAACCACGCAGTCATGGTGGGATCCAGCTACGCTAACCACTACACCATCTAGCTGGCCTGATTTCTGTAGACTTTTTCATTTGGTTATTGCCATTCATTAGGGTCAATGAAATCCAATCACTGAATTCGTATAAGCAGAAACTTGCTTTTTCTTTTATGAGTTCAGACCTTTAGGGTAATCAGTGAGAGACACCGATATAAGTATGGAGCGAGATGCAAGCATAGCAAAACTAAACCGCACAGAAGATGTCAGTTTTCAATGAAAACAGGCGAAACTTCCTAACGAGGGACAGATTTCAATATCCAACTTTTACAATCACATCTAAGTGTTTTAAAAGTCTGGCTACTATAAATATGGACAAGGTTGCTGTAGGAGTGAATATTAACAATTTTACCTATTTGAGGAAACCTAACACAGATTATTGCTCTCACTACAACTTTTCACATTTTAGCTGAAGTATGCTTTATGCTTAGTTCCAGGTGCTTGGAGGGAATTGAATAAAAATAATGGTGAGGCAAATCACCTCCCCGGAAGCCAGCAGAGAACATGACTATCAAAACAGGCACCTTTAAGAACTTTTCCTATGTATCTTCATGAATTCAGTTAATGTTTTGCTTATTTAAAATGCTGTATCTAAAAAAATTAAAATGGAAAATTAAGCAATATTTTGTCTTGAGAAAAGCTGCCTTAGAACTGGAACGTGTCAAACCTGTTCCTTGCAGCACAGAAACACCCACACTGAATCATCTAACTATCATTTGGGAGAGAACTCTTGGCATGATTTTAAAGGTTCTGACTGATAAATGACAGACCTCTTCAAGTAAGGCAGTTGGCCTTGTCACGCCCTTGACTATTTTGTTTTAAAATGATGAGATGGGCCACTCCAGATCTGAGCTGGGTCTCCCTGCGAAGGGGACCGTCCGTCATGCAGACCTGGAACACAGCTATTCCCCATGACACACGTTTTGCTTCTGTTAAAAATGGTGACCCCTGGCTTCCCTATAATTGCTGTACATCTCCGTAAGGTACTGTATGGTTTTTCAAAGCATGCAGACAGTACACAATGCTCAAATCAAGGATACAGACATGTTAATCCTAGTTGACACTGAACATGACATGATGCCCCATGACATACAATTTGCAAAGTCTATACTCTAAGTACCTTTGGTCTCATTTGTCTACAAATTCATCCTACCTTTTGGGAACTATTGATATCCATGCTATACCATGGTCTAAATTCTACCATAATTACGAATCCTGATAGAAAACATCAATTTTGACAACTAGTCCCGACAGCTGTATCTTTCATGATTCAACACATGGTCCTCAATTTTTCTAAGACAGACTCTCATGCTTAGCTGCTTTTAACACGTTTGTCCTTCAGCGCTATTTTATGTACCAAATCGTATTGCTTTCCCTAATTGTAAGTGGGGTGGGGCGAGGGGATGCTGTCAACTGTCATTCTCTGAATTAAGATCACAGAAGTATTCAGTACTTAAGGGAGAGAGAGGCAATGTTTCTGTGTCAAAATGTTTGTTTTGTTTCCTTAAGGGAAGATCAACTTGGTGTTTTATATTTGTAATCTCTTATGTCCTAAGCTTGTTTTCTAAGTACTACTGGGAAGCATTATTAAAAAATCCACTTTTAAGAGTCATTGAAGATTCACTCAGATGAGTAACAGCTTATCAAACTTCGCTGTCTTTTGCAAAGATTCAACATGAAAGCAAGAACATGGAAACCATTCAGGGGGCCCTAATGAAACTGAGTTTTTCCTAGGAAGTATTTTTAAATTTTTGTGTATGAGAAAGCATGTTATATCTTTTTTCCAATAATTACTACAAAAACACAATGTTACAAGGCAATGATAGCTCAGAAATTTCCAACAATGTCAACTGATTAAAAAAAAAGGAAAAACTTAAAAATCAATATTTTGAATATGAAGCTAGAAATGATGAACTGAAGCTTAGGAAAAGAAAAGAAAAACTGTTAAGACAAGAAAGTCCTTGCTAATACTTTTTAACAGTGTTGGTAATATGTCGGTGACTACTGTTCATTTTCCCATTAACTTAGTTCTTTTAGTGGATGTGCTGCACTCTTCAGTGTTTTACTTGTGGGACCAGAGCAAACAGCCTTGTGGCCTGCCCCCTTGCGTCACCCAACCACAGTGCAGCTCTTTCCAGAACAAGGAATACATTAATTAATACCAAATAGACCCCACCTAGGGAATCTGAGATTTTGTCAGATCTCTTCCTATCAATTCCACGAGGTTCTTTATGCCATTCTCAGGTAGATGTGAATATTGGATAAAACCATAGTCTAAAAAATAAATAAATAAAAGAAGATTCAACCTACAAATAAATAGAAAGCATGGGTGGATGCTCACTCAGAAATAAAGTTTTGCATATTCAGTGAGATCACCTGCAGCACTTTGCCTGCGTTTCTGAAACAAAGATGTTTCGGAATCACCCGGGGAACTTGGTAAACTGCAGATCCCATTTCAGTAGGTGGGGCTGTTCACCTCCCCGGTAATGCTGACCTGGCTAGGAATGTCTGCCACATTTTGAGTAGCAAAACCTCAGAAGACAACTCCTGGCAGGCCTGGCTCCAAAACTCCTACAAAGGAAGAAGCTACTCTGCAGAAGTCCTGGAAGGCCGGAAAGGACTGGCTTAATAGGGACCTGGAGAGCCATGTGGGACAGCATTCCACAGTTGGTGTGAGATTCTTCACATGCTCGGCATTTTCTCCTGGAAGTGAGCCAGATGGTAACTAGGACCAGGGTGTTTGCTCCAGATCTACAATCCTTTACCTGTGTACTGTCTTCTTTTCAAGGATTTATCTAATCGAGTGGGGAAATCATCCTACACAGGAAAAAGGTGCAAAGAGGAAAGTTTACCCAAAAGACAAGATAACTAGCAGCAGATTTGGGATCTACCCTCAAATATTTGAATATCTGTCAGACAGGACAAGAAGGCTAGAAAGTAGGCATTACAGGGAAGTCCCTTTCGACTAGGTCAGTAAGGAAGAAGTACTTTCATACAGGTAGCATCTTCCAAGGAACAGAGTCAAGTTGTGGATACACTGAAGAAGCTCAGTCCTGGGAGCTCTAGGTGGGTTTGGGCTTTGGTGAGAGTCTGAACTCTTGAATGCACTTGGATGAATTTCCTTCTAACAGTCCAGGAGCCTGTGTGTGTCTACAAGGCAAAGACAAGGTAGGTCCCTAAAACGGGACCAAGGGTCTCTCGAAAGTGTTACTGCTAACTGTAGGAAATATGGAACGGACCAGCCTAGATCCCTGGCTCCTAGACTCCTAGGTTTTATAAACCCACATATATTTTTGAATTATTAAATCAATAAAGTGCCAGCTTTGACTTTTCTGTGTAAGGACACGAACACACACAAGTATGCGTTGAGGAGAGAAGACTACCTACTAATGCCTACTTTTATAAAACAAGAATGGTTGAATAACTCTTCCCTCCCTACCCCCCCCCCAAAAAAGCCAAAAGAGCCTAATTTCAAAATCAAATCCTTTTCATTGAGTTTAGTCTAATGTCACCTATTGGCTTTGTATTTATTTTTCTTATTTCCTGTATACGGAAGAACCACACAGCTAAATGACCTAAACATATCTCATAGAGTACTCTGATTTGACTTGCGCAAGCGTGATTTCATATCGAAAACATTCAATGCCACGTTCTGTGGAATGCAAGGGTGTCTTTGGTTAAAAAAGGAAAAGGGAGGGAGGGAGGCAAGAAAGGAAGGAAGAGAGGAAGGAAAGAAAGAAAAAGAAGAAAGAGAGAGGGAGAAAGAAAGAAAAGAAAAAAGAAAGAAAGAAAGAAAAGAAAGAAAGAAAGAAAGAAAGAAAGAAAGAAAGAAAGAAAGAAAGAAAGAAAGAAAGACAGACAAGAAAGAAACCGCAGGCTCTGTACATCTTAGTTTGGATTCAAAACAGTGACTCCTCAACAGCAGTGACCCCCCCCACTTTTTCTCCCCTTGTTCATCTCGTCTTTTGCTCCACCCTGACAAGCCGGAGCCTGCCTAGGTTTTTAAAATCTACACAGTCCAGGCTTAAAATATCCTCTTGCTGTATTCCTTTTTAAAACTGGAAAAGGCTGGTAGTACAAAAATAGTCCACGTGGACATGCATTCAAATTTTAGTTGGCATTTTAGGTGCAGGTATAATTTCAGTGATCATTTCAATCCTATATCTAGATTTTCTTTCCTTATTTTGGCAAATGTAAACCGTGACTTTTTTCAAATTCAAGCAACCATCTGTTATCTAGGTGTTAATTTTGCTGCTTTCATTTGCTGTTGTCAAAGGAAATAGTCCACATATAATGTGGCTCATTTAGAAGAAAAAGTCAGGTGATTTGGTCATCTGAAATTCTTTAAAACTGTCACTAATGGTGAAGAATATAATATCTTGCTTTTCACATAGTTCCAATGAACTCTCTACCTTTATAAAGTTGAACTCTCTACCTTCATAAAGTATCCACAATCTTTAGTACTTCTGTCAGTACTTACAAGGAAAAACATTTACTATCGAAACAAACATATTACTAGAAAAATATATGAAATATTCAGCATTTCAATAAACATCAAAATAACTTTTACTGTGAAAATGAACATTACAAGTATCAACTAATAGTTGATACGGTCTATACTAAAATACTCTAACAGAAGTTCTAAATTCTTAGTAGTTACAAAGGTAAATCAAAATGTTTATTTCCTAATACACATCAAGAAGTTTTTAAAACTGAGAGCCAGCAGGGGGTGTAGTAGTTAAGGACGCTGGACTCCCACATGGCTGAGTCCCGCACCTGGTGGCTTGATTGCTCTCTCTCTCTCTCTCTCTCTCTCTCTCTCTCTC